>NC_067244.2:132974171-133277201 GCF_019359855.2 Lolium perenne
ACAACTATGCTCGATGAACCATATACATCATTATGTATTTTTCCACTAAGTTTGTTGCCCGTTCAACTCTTGGCCTATGAACGGTATTTTAATCATTCTCTTTTAGAAAAGATTTGCAAGCGTCAAATGATTCAAAAATCAAATGACTCCAAAAATCCATTTGCATGGAGTTCCTTCATGCGTTCCTTTCTAACATGACCTAAATGGCGGTTCCACAAATAAGTGGAATTCAAATCATTTGCCTTATGGCATTTTAGCGTCGCTTTATGTATGTGTGTTTCACCATTAAGATTTATAATAACTTATCCATCGTACATGGAGTAATGTCATAATTTGAACAACTCATTGTTTTCATTTGACCAGAGCAAAATAACAATTATTAAGTTCTTTATTATAAATTCTAAGGGCTAGATAGAATGCCAACGACGAACATAATAACACTTTATTTTGTTCCGTGACGTGCTTTTCTATCATATTCCTTGTCAGTCACTTAGGCCATTGTATTCTTGTATTGCGTTGTTTTGTATGACACTTCATACCAACCAATATGGTACTAATACCCAAGAATTTCATTGTGTGACTTAACTAGGAATACAACCATAACATGTATATCATTTATATACACACTGAGCTAGACTTTCTAGTCTTTTCTTTTCTTTTGCCAAAATATCTTTTGCAGTTTCTCTTTTAGCTTTCCTCATTATTCAGAAAAACACTTCAACATTAATAACTTCTAGGTTTGTTGGTCAAATACCAATAACCTTGAGGTTCTTACTTTGAAGTTGATCATCATATGACAAGTGTTCCAGATTTCACTATTAGTAACTTTGTAATATGATGAACAATTTCACTCATAATTTTATCCATCATATCATGACGACTTTTCGAGACCATGTCTGTACATGCTAGGCTCGTAAAGTTTTAACCTTGGTATTTGCATGTGCAAATCTAGCTTGCACCCGTTGTATGCACACGTAGAATCTATCACACCCGATCATCACGTGATGCTTCGAAACGACGAGTTTTAGTAACGGTGCATATTAAGGATGGTCACTTCATGGATATGCGAATATCGTTAGTGCCCCAATAGTTGGAGGATTGTGACGCCTATGCGTCTTCAACCTTCGTACATTCCCATAAAACTTATGAGTTCATGTAGTCTCACCAAATTATATTCTATCATCTTGCAATAAGGTCTTAGATATCACATATATCTCATACCTTGATTATTTCTGAAAACTAAATTTTCAGCTCCTTACTTTTCAAACAGATTTGAACTTCAAGTTTCACGGAGACAAGATAACTTTAGGTACTAATTGAAACCATAGCTCTTTGAATCAACAATGTGAGGTTTACTAAAAGTTTGCAATAGGACTTAATTAATTCTTGATTCTTTAACAATACGGTACCAAACCGTAAAGTTTCTTGTCAGATTTTAACAGTATTTCTATCTCAATTACAAGACTAGCGCATAGTAGTAAACGGATGCCAATACTACAAAATTAATTCAAAATACTACTCAGACTATGTTTAAGATAATTAGTTCATGGTTTAATCTAATTACTAATGAACTCCCACTTAATACAACATCCCTCATAGTTGTTAAGTGGTACACGATCCAAATTCACTACACCAAAAACCGATCATCACGTGAGATGATGTAGCTTCAATGGTGAACATCAACATGTTGATCATATCATCCATATGACTCGTGTTCAACCTTTCGGTTTCTGTTGTCCCGAGGCCATGTCTGTACATGCTAGGCTCGTCAAGCAAACCCAAGTATTCCGCGTGTGCAACATGGCTTACACCCGTTGTATGTGAATCGTTGAATCTATCACATCCGATCATCACGAGATGCTTCGAAACGACGAACTATTACAACGGTGCATACGAGGGGAGAACACTTTATTATCTTGATATTAATGTGAGGGATCATCTTATAATGCTACCGTCGCGATCTAAGCAAAATAAGATGCATAAAGGATTAACATCACATGCAGTTCATATGTGATATGATATGGCCCTTTTGTCTTTGCGCCTTTGATCTTCATCTCCAAAGCACGGACATGATCTCCATCATCAACGGGCATGATCTCCATCATTGTCGGCGTAGCGTCAAGGTTCATGGCGCCGTCTTCATGGTTGTTCACCTCATGTAGCAACTATTACAACTACTTTGAAATACTACTCAACATGAAAATTAAAGACAACCATAAGGCTCCTGCCGGTTGCCACAATACAATAATGATCATCTCATACATATTCATCATCATATCATGGCCATATCACATCACCAAACCCTGCAAAAACAAGTTAGACGTCTCTAATTTGGTTTGCATATTTTACGTGGTTTAGGGTTTTCGAGAGATCTAATCTACCTACGAACATGAACCACAACGTTGATACTAATGTTTTCAATAGAAGAGTAAATTGAATCTTCACTATAGTAGGAGAGACAGACACCCGCAAAGCCTCTTATGCAATACAAGTTGCATGTCGAACGAGGAACAAGTCTCATGAACGCGGTCATGTAAAGTTAGTCCGAGCCGCTTCATCCCACTATGCCACAAAGATGCAAAGTACTCAAACTAAAGATAACAAGAGCATCAACGCCCACAAACCATTGTGTTCTACTCGTGCAACCATCTATGCATAGACACGGCTCTGATACCACTGTAGGATAACGTTGCATAGAAAACAAAAATTTTCCTACGGCGAACACGCAATCCAAGCCAAGATGCAATCTAGAAGACGGTAGCAACGAGGGGGTATCGAGTCTCACCCTTGAAGAGATTCCAAAGCCTACAAGATGAGGCTCTTGTTGCTGCGGTAGACGATCACTTGCCGCTTGCAAAAGCGCGTAGAAGATCTTGATCATGATCGGTTCCGGCGCCACGAACGGGCAGCACCTCCGTACTCGGTCACACGTTCGGTTGTTGATGAAGACGACGTCCACCTCCCCGTTCCAGCCGGCAGCGGAAGTAGTAGCTCCTCTTGAATCCGACAGCACGACGGCGTGGTGTCGGTGGCGGTGTAGAAGTCCGGCGGAGCTTCGCTAAGCAATGCGGGCAATATGGAGTGGAGGAGCTTGGCTAGGGTTTGGGAGGGGTGGCCGGCCACTCTATGGGGGGCGGCCAGCTTATGGTCTTGGGGTGGCCGGCCCCCTCCCTTGGCCCCTCATTATATAGGTGGATCCCAAGTGTTGGTGTCCAAGTCTTCGAATAAGACCCGAAACCAAAACCTTCCATAGGAGGAGGAAACCTAGCCCAACTAGGACTCCCACCCAAAGGTGGGATTCCCACCTCCCATGTGGGGGGTGGTCGGCCCCCTATGGTGGAGTCCACTTGGGACTCCACCCCATCTAGGGCTGGCCGGCCATGGAGGTGGAGTCCCTTGTGGACTCCACCTTCCTTGGTGGTTTCTTCCGGACTTTTCTAGAACCTTCTAGAACCTTCCATAGAACCTTCCGCGACATTTTATTTCACATAAAATGACATCCTATATATGAATCTTATTCTCCGGACCATTCCAGAACTCCTCGTGATGTCCGGGATCTCATTCGGGACTCCGAACAAATATTCGAACTCCATTCCATAATTCAAGTGCTACCATTTCAACATCCAACTTTAAGTGTGTCACCCTACGGTTCGAGAACTATGCGGACATGGTTGAGTACTCACTCCGACCAATAACCAATAGCGGGATCTGGAGATCCATAATGGCTCCCACATATTCAACGATGACTTTAGTGATCGAATGAACCATACACATATATTACCAATTCCCTTTGTCTCGCGATATTTTACTTGTCCGAGGTTTGATCTTCGGTATCACTCTATACCTTGTTCAACCTCGTCTCCTGACAAGTACTCTTTACTCGTACCGTGGTATGTGGTCTCTTATGAACTCATTCATATGCTTGCAAGACATTAGACGACATTCCACCGAGAGGGCCCAGAGTATATCTATCCGTCATCGGGATGGACAAATCCCACTGTTGATCCATATGCCTCAACTCATACTTTCCGGATACTTAATCCCACCTTTATAGCCACCCATTTACGCAGTGGTGTTTGGTGTAATCAAAGTGCCTTTCCGGTATAAGTGATTTACATGATCTCATGGTCATAAGGACTAGGTAACTATGTATCGAAAGCTTATAGCAAATAACTTAATGACGAGATCTTATGCTACGCTTAATTGGGTGTGTCCATTATATCATTCACACAATGACATAACCTTGTTATTAATAACATCCAATGTTCATGATTATGAAACTAATCATCCATTAATTAACAAGCTAGTTTAAGAGGCATACTAGGGACTTCTTGTTTGTCTACATATCACACATGTACTAATGTTTCGGTTAATACAATTCTAGCATGATATATAAACATTTATCATAAACATAAAGATATAAATAATAACCACTTTATTATTGCCTCTAGGGCATATCTCCTTCATTTATTTCCATGTCAAGCTCTATATCATCGAAAATGGATTCCGCATGAATCACTTGTTGCATTTTCGATATTGGAGTTTTTCTCGGTTTCTTGTATTGAGAGGTTTTACTCTAAAATCCATAGAAAAATCTAACCCACTTATTCTTGAGTTTTTCACTCTTTGTGGGGGTAGCTCTTGTCATCCTCTTTACAACAAAATTGGTTTCACCTAAATCCGAGTTTCCTAAGTCAAGTTGTTGCATTTTCCATATTGGAGGTTTTACCAGTTTATCTTTTATAGATAGGTAAAACCTTTATTCATTTTTTTCTATCCTCCCTTGCTGGCCTATGATGTTTCTATGCATATTGTTGTGGATCTCGTTGTTCTGATTTCAACGAGCCCCAGATCATCGAAATCGAAGTCCGGATGCAAAAGTTCTTGAGGTTTCGTATCGGGTGTTTGGGTATAAACAGGGAGGTCGGCAGTGCCGCCGGGAGCACTCCAACACTGCCGGCCTGTTGCGATTTTGGCCCCAACGGGCAGAAATCTGAGACCCCTTTTAAGTCCTACTTTCTCCTCTCTCTTCCCAGCACTTTTGGGCTTCTTCCACTCCCTCTCTACTCCATTGTTGACCTTGAGAAGCTTCCTCTCCCTCTAATTCCTCCATGATTCTTGCACCTATTTGAGGGAAAAGAGAGAGGAAATCTAGATCTACATCTTGACCAATCAAATCCCTCTCTTTGTGAGGGGAATCCACTAGATCTAGATATTGGAGAAAATTTGGTGTTCCTCCTCTTATTTGTTCTTCCTCTCTTATTCCCCCAATAGCTTTTGTAGCTTTGTTGGAATTGTTGGAGATATGCCCAAGAGGCAATAATAAATTGGTTATTATATATCTTTGTGTTTATGATAAATGTTTATATACCATGCTATAATTGTATTAACTGAAACATTGATACATGTGTGTTATGTAAACAACAAGAAGTCCCTAGTAAGCCTCTTGTATAACTAGCTTGTTGATTAATAGATGATCATCGTTTCATGATCACGAACATAGGATGTTATTAATAACAAGGTTATATCATTATGTGAATGATGTAATGGACACACCCAATTAAGCGTAGCATAAGATCACGTCATTAAGTTCATTTGCTATAAGCTTTCGATACATAGTTACCTAGTCCTTTCGACCATGAGATCATGTAAATCACTTATGCCGGAAGGGTACTTTGATTACATCAAACGCTACTGCGTAAATGGGTGGTTATAAAGGTGGGATTAGGTATCCGGAAAGTATGAGTTGAGGCATATGGATCAACAGTGGGATTTGTCCATCCCGATGACGGATAGATATACTCTGGGCCCTCTCGGTGGAATGTCGTCTAATTAGTTTGCAAACATATGAATGGTTCATAAGAGACTACATACCACGGTACGAGTAAAGATTACTTGTCATGAGACGAGGTTGAACGAGGTATAGAGATACCGATGATCAAACCTCGGACAAGTAAAATACCGCGTGACAAAGGGAATCGCTATCGTATGTAAATGGTTCATTCGATCACTAAGTCATCGTTGAATATGTGGGATCCATTATGGATCTCCAGATCCCGCTATTGGTTATTGGTCGGAGAGAAGTCTCAACCATGTCTGCATAGTTCGCGAACCGTAGGGTGACACACTTAAGGTTTGATGTCGTTTGAGTAGATATGGAATATGGAATGGAGTTCGAAGTTTTGTTCAGAGTCTCGGATGGGATCCAGGACATCACGAGGAGTTCCGGAATGGTCCGGAGAATAAGATTCATATATAGGAAGTCATATTCCAAGTTTGGAAATGATCCGGTGCATTTATGGAAGGTTCTAGAAAAGTCCGGAAGAAAGGCACTATGGAAGGTGGAGTCCCGGAGGGACTCCACAAGCTTGGCCGGCCAAACCCTAAGGGGGGAGTCCCAGGTGGACTCCACCAAGGGTGGCCGGCCACCCCACCCCAAGGAAAGGTGGGAGTCCCACCTTGAGTAGGACTCCCTCCTTGAGTAGGTTTCCTACCAAAGGTAGGTTTTGGTGTTGGGGTCTTATTCGAAGACTTGGACTACAACTCTTGGGGCTTCCACCTATATAATGAGGAGCAAGGGGAGGGGGCCGGCGACCCCAAGACCACTAGTTGGCCGCACCCCCCTGGCCGGCGCCCCAAACCCTAGCCTGCTAGCCGCCTCCTCCTCCACCACAACTCCCGCAGCGCATAGGCGAAGCCCTGCCGGAGTTCTCCACCACCACCGCCACCACGCCATCGTGCTGCCGGGATTCCGAGGAGGATCTACTACTTCCGCTGCCCGCTGGAACGGGGAGAAGGACGTCGTCTTCATCAACACCGAACGTGTGACCGAGTACGGAGGTGCTGCCCGATTGTGGCACCGTCAAGATCAAGGTCTTCTACGCGCTTTTGCAAGCGGCAAGTGATCGACTACATCCACCCCGAGATCTAATCTCGTTAAGCTTTGCGAATCTTCGAGGGTTAGTCTCTTCATCTCCTCGTTGCTACCGTCTACTAGATTAGATCTTGGCTCGTGTTTCGTTCTTGCGGTAGGAAATTTTTTGTTTTCTATGCTACGAATCCCATCAGTGGTATCAGAGCCGTGTCTATGCATAGATTGGTTGCACGAGTAGAACACAATTGTTTTGTGGGCGTTGATGCTTTGTTGTCTTTAGTTCGAGTACTTTGCATCTTTGTGGCATAGTGGGATGAAGTGGCTCGGGCTAACTTTACATGACCGCGTTCATGAGATTTGCTCCACGCTCGACATGCAACTTGTATTGCATAAGTGGCTTTGCGGGTGTCTGTCTCTCCTACTATAGTAAAGATCCAATTTACTCTTTCTATTGACAACACTAGTATCACCGTTGTGGTTCATGTTCGTAGGTAGATTGGATCTTATGCGAAAACCCTAAACCACGTAAAATATGCAAACCAAATTAGAACCGTCTAACTTGTTTTTGCAGGGTTTGGTGATGTGATATGGCCATAATGTGATGATGAATATGTATGAGATGATCATTATTGTATTGTGGCAACCGGCAGGAGCCTTATGGTTGTCTTTAAATTTCATGTTGAGTAGTATTTCAAAGTAGTTGTAATAGTTGCTACATGGAGGACAGTCATGAAAACGGCGCCATTGACCTTGGTGCTACGCCGATGATGATGGAGATCATGCCCGTTGATGATGGAGGATCATGTCCGTGCTTTGGAGATGAAGATCAAAGGCGCAAAGACAAAAGGGCCATATCATATCACATATGAATTGCATGTGATGTTAATCCTTTTATGCATCTTATATTGCTTAGATCGCGACGGTAGCATTATAAGATGATCCCTCTCACTAAATATCAAGATAATAAAGTGTTCATCCTTAGTATGCACCGTTGCTAAGACCTGTCGTTTCGAAGCATCTCGTGATGATCGGGTGTGATAGATTCTACATGTGCATACAACGGGTACAAGCCAGTTTTGTACACGCGGGTACTAAAGGTTGCCTTGACGAGCCTAGCATGTACAGACATGGTCTCGGAACACGGGATACCGAAAGGTAGAGCATGAGTCATATGATTGATATGATGAACACTTGGATGTTCGCCATTGAAATTACATCTTGTTCGTGATGATCGGATTTGGTGTGGTGGATTTGGTTCGTGTGATCACTAAGATAATGCGAGGGATATTGTTTTGAGTGGGAGTTCACCTAGTTTTTAATTTTGTTAAATTAAAATTTGAACTCAATTTGTCATAAACTTAGTCTAAACTATTGCAAATATATGTTGTAGATCATGGCATCCCCATCAATCAGTTTTAACCAGTTCCTAGAGAAAGAAAAGCTTAAAAGCAATGGTAGCAACTTCACCGACTGGTTCCGTCATGTGAGGATCTTCCTCAATGGCGGAAATCTGCAATATGTGCTTGATGCACCGCTAGGTTCCCCACCACCTCCTGCAGTGTCCGAGGAAGAAAAGAATGTTTTCGAGAATCGGACTAAAGTGTACTCTCAAGTTCAGTGTGCCATCCTATGCAGCCTAGAGGCAGAGCTCCAAAAGCATTTTGAGCACCATGACCCCTGTGATATGATCAATGAGCTCAAAGTTATCTTTGAAACTCATGCGGCTGTGGAGAGCTATGAGGCCTCGAAACAGTTCTTTGGCTGTATGATGGAAGAGGGCAGCTCCGTTAGTGAGCACGTGTTCGCTATGTCCGGACACGCAAAGAAGCTCAGTGACTTGGGGATTATCATCCCCAACCAGCTGGGTATTCATCGTGTTCTCCAATCACTGCCACCAAGTTACAAGAACTTCGTGATGAACTACAATATGCAGAACATGAACAAGGAGTTACCTGAACTCTTCTCCATGCTAAAATCTGCTGAGATTGAGATACAGAAAGAGCACCAAGTGTTGATGGTCAATAAGACCACCAAGTTCAAGAAGCAGGGCAAACCTAAGAAGGGCCTCAAGAAGGGCGGCAAGAAAGCTGCCGCGCCTCCTGAGAAGCCTAAGGGTGGCCCTAAACCTGATACTGACTGCTATTACTGCAATGGGAAGGGGCACTGGAAGCGGAATTGCCCCAAGTACTTGGCTGATCTGAAGAGCGGCCTTGTCAAGAAGAAGAAAGGTATATCTGATATACATGTTATAGATGTTTATCTCAGTGGTTCTCGTACTAGTGCCTGGGTATTTGATACTGGTTCTGTTGCTCACATTTGTAACTCGAAACAGGAACTACGGAATAAACGAAGCCTAGCGAGGGATGAAGTGACGATGCGCGTTGGAAATGGATCCAAGGTCGATGTGATTGTTGTCGGCACGCTCCCTCTACATCTACCATCGGGATTAGTTTTAGACCTCAATAATTGTTATTTGGTGCCTGCGTTGAGCATGAACATTATATCTGGATCGTGTTTAATGCAAGACGGTTATTCATTTAAGTCTGAGAATAATGGTTGTTCTATTTTTATGAATAATATCTTTTATGGTCATGCGCCTGAGAAGAATGGTTTATTTCTATTAAGTCTCGATAGTAGTGATACACATGTTCATAACATTGATGCTAAGCGAATTAAATTGAATGATAATTCTACTTATATGTGGCATTGTCGTCTTGGTCATATTGGAGTGAAACGCATGAAGAAACTCCATTCCGATGGACTACTTGAGTCACTTGACTTTGAGTCACTTGACAGATGCGAAGCATGTCTAATGGAAAAAATGACTAAGACTCCATTCTCTGGTATTATGGAGCGAGCTACAGACTTATTGGAAATCATACATACCGATGTGTGCGGACCAATGAGTGTAGCCTCGCGCGGTGGTTATCGTTATGTTCTAACCTTCACAGATGATCTGAGTATATATGGGTATATCTATTTCATGAAACATAAATCCGAGACTTTCCAGAAGTTTAAGGAATTCCAAAGTGAATTAGAAAATCAACGTAACAAGAAGATCAAGTTTTTGCGTTCTGATCGCGGAGGCGAATATCTGAGTTATGAGTTTGGCATGCATTTAAAGAAATGCGGAATACTTTCACAGTTGACACCGCCAGGAACACCACAGCGCAATGGTGTGTCCGAACGTCGTAATCGAACTCTCTTAGATATGGTTCGTTCTATGATGTCTCTTACTGATTTGCCATTATCGTTTTGGGGTTATGCATTAGAGACAGCTGCATTCACTTTAAATAGGGCACCATCTAAATCCGTTGCAACGACACCGTATGAATTATGGTTTAATAAGAAACCTAAGCTGTCGTTCCTTAAAGTTTGGGGTTGCGAAGCCTATGTAAAAAAGTTACAACCGGACAAGCTAGAACCCAAAGCGGAGAAATGCGTCTTCATAGGATACCCTAAGGAAACTATAGGGTATACTTTCTATCACAGATCCGAAGGAAAAATCTTTGTTGCCAAGAACGGAACCTTTCTTGAAAAAGAGTTTCTCACTAAAGAAGTGACTGGAAGAAAAGTAGAACTCGACGAGGTTACTGAACCTTCTCTCGTTGATCAGAGTAGCGCAGTACCGGAAGATGTTCTTGTGCCGCCCGCACCTAATGAGAGGAAGCTAATGATAATGATCATGAAACTTCGAACGAAGTAGCTACCGAACCTCGCAGATCGACAAGGGAACGTACCACTCTGCATCGGTATGATCCTTGTCTAAATGTCATGATTGTGGACAACAATGATGAGGACCCTGCGACGTATGAAGAAGCGATGATGAGCCCAGATTCCAACAAATGGTAAGAAGCCATGAAATCCGAAATGGGATCCATGTATGATAACAAAGTGTGGACTTTGGTAGATGTACCTGATAGCCGCAAGGCTGTTGAGAATAAATGGATCTTCAAGTGAAAAACAGATGCTGACGGTAATGTTACTGTCTATAAAGCTCAACTTGTCGCAAAGGGTTTCCGACAAATTCAAGGTGTTGACTACGATGAGACTTTCTCACCTGTAGAGAAGCTAAAGTCTGTGAGGATTTTGTTAGCAATAGCTGCATTTTTCGATTATGAGATTTGGCAGATGGATGTCAAAACGGCGTTCCTTAATGGTGACATTGAGGAAGAGTTGTATATGGTACAAACCAAAGGTTTTGTCGATCCTAAAAAATGCTAACATGGTATGCAAACTTCAGCGTTCCATTTATGGACTGAAGCAAGCATCCAGGAGTTGGAACCGACGCTTTGATAAGGTGATCAAAGACTTCGGGTTTATACAGTGCCATGGAGAGGCCTGTATTTACAAGAAAGTGAGTGGGAGCTCTGTAGCATTCCTGATATTATATGTAGATGACATATTATTGATTGGGAATGATATAGAACTATTAAGCAGTGTAAAAGGTTATTTGAATAAGTGTTTTTCAATGAAGGACCTTGGTGAAGCAGCGTACATTTTAGGCATCAAGATTTATAGAGATAGATCAAGACGCCTAATAGGGCTTTCACAGAGTACATACCTGGACAAGATTCTAAAGAAGTTTAGAATGGATGAAAGTAAGAAAGGATTCTTACCGATGTTGCCAGGTAAGGTCTTGAGTAAAACTCAAGGTCCGACTACGGGAGAAGAAAGAGAGAGGATGAATCAGATCCCCTATGCCTCGATAGTAGGCTCTATCATGTATGCCATGCTGTGTACTAGACCGGATATAGCGCATGCTGTTAGTTTGACTAGCAGATATCAAAGTGATCTAGGAATGGAACACTGGACAGCGGTCAAGAATATCCTGAAGTACTTGAAAAGAACTAAGGATATGTTTCTTTGTTATGGCGGTGACCAAGAGCTCGTTGTAACCAGTTACACCGATGCAAGTTGGAACACTGATCCTGATGACTCTAAGTCTCAGTCTGGGTACGTGTTTATATTGAATGGTGCTGCGGTAAGCTGGTGCAGCTCCAAGCAGTGCACGGTGGCAAAGTCTTCAACAGAATCGGAATACATAGCGGCTTCGGAGGCTTCATCGGAAGCGGTATGGATGAAGAGGTTCATTGTTGAGCTTGGTGTGGTTCCTAGTGCATTGGACCCACTAGTCATTTATTGTGACAACATGGGTGCCATCGCCAATGCACAAGAACCAAGGTCACACAAGAAGCTGAAGCATATCAAGCTGCGTTTTCATTCGATTCGCGAGTACATCGAAGATGGAGAAGTAAAGATTTGCAAAGTACACACTGATCTGAATGTTGCAGATCCGTTGACTAAAGCTCTCCCTAGGGCAAAGCATGACCAACACCAAAATGCCATGGGTGTTAGGTACCTTACAATGTAATCTAGATTATTGACTCTAGTGCAAGTGGGAGACTGTTGGAGATATGCCCAAGAGGCAATAATAAATTGGTTATTATATATCTTTGTGTTTATGATAAATGTTTATATACCATGCTATAATTGTATTAACCGAAACATTGATACATGTGTGTTATGTAAACAACAAGAAGTCCCTAGTAAGCCTCTTGTATAACTAGCTTGTTGATTAATAGATGATCATCGTTTCATGATCATGAACATAGGATGTTATTAATAACAAGGTTATATCATTATGTGAATGATGTAATGGACACACCCAATTAAGCGTAGCATAAGATCACGTCATTAAGTTCATTTGCTATAAGCTTTCGATACATAGTTACCTAGTCCTTTCGACCATGAGATCATGTAAATCACTTATGCCGGAAGGGTTCAATTACATCAAACGCCACTGCAAAAATGGGTGGTTATAAAGGTGGGATTAGGTATCCGGAAAGTATGAGTTGAGGCATATGGATCAACAGTGGGATTTGTCCATCCCGATGACAGATAGATATACTCTGGGCCCTCTCGGTGGAATGTCGTCTAATTAGTTTGCAAACATATGAATGGTTCATAAGAGACTACATACCACGGTACGAGTAAAGAGTACTTGTCATGAGACGAGGTTGAACGAGGTATAGAGATACCGATGATCAAACCTCGGACAAGTAAAATATCGCGTGACAAAGGGAATCAGTATCGTATGTAAATGGTTCATTCGATCACTAAGTCATCGTTGAATATGTGGGAGCCATTATGGATCTCTGGATCCCGCTATTGGTTATTGGTTGGAGAGAAGTCTCAACCATGTCTGCATAGTTCGCGAACCGTAGGGTGACACACTTAAGGTTTGATGTCGTTTGAGTAGATATGGAATATGGAATGGAGTTCGAAGTTTTGTTCGGAGTCTCGGATGGGATCCAGGACATCACGAGGAGTTCCGGAATGGTCCGGAGAATAAGATTCATCTATAGGAAGTCATATTCCAAGTTTGGAAATGATCCGGTGCATTTATGGAAGGTTCTAGAAAAGTCCGGAAGAAAGGCACTATGGAAGGTGGAGTCCCGGAGGGACTCCACAAGCTTGGCTGGCCAAACCCTAAGGGGGGAGTCCCAGGTGGACTCCACCAAGGGTGGCCGGCCACCCCACCCCAAGGAAAGGTGGGAGTCCCACCTTGAGTAGGACTCCCTCCTTGAGTAGGTTTCCCACCAAAGGTAGGTTTTGGTGTTTGGGTCTTATTCGAAGACTTGGACTACAACTCTTGGGGCTTCCACCTATATAATGAGGAGCAAGGGGAGGGGGCCGGCGACCCCAAGACCACTAGTTGGCCGCACCCCCCTGGCCGGCGCCCCAAACCCTAGCCTGCTAGCCGCCTCCTCCTCCACCCCAACTCCCGCAGCGCATAGGCGAAGCCCTGCCGGAGTTCTCCACCACCACCGCCACCACGCCGTCGTGCTGCCGGGATTCCGAGGAGGATCTACTACTTCCGCTGCCCGCTGGAACGGGGAGAAGGACGTCGTCTTCATCAACACCGAACGTGTGACCGAGTACGGAGGTGCTGCCCGATTGTGGCACCGTCAAGATCAAGATCTTCTACGCGCTTTTGCAAGCGGCAAGTGATCGACTACATCCACCCCGAGATCTAATCTCGTTAAGCTTTGCGAATCTTCGAGGGTTAGTCGCTTCATCTCCTCGTTGCTACCGTCTACTAGATTAGATCTTGGCTTGTGTTTCGTTCTTGCGGTAGGAATTTTTTTGTTTTCTATGCTACGAATCCCATCAGGAATTTGAGAGAGAAGGACTTGAGCATCTTTGGGGTGTTCTTGCCATTGCATTTGGTGCATCGGTTTGAGTTCTCCACGGTGATTCGTGGAAGTGAAAGCAAGCAATTTGTTACTCTTGGGTTCTTGGAACCCTAGACGGATTTGAGGTCTTTGTGGCGATTTCTTGGGAGCCTCCAATTAAGTTGTGGATGCGTGCCCCAAGCTTTGTGTAAGGCCCGATTTCCGTCTCGAAGGAAATCCCTTAGTGGCGTGATCTAGGCCTTTGTGGCGAGGGTCACCGGAGAATAAGGTGAGGCGCCTTCGTAACGCTCGGTGTGTGGTGTGACTACCGCATCTTGGGATGAGGCCTTTATGGCGTTGGTGTGCATCGAGCAACCACACCTCAATGTGAGGCCATTTGTGACGTTCGGGAGCACTAAGCCACCGCACCTCTCCAACGGAGATTAGCACTCGCAAGAGTGTGAACTTCGGGATAAATTATCGTCTCCCGCGTGCCTCGGTTATCTCTATACCCGAGCTCTTTACTTATGCACTTTACTTTGTGATAGCCATCGTGCTTGAAGTTATATATCTTGCTATCACATAGTTGTTTTTATTGCTTATCATAAATTGTTGTGCACATAGGTGAACCATAGTATATAGACTTTGAGCTTGACAAAGTAAACGCTAGTTTTGTTCCGCATTTGTTAAGCCCATCTCGTAAAATATTTTAAACCGCCTATTCAGCCCCCCTCTAGGCGACATCCGTGTCCTTTCAGGCGCTTCTATTGGACTCGAAAACTAGCCGACGCCTTTTGGGGCACACCGGTGCGAGCCAAAAAACCACGCTGCCGCCCAAAACTCTATCGGGGCCACTATGGGACGCACCGGTGGAGATGCTCTTAGAGCTAACTGCAGCCGTTGAATCGCGCCAAGATTCGTGCATCGTCTTCAACCTTGAGCACATCGAGCAGGAGGAGGAGGAGGGGAGCATGCTCCGAGCCGGAGTCGGTGACGACGCGGCTGGCCATGTCGGAGACGGCAACGATGATGATGGACCTAATGCGGGTGCAAGGTGACCCTTCGAAATAGGCTTTCGCCCCGCTATATTAATATAGCAACAACCGATTGTGGGAGCGGGATCTGCAGTGGAAGAGCCTCCCGCGGTCGGGGCGGCGCCCCGCGGCGAGGAGGGAAGAGGAAGCCATGCTGTGGAGGGGTTTCTTTCCGGGTTTGGGTTTAAGAAAAAGAAAATTTGGTTTTTTTTTTTGCTCAATCAGGGTTTTTGTATGCAGTTTTTGAGATTCCAAAATAAACTCGAAACGAGAAGACGGCGGAGGGAAATCGATTCGAATCCCTTGACGAACTCCCACTCCAAACTCCCAATCCCCTTCCCACAAACACGCTGCCTCCATTCCTTTCCATTCGGAGGCTAAACCAATCCCTCCCTGATATCATGGCTGCCTCACCGCCGCCGCCGACCACCGCCCGCCGGAACCGTACCCGCCGCGGCGAGCCGCCCTCGACCACGGCCTCTCCGCCGCCTCCCACCACCATCCGCCGGAACCCTCCCCGTCTCGGCAGGCCGCCGCCGACCCCGACTCCGACTCCGGCCCGCTCCACCAAATCAAAACCCAAATCCAAACCACTCTCACGCCTCCTCGACGAAGAAGTAGTAGTCACCGCCGCCGGCATTTCCCCCCTCCCCCCTCCTCCTCCCACTCCCCCCGACGACACTGCCCCTACTCCCGCTCCTCCTCCCACTCCCCCTGCCGACGCCGGCATTTCTCCTATCCCCCCTCCTCCTCCTCCTAACCCCACCGCCATCGTGCTCTCCTCCTCGTCGCAGTCGGCGGAGGAGCGGCTGAAGGTATACCTCCGCATCCGCCCCCTCCCGGCCCCGGAGCGGGAGCGCGGCGGCAAGCCTGGCGGTCGCCCCAAGGCCAAGGAGCAGCAGGCCAGGAAGCCACCCAAGCAGGCCGGGGACGGGGTCTGCCTCGTCGCCACGGGCCCCAACTCCGTCGCCCTCACCGTCCCGCAGTCCAAGCTCGTCGACCACAAGCGCGGCCGCACCGAGGTCTTCGACGGATTCTCCGCTGTCCTGCCACCTGACTGCTCGCAGGTATTATTGAAATCCCCCCCTTTTTTTCTCGAGAAAACACAAGAGATTTTGCGTTTTATTTCATTGAACACGAAGAAGACATCGGGATACAACCTCCAGATAGAGGGACACAAACACACACACACCACCGTCCTCACCAAGCGAAAACATTAGGCCTCGCCAAGCCTAGCCTCTAACCAAGAATGGCGAGGCAACAGGATCCGGGGCAGCAGGGCAGCGAGCCAGCGACACCGCCGTTGCAAGACGCCTCCGGGGACGTTTCATCTCCATGACTGCCTAGGCCAGACGTACCTTGCACCCATTGTGCCTAGAGAGTCGGCAGGTGAGAGGCAGGGCTTTGGCAGGAACTGCTGTAGAAGTGTCGGTGAAGTTCTCGCGCTGGCAGATGTTGCGCTCCATACATCCACCCCCTGTGTGGCACACTACTCCGGAGATGCATCGTCAACCTCCAAAAGCCGCATCTGGTACTCCACTCGCAGCCAAGGCAGCGCCTTCAAGAAGGGAGCGGCGCTGAGACGCTGCTGCTGCCCGGTCCGACAGGCCAGACCTGGAGTTTCCCCTGGTGCTCGAGGAGGAGGTCCGATCAGAGTCATGCCAACGCCTCCAAGGAGGTAACGGCGCCCTCGGGCGTCGCCGTTGACAGCGCAGGCCGCTGCCGCGCCGGGATTTCGCACTGACCCGAAGAACGAGGACCTCCGAAGACCATTCGATGCAGGGCAGACCAGAATTGACGAAGCAGGCCGCCGGAGAAGATTTCACGCGGGGGGGAAGCCTAGGAACTTGTCTTCGCAAGAGGGGCACCAACCCATGCAGTGCCTGCACCGCGCCGCCGTGGACAATGGCCATCGCCGCACCGGCCCGCAGCCTCCGCCGCCGGGATTCACCGGGGCATAGCAGAGCAGCCGCCGCTGCTCGCATGCTCGCACGCCGGGTGACCTTGACCAGCGACGGATGGGAGTTGGGTGTGAGGAGGGAGATAGCGGGAGGGGCAGCCAGCAGGTCCCGACGTCGCATGGACGCGTTGTGGCCGCAGCCCGCCCGGCCCAGATCAGGCCCAGATCGGGCCCGGGCGCCGCCTCCAGCAGGAGCGTTGCCACCAGCCGGCGTGCCACACAGCCTCTTGGCGCCCAACCGCCGCGCCGAAGCCCGCATCCGCTGCTCTTACACCACGCCGCCTCGCAGCCGCGCGACGTCGCCTCTCCGCGCGAAGAAGCTCCGTCGGGGTGCGCCACGCACGCAGCCCCCCGCCAGAGGCGGCGGCAGCCAGGGATGGAGGAGAGCGGGGGTAGTTTTCTAGGGTTTGGCAGTCGCCTTCGGAGTCGCCCGCGCGAGCGACCCGGGAGGCAGGCGGAATTTTCTTCTAAAAAATTCAATCTTCTAATGATGCCGATGATCCTCGGTTAGGGCTCCTTTGATTCATAGGATAGGAAAAGCATAGGATTGAGATGTCATGGATAGTTGAATCCTATAGAAGATGAGTTGTGTTTGATTGTGCCAAATAAAATTTTCCATGAGGTATGAACTAATATTTTATTCCTACTAGTTAGATGCCCGTGCTACGCTACGAAATAAATAAAACTATGGTGAAACATATGACTTCTAAAATAAAATTAAGTACTATAGAAAAATCGTATGAGTATTTAGCACTGCACTTGAATTAGTGGGCTCATCTCCTCTGTCCTACATCTGCATGGCATTCAAGCACCACACTGCATGCATAAGTTAATTACACACCTATTCTATTCATTCGGGTACGGTATTGATGGCCAAAAAGAGTACTCCAAAAATTATCAAGAGGGTAAAATAACTAATGTTCGTAGCATTTCACAATGCAACATGGCAGAAAATAACATCTGAATGTATGTCTCAGTGCCACCGAAAAAATGGTTGCATAAAAAATTAATACAAGATTACATTAATTATGCATCTAATTTCCTTGGAAGAAAAACGATGTACTGCACATATGACATAACTACAGAGTCATATGAATACGGTAGAAGATAGATACTTGAGTATGGCTTGAGTTTCATCTTTTGCGTGTTCTGTCCTGACACCGAAGAACAGCAAACATGAATAAAATTCTACATCGTGAGGTCTAATCAAGCACACCAAAAATTACTTTTCACTCTCGTACTATAGGTTTGTATTGGGCACCCAAAAAATCTTCCTTCGTTCCCCGACTCGAGTCTATCTCCACCCCCAAAATTCTCTTCTTTCTAGATTCGACCCGACGGAACATGTGGTTCCAGAAACAGCGATCTTACTGGCAGGGGTGCAGCCTCTAGAAGTTCCAACTACGGTAGGGACGGAGACTGCCGTGAAGGAGGCAGATGAAAAAATAAATACAACAAGGAGATATTAGTGGAGCTGCAAGACTTGGCATGGCCACATGCTTCTCATCCGATTGAAGAAAGGAAGAAGGTATGGAGATGAGAAGCATCAAGAGGAGGTGGGAGGAGCAAGATAATTGGCACAGGCGGCGGTGGAGGGATCGCTTCATGTCTTCCTTACGAAGGGCAAGTTGTATGGTCCCACTTGTCAGGCTGTGAGGGGCGAAGTGAACGGACGACCATGAACTGGGCTTTTTATAAGTAGGAAAGATAGGATTTGCAATACAAGATTCCTATATGATTAGTTCTATAGGATATGTTCCTATGAATCAAATAATTAGTGTAGAAAAAATTCCTATAGGATCTAAATCCTACACAATTCCTATACGAATCCTATGAATCAAAGAAGCCCTTACTATACCCAAGAAAAGTAACAAAACAAAACCCTTACAAATCAGGTCCATTCCGACCTGCATTTGCCCACAAGGCCTACGATGTTCGATCCAGTGCCCGGATTAGAATATGTTTGACCTGCATCTGCGTCTAGGCATTTTGATGTTCAGCTTCCTTACAATATACTGCTTATCATTCACTGCAAGGTTGTATTAGTTATACAAGACCAGTTATTATAGAACAAACATCTCTTTTTACCAGGCTGTTATTTTGATGATCTTAGTTCCTTCTCTGCCAATACATTTATTGAATGCTATTTAATTTCCCTCAACTCCATGCAGCATGACCTCTTCAGTCAGGTGATGAATCCACTTGTGGATGACTTTTTGGGAGGAAAGAGTGGCCTCCTGGTTGCAATGGGTCCGACTGGGTCTGGGAAGACGCATACCGTCTTTGGCACTGCAAGACATCCTGGTATTGTACCACTCACGCTACAGAAGATCTTCAATACAGAAGATGAAAGCGATGTTGGCAGTCAACCGACAAGGTACACCTGTTTTGGCGTTTTTACTACCAAATTAGTACAGTTAGTTATGTATAAGCTGCATATACTAATAGCGGGTCTGTGCTAGGATTGAGGACAAAGGATGCATCTCGAATCTAAATATACAATGGTTTATAAAATTATTTAAACATGCAAGTCTCTAATTTCTAAATAATAAAAAGGTTTACATTTCTGGATTTTAACCACAAACTTGTCCCTTTTAATTCATGCATGTAAGTGGACCTTGGTTTCTATGTAATAATATGGTACCCTTGCCCATCCTTTCTCGAATATCTCTCACGATCTGCAAAAATGCAAATCCTCGCTAGATTTTGTAGCTGTGGTGGATGCTTTAAATTCATTGCAAAAATGCAACTACTACTATCTCTTAACGAGTTCAATTTCATACTTCCAGATCGTTTTGCTTGTCAATGTTTGAGATACTTTCTGAAGGAAAAGCAGAAAGGATTCTCGACCTACTGTCTGATGCAGCTGACCTTGTCCTCCAGCAGTCATCTATAATTAAAGGTCTTAAAGAGGTACCTTCAAAATAATCACTTTGAAATTTGAATTTGCCTGATGGGGACATATATATGTTTACTCTGACGTTAGTTCAAATTATGTGACCGCAATTTCCTGATAATTTCAATTTGATGGTCAGAATTAAGATGAACGAGATGCCTATTCCCTGTCCTATTTCGCATTTCTTGCTGTAACTAGCCTTAATTTCGGACCCGATAGATAGGGTCTTGGAAAGACACATGCCATTTGACTTGCATTGCATATCAATACCAATATTCTTAGTGTCATGTAATAAGTTGTTCGCTGCTTTGCAGGTGGATATTTCAAATTTCATGGATGCTGAGAGCTTAGTTTCACGTGGTATGCTTAAGCGTAGCACAGCTGCAACAAATGCTAACAGCGAGTCAAGGCATGTTTTCTATACGCATTCGTTGACCTGATCTTTAATAAAAAATAACACTTTACCCTGAATAATGGGCATTATTGTTTCATTATCTTTCCTTTCTAAGTCTCTGCCTTTTGTTTTTCTTCTCAATCTTTGTAGTTGTATATGATCATGTTAAGATTAATTTCATAATGTGTTGCAGCCGATCACAGTGCATTATCACTGTACGTGCTACTCATAAAAATAATGACCTACAAAGTGAGCACCTGATTGGTGGATCTGTTCTGACCATAGCAGACCTTGCCGGCGCGGAGAGAAAAAAGAGCACCGGAAATATGGTCAGTTAATCTACCATTGTTTTAAGTACCTGTATTGTGTAGCAACAATCCTGAAACCATGCCATGCCACTTTTTCTTGTACTGGATATTATCCTTGGTCTACATTAATGTGATCTTTCCCTCCAGGGTTCAAGGTTGTTAGAGAGTAATTTCATCAACAACACATCCATGGTTTTTGGAAACTGTTTGAGGGTACTTCCAATTGCCTTGTCTTTTGTACCTCCTTTTTCACAGCACCTGCTGCTTTCCAAATAATGTACTTTTTTTTTGCTTATTTCTATTTTAGTGAATTATACCTGCCTGCTAATGATTGCCTTTTTCAACTCTGGCATTTGCAGGCTTTGTTAGATCATCAGAAAAATCAGAAGAAAACCTTGGAAAAACATTTCAAGAACTCAATGGTATATTACTGACCATATATTATTTTGAAATAAGTGAAATACAGATCACAGATTTCGTTTGTAACACATACGTTTATTTGTAATTCTCTTTTTTATTTGTCCTAAATATTTTGCATTTTGATAGTTGACAAGGTACTTGAGAGATTATCTGGAAGGAAGGAAGAAAATGACACTTGTAAGACACTTTGAACTGAAATGATCTGCTTTTCACATCAACTGCTCCTTAAATGCCATTCTTGAATAGTTGAAATGTTCTATTGAATACACTTCATTTTATCAATAAAGAATGTTTTAAAATTCACTTAAAAAAGTAGGCAGGACTATGGAGCTCACAAGTGGGAATTCCATGTGAGGAGTTTGGTGTGAGCACTCGTTATGCCCCAGACAGGAATAATGGTTCCATGGATAACGGTGTTAGGTCTAATTTTGGATGAGGCCAGTTCCTAAAGAATTATTTTATTTGCATTTGTTATAATGTCCCTAAGTATAACTTCAGTGAGGTTGATGTGCATCTGTCATTGGCTACTGTGAAGGATAACTGAATGTTACCTTTTCAATCGAGGCACATTTTCACATGTCATTTGCAGTCTCTATTTTGTATGCTAAAAGAGTTGTCAGTTGGCATTTGCAATATTACTCTGAGGTCTACAACAGTGTATATTGTCTATTGATTAGTTCACATTTTTAATTATCATTTCTATTGTTTCTCAGATTTTGAATGTGAAACAAGGAGATGATGATTACTCGGATACATCATATTTGCTCAGACAAGCATCTCCTTACATGAAAATAAGGTATTATTATCTGAACAATGCTCTTTTATTCTCCCCGTCTATTATGTTCTTAAAAAGAAAGGGGAGGAAAACATGGGAGTGTGATGCATCTTACTTCACTAATTAGAGTTATAACCTAGTCTTGTTTACGCAGATCAGTCCTAGTGTAACAGTTATCATATTTCCTATCAGGGTTAGATAAAAGAATGTAAGGAGCAAAACTCCTATCTAAGCCTTGAATGCAACCATTAACAGATATTTGTTTCTTGATACGTCGCTTATAGAAATGCTTAATATTTATTTTATGGAATTAGAGAAAGAGGTGTAAGAAGACCAAATCATAGAAATTTCATTGCAAGAAATTAGGAACCAATAACACATGGGCTCAGGACTTGACCTTTTAACAAATTTTTGTATGGTCTGTTTTCAATTGTCAAATGCAAGAGGGGATATAAGAGAGATTGGGGCAGGGAACATAAGCTTCTTTTGTCATTTCTAAATTCTGTTCCTCCCAATGTCAGAGCGAGCCTTACTATTTGGAAATATGATACTTCAGTATTACTCCCTCTGTTCATTATTATAAGATGCTTTAGGTTTTTTCGAAAATGCATGTATCTAGACGTGTTTCAGTGTGTAGGTTCACTCATTTCGGTCCGTATCTAGTCCAGATTGAATTATCTAAAACATCTTATAATAGTGAACGGAGGGAGTATGTTATGCAAGAGAGGCTTCTGAAGGAAATGTGATGAAGGAAGTGAGCCTAGCTTTCTTAGGTGCGGGAGTGGATGTACAATCCCACGACCCCTGGGCTCAAGTCCTCAAGGACCTGAATTTGAGTCCCTATTTTCTCTAAACAAAAAATGAAAGCTAGATGAAGAAGGCATAGTAGTAATTACCTAGTCCAATGGGACGCTTTTCAAGAATGTGCTTGCTCTTAAGACAAAGCTTGAAGTGCTTAGTGTTGCTTAAGTTTATGTTGGTCATTCTGTTGCATTCGCCAGAAAACATTTATACACACATGCATTTATACCATTCATTCATTATTCATTTTATTTCATGTTATCTTTTCAGATACACCAGCCTTGACGATTCTTCTGACTTGGCTTCCCAAAAGAGAAGCAGTGTTTCTCTGATTTGCCAAGAAAACAAGAAAAGAAGAAAAGTTCATAAGCCTGAAGCTCTTACGGTACAAATTGCTGTTTAATTTTCTAGTGATTTCAGCCCATTTAACTTATGTACTGTGCAGAGCCTCCATTAATTACTGCTACATTGAGATGTTTGGTTGTGGTGCATGTTGATTTCACAGTTTTGTTATGGACAAATCTTTAAATATCTTGGCCTAGTCCCTCTATGAACTAAAGGTTTATTGTTTTCTTCCATGTTGATCATATTATTTGACCAATAACATCTCCCATATGATATGATTCAAAACAGCTACTCTTGTTTCCATAGAATGAAGTGCTATATCTTGAATGATCAATGTGCCAATTTTTAGTGTTTAGTTCAGAAACCTATACTAAATAAGGACTCAAAGGCCCAAATATTCTATTGAGTGCCCTTGTCTCAAATATCCCATCATGTTTTAGTTTACAACTATTATTTCTGATTCATGATCTCTGGACTCTAGTAGAAACATGGAACATTTCATATCTTGGTTGGAGTTTTTGAATGAACCATCTGCTGTGTTATGTTCTGCAGGCTGAAGGAAAGGGCAGCGTTGATAAATCTGATGAAATTAAACTTTCTGAAAAAGGTTCTCTTTACCCTCACCATTATTTGATTTGTTTCAATGGCTCATCTCATGCATTTGGTTTTGACCAAGATCGCGGAGCTGATGATATTGTTGGCCTTTATGTCTTAGTTTTGATCCTGGTTCTTGAATCGTACTTTTGATTGCAAACCACATTGTTTGTATAATGTACCTGAACATGTCTTCAGCAATCAGTATATTAATAAGTAACTCTTATCGCGACATTCATCTAACATTATGTCTTTTTTCATGTATGCCTACAGATGAATTTCTCAATTCAGAGCTGCAAAGAGTGTCCCGAAATGAACAAATAATGAAGAACCTTTTCAGGGCCCTATGGGCTGTTTCAAAACAAAAACTTATGGTAATCTGCAGTAGATTTTGTTTCTTATGTATGTTTAGTTTGCTGAAGCTCTTTAGTATGGTAATCCCTGTGGACGGCTAATATAGTCAGCATGCTGATGCAATCTACTTGTTGTACAACTCATTATTGTAAACGTAGCAATCCTGAATGTTTTGTGATTGTTTATAGTTGTTAAGTAAATTGGCAAATTCTTCTGGCAAACTTTCTTTCTAATTCGCCTCTATCCATGTATTTTATTAGGAATCTGAGAGCGCAGCTAGAAGCATGAAAGAATTGCTCAGTGAGAAAGACAACCAAATTAGAGAGCTGAAAAAGGAGTTGAATGACCTTAAGTCTTGTTCACACGAGAAGTTTCCGGTTGATGAAGATACCCCTGGTCAAGCTGCTCTAAGCTCGGCTTCTCAATCTAATCAAACTGACATGGGATCCAATGACGTTGCATTCGATGATTTCAATGTAAGTTAAGGAGACTTCAACTTATAGTACCTGACTTTTACTGTTTATTTAGTGCCTTTTGTTTTCATGATATATGACTTGGAAACTGGAGGTATATAGGGTTGGGTATTTTTCTGCTATTCCAAGCAATAGTTAAATATGCTTTTGTTTGTTCTACAGTTGGGCACTGAGTTAGTAGTAGAAGAGGTGTCAGAAGAATTCAGATGTTATGATTCTGAAAAATCTTCAGCTAATTCTGACAAGAAAGGTTTGTATGTTCGCAACAAACGCGTCCTGATCCATACCATCAAATGGTTGTTTGGGTTCTGAATCCATTTTTTATAACAGGGAAGTTCGTTGACTGTGATACCTCAAGATATCTGAAGGTTTGATAGTTATCCTTTGACTTTCTGCACTCCCTTATGACCACATAGTTCACCATTGTGATGCTACCTAGTGTCAAGTAAAGTCGCCGAATCTTGTACTGATGCACAATATCCTCATATTTTCTAGACAGAGGAACCGTGTACTTCTGATGCTTTTGCTCCCAAGTGCAATGTCCAAAAGGAAAGTACCAAGGTGAACAATTTTCTTTCACTTTCTCTTGTATGAAGAAGTTGTTTCGTGTCGCATTGAGCATAGCTCTTGTGCTGAGAAATTCCAAGAATGGTTGATGGAGCACAATTAATAATACTACTCCCTCCGTCTATTAAAAGGTGTCGAAGGTTTGTCTAAATTTAGATGTATCTATACACTAAAAAGTGTCTAGATACATTTGAATTTAGATAAAATTTTGACATCCTTTTATCGACAGAGGTAGTACATATGCTCGCAGTACAACTGGGATTTTTTTTTTTTACCTTCTTAGCCTCTTATTTCAGATAATGGGACAAATGGTTGATAAGAAATTGGATAATTCTGAGAGTTTCTCTGAACAAGCATCTGTGCATGATGTTGCTGTAACACATGCAACCAGGCATTTCGATCATCCATCTGATCAAAGCTTTACAGGTTGGTTAAATTTCTCTGTTTTTCTTCTTGCTGAATAATTTAACATGGTAACATCCACGGGAATTAGAAATCATATATTATAATGGTGCGCAAACTGAATCTCCACTTTGCATGACAGCTCTTAAACTGCTCGACAATAACTGAAATACAAGTACCATTTCTGCAGATCATCATATACTTCCATGTATAAAGAGTGAACATGCCAACCCGTCCCCACATGGTTGTGGTCCCATGGAACTACGTGAAGAAGAGTTAAGCAAACTGGAGGATAGTCAACATGACGTTGATGTAAAAGGTTCAAAGTTGTTTCTCATGCCTGTTTTTTTGTTGGTAATGATGCACTTTGTTTAAGAATTACCTGTATGCCGAAGGAACTACAGATGAGAAACAGAACTGTCCGTCACAAGTTATTAAAGATAAAGGGGACCATCAGGCAGAAGGAATCACAGATAAAAAAGAGGACCTTTCTGCTTCCCAGCCTAGGAAGACAAAGAAAAATACAAGGTGAGTGAGTGTATTTACTGCAAGAGGAGATGCTTGCTTGTAGGAATCAGCTTGATAGTAAACATTTTTACAACAATCTGTGGGTGTGGTTTGGTAAAAGCAGGAGGTTGCTGCCGATATCGGCCATGATGCTAAAAGATTTCACCGGGCACAACATGGATGTTGCCGCGGATGCGAAGAGGGCAGCGGTACATTTTTCTCACAATCTCTATATGAATGTGCTTGGATTTAGGGTCTACCAATTTGTAACATGTGTTGGTAATGCAGGATGTAGGCGGTAAATCGTCAGGTGAGGCTGCTCCAGGTGGGAGATCGGAGAAGCTAATTCAGCTGCTGAAAGCCCGTCCGGTCACTAAGAATCACCACCGTTGCTAAGCCGTACACTAGAATTTATTTTTTGTTTTGTTTAGGAAGAGAAAGATGGCGTAACAGATAGTGAAATCATGTCCACTTGGTGCTTTGTCTATATCTCCACGGTACTTGCTTTTATATGACTTCTGTGAACCCGGTTTAAGGCCAATCATCGGATGAAAGGGAAAATTTGAAGTCCCTGTCAGAGCCAAGTTCTGTAAATCTGTTTATGTGCTCGTAAATTTCTGTGGCCATAACCCAAGACAAAAGTTCTGCTCTCGTCCTCTCCCCCTACATCACACCGCAGAGAAATGTGATCCCTTCTACTTCAGCGGTGGGTGAGGGAAACCTTGGCCCCTTGTGTTAGGCCTGTAAATAAGGGCAGGTCTGGGTTTTTCGAGTGGGGTTGTATGGTGGTATTGGCAACATAGGGTCAAAGTGTACAACTCGCCTGGGTTCCATCATCTTGGTCGTGCTTCGGAGTGAATTATGACTTCACTTATCCTATCTGACTATGTTTACTAGGTTAGCCCGTTTTCTTGAGTTCTACATTATATTATAAAAGTTTTAAGCAACAATAAACTAATCCTAAAAATTCAGGTACTCCCTCTGACCGGAGGGAGTAAGAAATACTATGTTTTTTTTTTTTGAAATTATTCATGGCATGGAAGTTCATTGTGTTATCTTAAGATATTTTTCTTTTTACCTTTTGCAACCATTTCGATTTTTGAAACATTACACTTTTTTCTCTTCTTCTCTAACCAATATTTCTATTAGATATGTTTAGCAAACTATTTTTTATTTATTTTGGAAATCCAAAAAATCTTTAGATCAACCATGCATAAGAGTATCTCCAACATATGATGTAAACAAAAAAAGAAACACATTGGGCAAAAAACTGTAATAGATGCCCAAACCAAAAATAAAAAAACAAGGCCTAATTTTTTTTACAGCCCGCACTAAAATTTGCGTTTGCTGATGTAAATATATGGCACCAAATGTAGTTTTACAATGAGCCCTAAAACATATCTTCGGCCGCTCGAAGCCCAATCACGAATTGCCACTTCCGAGCGCCACTCCTCACCATTGGATTATTACATGTTTGAGTGATCCTATTTTGCATCATCTAATTGCTGCCCAAAATTTGATGCCCAAAAAAGTGGCAAAACACAAAAAGTTATGCCCTATAATCCAGAATATTTTTGAGAATCATTCCCACTTCTTTCCTAAATAATAATGTTTGTCGAGATCAGATACACCTATGAACTAGTGGTTTTTTTTTTTTTTTTTTTTTTTGAGACTAACCTATGAACTAGTGGTAAAATTAACCAAACCAGCCTACCAGCCTCGGTAGATGTTCCAAAACCCCATTCTGCAGAAAAGCCCATTTAGCAGCCCAATGCCCTTTCCCCAAACCCTCACACTCCGCCGCCCGCACCAAACCGCCGGAGCGCCCGCGCCACCATGCACCGCCTCCTTCCTCCTCGCGTCGGCCTGCTCCGACGCCTCTCCACGGCCGCCGAGGCCGCCGCCTCCCCACCCCATCCACCACCGCAGCCGCGGGCCGACTCCCTGTATCTACGGGTCGCTGCCGCAGTGATCCCGCGCATCCCGCTGACCCCCGTGCTGGAGCAATGGGCCGTCGCCGAGGGCCGCGCCGTCGAGAAGCACGACCTCCAGGCTATCATCAAGAAGCTCGTCCTCCGCCGCCGCTTCTCCCACGCGCTTGAGGTCTCAATCACCCTAACCCCGAAGCGAACACTCTGCACCTCGCTTTTGCTGATTCGTTGTGCTCTTGCAGCTGTCCCTGTGGATGACCGACCGGCGGCACTTCCCCCTGTCGCCCGGCGACGTCGCCTACCGGCTGGAGCTGCTCACCAAGGTGCACGGCCTCCAGAGTGCCGTGGCCTACTTCGGGGGCTTGTCAGTTCAGCTCAAGAAACCTCAGTGCTACGGCTCCCTCCTGAAATGCTACGCGGAGGCCAAGTCCGTCGAGGAGGCTGAAAAGCTCTTTGCGGATATGCAGAAGATGGAGATGATGAGTTCATATCCTTACAATGTGATGATGAAGCTTTACTTGGAGTTGGGGCAGGTTGAGAGGGTGCGCACCATGTACAAGGCTATGGAGGAGAGTGGCATCAAGCCTGATGTATTCACTGTCGACACTCTGTTGAAGGTGTATGCAGCTGCTGAAGATCTCAATCGGGTTGAGGAACTTCTTGAGAAGTCCGATCCGAAGATGCTGAGTTGGCATTCACATGCCAGTGTAGCCAGGCTTTTCATGAAAGCTGGGCTCCAAGGAAGGGCCTTGCAGGCTATTGAGGAATCTGAAAAGCGGATTAGTCCGAAGAATGGCAGGGTTGCATACGGGTTCTTGCTTTCTATGTGTGCTGATTTGGGAATGAGTAGCGAGGTGGACCGCATTTGGAATGCCTATAAGTCCAAAGTGCCGACATGCAACACGATGTATATGTGCAGGATAAGTGTGCTGCTTAAGATGAATGACATCGATGGGGCTGAGAACGCCTTCAGAGAGTGGGAAAGTAGGTATGTTCACCATGATATCCGGCTAACTAACCTACTGCTAAATGGCTACTGTGCAAATGGCCTTATGGAGAAAGCAGAAGCTCTCGTGGATGAAGCCATTGCCAAAGGGAGGACACCTTACGCTAATACTTGGTATAAACTGGCTGGTGGGTTTTTCAAGGATGGCCAGGTGTCAAAGGCGGTGGATCTGACAAGGAAAGCTCTTGCTTCTGCAACTTCTGAATGGGAACCTGACCAGACAAATGTGCTAATGAGTCTGGAATATTTCACGGATCAAAAGAATGTTAAAGCAGCTGAGGAAATAGCAAGCCAGCTGCGGAGTTTGGTACCTTTGACAAGGGAGGTTTACCATGGTTTACTCAAGACATATGCTCATGCAGGACAGCCAGTGTCAGATTTACTTGATCGCATGAATAAAGATGGTTTTGAGGCTAATGAAGAAACAAATAGAATCATTGCTGGAATATGCCGGTAGATATGCGCAGGTTCCTATCATTGAACAATTTCTTTGGTTGTTTTGCTAGTTTGATTTCCTCCAGTGCTTAGTGCTTACCTAAGGCATTGCAGTTATTTAACCTTCTATGTGATGGCCTCACAGGGCAGAGGGGATATCAAATACACCATCCGTCCACAAAAGGATGTCTCAACTTTGTCTAAATTTGCATGCACCTACACACTAAAACATGTCTAAATACATGATATTTTGATAAAGGCGAGACATCCTTTTTAGGATGGAGGGAGTATATCGTTAGAGTATGGTCATTTCAATTAATATGGAGATCTGTATTTTTGTTAGTATCAGATAAAATATCATGTAATGCAATTTTTCAGTACTGGCAAATCATTCTTTTAAGTCATTCTTCCTTAATTTCATCTCAATTTATACATTTTTTTACTTAAGATATCACTATGGCTTATCTTCATCATATTCTTCCACTTGAGGCCTAACTGCTCCTATGTTTTTTCTGTTTTCGTGGCATTCAAAAGTTCCAATTGGAACACGTCTGGCAGAAGCTGGTAGCTTGATAATGATTGTATAATAAACCTGAGAATGTAGGCAAATCTCATGATAGCTTCTTATTGAAGTAAATTGCACAATAACCTTTCATTCTTTGCTTGAAGTACTTGTGTTTTTTCTCTCTGGACAGATGACTCTTCCAATATGGGAGAGATGGCTGATTTTATTTTGGATCTAGGCGGTGGCAAGTTGTGCCTGTAATGGCCTTCATTTTGTCAATCCGGACCACTAGCATCAGCAACGCCTTTTATCTGTCACTTACCAAGCAAGCCAGGGGGAATCATGATTGGGATCACTTTGAAAAGTAGCCAAGACTGGATGGGGATAACAATCAAAGTTGCTGCTGCAATGAAGTGTGGTGAACTGTTTCAGTATATGGATGGTAGTTCTTGTATTTCAACCATCACTTGGGCACATGTTAATTTCTGACTTTCGACCAAAAATGTAGTTCCTTTCCCATGAAAGTGAACAGTTAGAACTTAGAAGTAGTGTGCATTTCACATTCGCAAACCCAGTTTGATTCCTGTAATCCGCGGCACTTCATGTGGGATGACCAGATGAGGCAGTAATATGCCACTCACTAGAATTGCATCATGATATTTACTTTCAGGCCTAGCTTTTTGAGAAAATAATTTAAGCATCGAAGTTAACTTATACACGAGAACCTTATCAGAACATTGGAGAACATGTGTTGTTGTTTTCCAAGATTGCCCCCCGCCCTCCTGATGGGGACATGCCAGCAAAAGGTTTCCCCCCCCCCCCCCCCCCCCCCTCTCCAAGCAACAGGTACACTTTCTCTGTTTATGGCTCATTGTGAAGCCATGCGAATTGAGTTGTGTTGCTTTCACTTCAAAAGGAAATAAAAAATATTTGTTGATATGTATTTCATTTTGTAGGGTGTGTCCAGTACTCCAGTCAGCCATCAACCACCCATCCATCGTCCATGAAGACCATGTGATATGAATACATCCTCAATGAATGAGCTGTTCCTCTACGTGACTTAAGTTTTGCGTGTGATCTTCCTCTTGGGTGTACGCTGGCTGCCGTATATCCATGGTGAAGATTGAAGATTTTAAATTTGATATTAAAATGTGATGTGGATTCTCAAACGCTGGATCACAACGAAATGCTACAATATTTTCATTTTTCTTTGGTTGCGTAGGGTCCTAGTTTTGCGCATATAAAATTCTCACCAGCATCAAGGTGTAACCGGATCTTTGCTCAAAGAATGTTTTAGTAGATCATCCTATGCGTGGTGCAACGAGAGGTTGTCGACAGATGAATTACAGGTATAAACCTGTCTCGAGCTGTGGTGCAAACTCTGAATTGCCAATGATCATGCTATGCTGTGGCGATTTCCACGTTCCAAGGTCGACATATTTGTATTAGACGACTGAATTTATTTACTACTGGTTTCTTCTGCAAAAACGTGTACTCTTTTTTATCCTCAACCTTCAACTGATGAATCAAGAACACGAGAAGCTACTCTATATGTTTTTGATTTTATAAACTTCACGTTCAGTTGTGCACGATCAGAAAAGTTGGCACTCAACAATTTGTCATAAAATTTACAATCAGCAGCCAAAACGAAAAACGTAAGTCTCACTTCCTGCAGAAGTTCAGAATCTTCCATCTTTGGAAGTGTCAGTGGACTATCATACAACTTACAAATCTGCAGAAAAGCATCTATAGAGTTTCACATGCATATCATAAAATTTCTGTCGATTCACTGATAAGCTTCCATCTTCAGAATTTCTGTCAGCAGCGTATCATAAAATTTACAAATCCGCAGAAAAAATATAAGAGCATTCCCTGCAGACGTGGACAACATAGTCATTTTTCATTCTTGAGATGTGGTATAGTGACGGCAACCCATTGGGGCATAGACATCCAGGCCTGTGGCGACGGCGACAGCCAAACCAGACTTGATCAAAATCTCAGCCTGTGTCCACAGTCAATCTGGACTTGACCAAAAACAATTGGTTTATTTTTTTTTTTTTTTGAAAGATCCAACAACTTGTTGGCTTTCGATTTTCATTAGAAGGTAGAGATAATTACATCGCGGCCGTTGGCCAAGGTATAAAGGAAAAAGAAGTTAAAAGAAGGCAAAAACCCCTAAGAAGGCAGGGTAGAGCAGGATCTCAGGGTGGCTCCCAGATCAAACGCTGAAGCTTTTTCGCTCCCGCAAAAGCCCAGCCATTGGCTTCATCCTCAATCCGATGCAGCAGCTGCCGAAGGGAGCTGGCTTTGTCTTTGAAAATGCGAGCGTTTCTTTCAGTCCACAGTTCCCAAAGGACGAGAATGATGACCGATTTAACACCGTCTCGGTGATCAACATGCGTTGCAGCTATCATTGCATGCCACACATCATGCATATTGTCGCAAGCGCTCCAAGCTCTAGGGAAAAAAAAAAAAAAACAATTGGTTTAGCAGGCAATTTCTGTTGGATAGACGCATAAATCCATATGCTCCACATCACTACTGATCCATCCTCCAGACAGTTAATGTACAACGGACTATCATAGCAGGCAACATTCAAAACATACAACAAATTACATTTGAAGAAACCTTGACATCCAGGAAGCAAATAACTGATGACACATATAGTATGTTGACATGTCATAAGGTACCATGATAAATTGATAATACTAAGTGCAAACATGGACAATATCTAAATTTGGACAACAGAAAAAATGTGAGAGGCAAGGAATAAACTTGAACAGGCAAACTCCTATTTCAACATCTACCCTACAAACGGATCAGCTAAATCCAAATCCTGGACATGAATGTTCTTTGAAATATCGCGGATACATCTATCGGTTGTGAAATGAAACCGAGCACCTCTTGACGCCCTATCTGCCAACTTAAGCATGGCCAGCTGTTTCGCAACAAACTCCGCATCATTGGCTTCAATATGAAATGTCATTACCTGTAGCGCTCTCGCGTTAAGCACGAAAAAATTGGCAAAGTTAACTTCAGACTTGATGCCCAAATAAGATTCCAGCACTATCTTCTTCAGATTGATGTGAAGATTCTGATGTTTACGACGCCAAAAATTTCCTGGCCTAGATCCACACCCAAATCTTGACTGAAAAAGAGAACATGGTATAACAACAAATCAACCACTTGAGAAACATTAGACATGTCAAAACAAGAGCTGAACGCTATGAGCAATCCAGGAATATTGGTCACCTTGTTATAAATATACAGCTTTTCCAAGCAAGGAAAGCATCTCATCAACTCGATAACCTTATCCAAATCAAGAGGACTCATATCAAGAGCCAAGACCTTGAGAGTGTGCACCACCGACATCAGACTATGAGCGCGCAATCCCTTCATCGAGCATGAAATGAAATTCAGCATTAGGCCATTTATTTACAATGAAAGATTATATATAAGTTCTCTACACAATAGGTGATACCTTAACAACCGTGGAGTAGTGGTAATCTGCGCTACTAAGCCAGCCTAAGGTGCCGAGCTTCGGAGCGGATGTCACCAACACATGCAGTCCATCAAGAAAATTAAGTCGGAGCAGCCTCTCAAGACGAGGCGCATTCTCGATTACGAGTTCTTTGAAGTGGGGCTCATCTGACCAGCGCCAACCAACAAGCACACCGATGCTCCGAGGGCAGGGTGAGTTGATCCGGAGGCAGCTGAATCCCATGCTGTAGTGGATCAGCAAGCACTCCAGGAGAGGGCAGCTGGCAATCTGTTAGATTGCACATATTATATTTATATTTACAGTAGGACTGTATTGTAATTGTAACTAAACCCTAGGCCTCTGGCCAATTATATAAACACCGGAACCCCACGTCATTATACGTGTGAGACTTCCCCCAAAATCCTTCTACATGGTATCAGACTGATCTCGGTCCTACCCTAGCCGCCGCCGCCCTAGGTCGGGCCGCCGCCACCCCTAGCCCCACCCCACCTTCCGCTGCCATGGAGCTCACCGCCCTCACCGACGGGACCTCCTCTGCCCCTGCGGCCGCTTCGGACGCCGCCCTCGTACCCGCCGGCGCCCCACGTCACGCCGGCCCCGTGCTCCTCTCCTTCGCCGCCGGGAACTACTCCAAGTGGTGCATCTACATGCGCGCTTCCCTGGGCCGCTCCGGCTACCTCGGCCACGTCGAAGGCACCGTCGCCGCCGCCCCCACCGACGCCGCGTGGGCCACCGCCGACTACACCGTCCTCAACCACCTCCACGCCGCCATCGACGAAGACGTCGCGGACATGATCCTTGCGGGGAATCAGACCGCGCGTCAGCTGTGGCTCGCGGCACGCGACCTCTTCACCGCGAACAAGGCGAACAAAGCCATCTACCTTGACAATGACTTTCACCAGCTTGTGCAGGGATCCCTCTCCATCCACTAGTACTGTCGCCGCCAGAAGCACCTCGCCGATGCACTCTCCGACAACGACTCTCCCGTGAGTGACCGCGCCCTCGTCCTCAACACCCTGCGCGGCCTCGGCCCTCGCTTCGCCTCCGCCGCCACGGTCATCTCCATGACCGACCCGCTGCCAACCTTCCTCCGCACCAGGGCGATGCTCCTGATGGAGGAGATGCAGCAGGCCAACGCGGCGGCCACCTCCGCCACCACCGCTCTCGTCGCCCAGGCCCGCGGTCCCGCCTCTCCATGCCCCGGCCCCGGCTGCCGCGGTGACGGTCCCGCTCCTGGCGCGGGCGCCGAGAAGGGCAAGCAGCCGGCCAAGCAGAAGGGCCGCACCGGTGGACACCAGGGTGGAGGCGCCACCCAGGGCACCCAGCCCGCCCGCACGCCGGCCCCGACTGGCCCGTGGGTCTGCTTCTCCCCGGGTGCTGGACAGTGGCGCGCCCCCTCCTCTGGACAGGGCATCCTGGGCCCTCGCCCCCAGGCCTACACCGCCACCGCGCCGTCAACCTCGACGACTACGTGGGACAGCTCGCTCTTATCGCCGCCCTCAACAACCTCGCGCTTCAGCAAGGTGGTTGGGTCATGGACTCAGGCGCGTCCTCACACATGACCAACGACGATGGTAACCTCACTCGTTCCTCCCCCCTTCGCACTCCTCACTTCGTCACCGTCGGGGATGGCACCACCATCCCTATTGCCTCTTCTAGTTTCACCTCCTTTCGCACACCTTCTGGTCACGTCTTTCGACTCAACCATGTACTCCTAGTACCGCACATTATTCGCAATTTGCTTTCGGTTCGCAAGTTTACCCGCGATAATATGTGTTCCATTGAGTTTGACGCCTTTGGTTTCTCTGTGAAGGACCTGAAGACCCGTCGCGTGATTCTTCGTTGCAATAGTGACGGAGATCTCTACACTTTTCCCGGGAGGAGCAGCTTTCACCGTTCTTCTTCCACCGCTTTGGTCGTCACCGCCACCGCCGAGTTATGGCACCAGCGTCTTGGACATCCTGGGTATGATGCCATGTCGGCTCTTCAGCATCTAGATTTTATCAAGTGTAATAAATTTAATCGTACTCGGGTGTGTCATGCATGTCAGCTTGGTAAGCACGTCCGTTTACCGTTCGTCAGTCTACAACGTCTAGTGCCATCTTCGATTTGATACATTGTGATTTGTGGACATCGCCAATTATAAGCACCTCTGGTTTTCGATATTACCTTGTCATTGTCGACGACTATTCTCACTTTTATTGGTCTTTTCCACTTCGCAACAAGTCTTGTACTGCCCGCACTCTCGAAACTTTTTTTTGCTTATGCGCGCACACAGTTTGGTGTTACTATTCGCTCTCTCCAGACAGATAACGATACCGAGTTCCTCAACAAGACTGTTGATACTCTCCTCACCACCCACGGCATCGCCTTACGGCTGTCATGACCATACACCTCCCAGCAAAACGGTAAAGCCGAGCGTGCCATTCGTACCATTAATGATACTATGCGCACCCTTATGTTACAGGCTCACATCCCAACTCCTTTCTGGGCCGAGGCTCTGGCTACTGCCACATACTTGCTTAATCGCCGTCCTAGTACAGCCATAAAATCCCAGGTAACCTACACACGTCTCCATGGTCGTCCTCCCTCATACACTGATCTTCGAGTCTTCGGTTGCCTTTGTTATCCTAACATTGCGTCCACCGCCCCACACAAGCTCAGTGCACGTTCCATGGCATGTGTCTTCCTTGGGTATCCCTCCAACCATCGTGGTTACCGCTGCCTTAACCCTGTCACTGGGAGAATTCTCGTCTCACGACATGTTGTCTTCGACGAGACGGTTTTTCCTTTTCAGCATGCAGCTTCATCATCCGCGCCTGCGCCCCCTGCGCCACGCGGACTCGACGACCTCTTCGGCACGACGACCGTGCCATGATACGTCTCAAACGTATCTATAATTTCTTATGTTCCATGCTAGTTTTATGACAATACTCACATGTTTTATATACACTTTATATCATTTATATGCATTTTCCGGCACTAACCTATTAACGAGATGCCGAAGCGCCAGTTCCTGTTTTGTGCTGTTTTTGGTTTCAGAAATCCTACACAGGAAATATTCTCGGAATTGGACGAAACGAACGCCCATGGTCTTATTTTTCCACGGAGCTTCCAGAAGATCGAAGAGGATACGAAGTGGGGCCACGAGGCGCCCTAACCATAGGGCGGCGCGGCCAAGGAGGGCCCCGCACCGGCCTATGGTGTGGGGCCCCCGTGCCTCCTCCGACTCTGCCCTTCCGCCTACTTAAACTCTCCGTCGCGAAAACCCTATTACCGAGAGCCACGATACGGAAAAATTTCCAGAGACACCGCCGCCGCCAATCCCATCTCGGGGGATTCAGGAGATCGCCTCCGGCACCCTGCCGGAGAGGGGAATCATCACCGGAGGGCTCTACATCACCATGCCCGCCTCTGGATTGATGCGTGAGTAGTTCATCCTTGGACTATGGGTCCATAGCAGTAGCTAGATGGTTGTCTTCTCCTCATTGTGCTATCATGTTAGACCTTGTGAGCTGCCTATCATGATCAAGATCATCTATTTGTAATGCTACATGTTGTGTTTGTTGGGATCCGATGAATATTGAATACTATGTCAAGTTGATTATCAATCTATCATATATGTGTTGTTTATGTTCTTGCATGCTCTCCGTTGCTAGTAGAGGCTCTGGCCAAGTTGATACTTGTGACTCCAAGAGGGAGTATTTATGCTCGATAGTGGGTTTATGCCTCCATTGAATCTGGGACAGTGACATAAAGTTCTAAGGTTGTGGATGTGCTGTTGCCACTAGGGATAAAATATAAATATTTTGTCTAAGGATATTTGTGTTGATTACATTACGCACCATACTTAATGCAATTGTCTGTTGTTTGCAACTTAATACTGGAAGGGGTGCGGATGCTAACCCGAAGGTGGACTTTTTAGGCATAGATGCATGCTGGATAGCGGTCTATGTACTTTGTCGTAATGCCCTAAGTAAATCTCATAGTAGGCATCATGATATGTATGTGTATTGTTATGCCCTCTCTATTTGTCAATTGCCCAACTGTAATTTGTTCACCCAACATGCTATTTATCTTATTGGAGAGACACCACTAGTGAACTGTGGACCCCGGTCCATTCTTTTACATCTGAAATACAATCAACTGCAATATCTGTTCTCTGTTGTTCTTCACAAGCAAACATCATTCTCCACACCATACGTTTAATCCTTTGTTTTCAGCAAGCCGGTGAGATTGACAACCTCACTGTTAAGTTGGGGCAAAGTATTGTGATTGTGTTGTGCAGGTTCCACGTTGGCGCCGGAATCCCTGGTGTTGCGCCGCACTACACTCCTCCAACAACCTTCACATGGCCTTCATCTCCTACTGGTTGGATAACCTTGGTTTCTTACTGAGGGAAAACTTGTTGTTGTACGCATCACACCTTCCTCTTGGGGTTCCCAACGGACGTGTGCTTCACGCGTTATCAAGCACTTTTTCTGGCGCCGTTGCCGGGGAGATCAAGACACGCTGCAAGGGGAGTCTCTCACTTCCAATCTCTTTACTTTGTTTATTGTCTTGCTTTACTTTATTTTATTTTCTGTCTTGTTTGCGTTCTCTATATTAAAAACACAAAAAAATTAGTTACTTGCATTTACTCTACTTTATTTAGTTTGCTTTATTTACTATTTCTAAAAATGAGTAATCCTGAAGTTGAAGTTCGTTCGTTTAAGCAACAAGGGGGAGAATGTTTTAAAGATGCTTGGTATAGAATTAGTGATGCTCATCATAGGTGCACTAAGAAACACTCCACTATTATCCTACTTAGGAACTTTTATGTTGGTATCTCTAGCTGGAATAGGTATGTTCTTGATACTCTTGCGGGAGGTAATTTCCTAGGCACTCCTGCTTTAGAAGCTAGTTGCATTATTGAGAGTCTAGTTGGAATACCACCTGTTAATGAAGCTAAAATTGAAATCTCTCTTGAAGATGTCATGAAAAAGTTGGAGGCCATAGAGAAAAATCTTCCAAGTGTTGAGATTAAATTGGGAATATTACTTGATAACACTGATAAACTTGATAAATCTCTAAGTGGAATTAATGAGAGAATTGCCGTTTTAGAAACTTGTGCTACTCATGATAATCAAACCCATAGGATTAGTGAACTTGAAGAAGCTATGGGAACCTTGGGTTCAACTTTTTATTCTCTTAAGTTTAAGGAGAAAGCTTATGTGGGTAAGGAGCAAAAGTTCATGTATGTCTCTAAGGTGCTTAAGTCAAAAAATATTATAAGCCTAAAATTGATAAAACCCTTAGTACCACTATGGGAAATTTAGATAATGGAGCATCTAAGGTAACCTCTACGACAAATTGTGTTTTTAAGGAAAATTATGATGTTGATGCTTCATCTCTCGATAATACTTGATTCACACTTTCTGCGCCTAGCTGAAAGGCGTTAAAGAAAAGCACTTCTTGGGAGATAACCCATGTATGTTTTTATTACTGTTTTGTTGTGTCTTGGAAGTTGTTACTACTGTATCAACCTCTCCTTATCTTTATTTTATTGCATTGTTGTGCCAAGTAAAGTCTTTGATAGTAAGGTTGATACTAGATTTGGATTACTGCGCACAAACAGATTTCTTACTGTCACGAATTTGAGTAGAACTCTCTGTAGGTAACTCAGAAAAATCTGCCAATTTACATGCGTGATCCTCGGATATGTACGCAACTTTCATTAAATTTGAGCTTTTTCATCTGAGCAAGTTAAGTGCCTCTAAAATATTAGTCTTTACGGACTGTTCTGTTTTGACAGATTCTGCCTTTTATTCCGATTGCCTCTTTTGCTATGTTGAGTGGATTTCTTTGTTCCATTAACTTTCAGTAGCTTTGGGCAATGTCCAGAAGTGTTAAGAATGATTATGTCACCTCTGAATATGTGAATTTTTGATTATGCACTAACCCTCTAATGAGTTTGTTTTGAGTTTGGTATGGAGGAAGTTTTCAAGGATCAAGAGAGGAGGATGATACAATATGATCAAGAAGAGTGAAAAGTCTAAGCTTGGGGATTCCCCCGTGGTTCATCCCTGCATATTTCAAGAAGACTCAAGCATCTAAGCTTGGGGATGCCCAAGGCATCCCCTTCTTCATCGACAACTTATCAGGTCACCTCTAGTGAAACTATATTTTTATTCCGTCACATCTTATGTGCTTTACTTGGAGCGTCTGTTTGTTTTTATTTTTGTTTTTGTTTGAATAAAATCGGATCCTAGCATTCTTTGTTTTGGAGAGAGACACGCTCCGCTCGTTCATATGAAGACTGGTGTTCTTAGCTTTACTTTTAGTGTTCATGGCGAAGGTTGAAACTGCTTCGTTGATTGCTATTTGGTTGGAAACAGAAAATGCTTCATGTGGTAATTGGTATATTGTCTTGAATAATTTGATACTTGGCAATTGTTTTGCTCAAATAAGATCATGTTTAAGCTCTTGCGTCATGTACTTTGCACCTATTAATGAAGAACTACCATAGAGCTTGTTGAAATCTGGTTTGCATGATTGGTCACTCTAAAGTCTAGATATTTTCTGGTGAAGTGTTTGAACAACAAGGAAGACAGTGTAGAGTCTTATAATGCTTGCAATATGTTCTTATGTAAGTTTTGCTGTACCAGTTCATACTTGTGTTTGCTTCAAACAACCTTGCTAGCCAAAGCCTTGTACTGAGAGGGAATACTTCTCGTGCATCCAAAACCTTGAGCCAAAACCTATGCCATTTGTGTCCACCATACCTACCTACTATGTGGTATTTCTCTGCCATTCCAAAGTAAATTACTTGAGTTCTACCTTTAAAATTTCATTCCTTGTCTTTACAATACATAGCTCATGGGAAAATAGCTTAAAAACTATTGTGGTAAAGAATATGTAGCTTATGTATCTTATTTCTTATAAGTTGCTTGTTGAGCGGTAACCATGTTTCTGGGGACGCCATCAACTATTACACCTTTGTTGAATAACATGTGAGTTGCTATGCATGTTCATCTTGTCTGAAGTAAGGGAGATTTCTCATGATCAAATGGTTTGAGTATGCATATTGTTAGAGAATAACATTGGGCCGCTAACTAAAGCCATGAATCATGGTGGAGGTTTCAGTTTGGACATTAATCCTCAATCTCTTATGAGAATATTATCTGTTGTTGAATGCTTATGCATTAAAGAGGAGTCCATTATCTGTTTTCTATGTTGTCCCGATATGGATGTCCTTAGTTGAGATCTATCAAAAACGAGAAATCAAATGCGATCTATCTCCTTGGACCTTTGTACAGGCGACATAGAGGTACCCCTTTGTGACACTTGGTTGAAACATATGTTATGCAATGATAATCCATGTAAATCCAAGCTAATTAGGACAAGGTGCAAGCACTATTGGTATTCTATGCATGAGGCTTGCAACTTATAGGATGTCTTATGCATAACACATATGAATTATTACTACCGTTGACAAAATTGTTTCTATGTTTTCAAAATAAAAGCTCTAGCACAAAAATAGTAATCCATGCTTCCCTCTGCGAAGGGCCCATTCTTTTACTTTATGTTGAGTCAGTTTACCTACTTCTTTCCATCTTAGAAGCAAACACTTGTGTCAACTGTGTGCATTGATTCCGACATACTTGCTTATTTGCATTCATCATATTACTTTGTGTTGACAATTATCCATGAGATATACATGTTGAAGTTGAAAGCAACTGCTGAAACTTATATCTTCCTTTGTGTTGCTTCAAAACTTTCTACTAAGAATTTATTGCTTTATGAGTTAACTCCTATGCAAGTCTTATTGATGCTTGTCTTGAAAGTACTATTCATGAAAAGTCTTTGCTATATGATTCAGTTGTTTAGTCATTGTCTTTACCATTGCTTCGAATCACTTCATTCATTTCATATGCTTTACAATAGTATTGATCAATATTATGATAACAACATGTCACTTTAGAAATTATCCTTGTTATCGTTTACCTACTCGAGGGCGAGTACGAACTAAGCTTGGGGATGCTTGATACGTCTCAAACATATCTATAATTTCTTATGTTCCATGCTAGTTTTATGACAATACTCACATGTTTTATATACACTTTATATCATTTATATGCATTTTCCGGCACTAACCTATTAACGAGATGTCGAAGCGCCAGTTCCTGTTTTGTGCTGTTTTTGGTTTCAGAAATCCTACACAGGAAATATTCTCGGAATTGGACGAAACGAACGCCCAGGGTCTTATTTTTCCACGGAGCTTCCAGAAGACCGAAGAGGATACGAAGTGGGGCCACGAGGCGCCCTAACCATAGGGCGGCGCGGCCAAGGAGGGGCCCGCGCCGGCCTGTGGTGTGGGGCCCCGTGCCTCCTCCGACTCTGCCCTTCCGCCTACTTAAACTCTCCGTCGCGAAAAACCTATTACCGAGAGCCAGGATACGGAAAAAGTTCCAGAGACGCCGCCGCCGCCAATCCCATCTCGGGGGATTCAGGAGATCACCTCCGGCACCCTGCCGGAGAGGGGAATCATCACCGGAGGGCTCTACATCACCATGCCCGCCTCCGGATTGATGCGTGAGTAGTTCATCCTTGGACTATGGGTCCATAGCAGTAGGTAGATGGTTGTCTTCTCCTCATTGTGCTATCATGTTAGATCTTGTGAGCTGCCTATCATGATCAAGATCATCTATTTGTAATGCTATATGTTGCGTTTGTTGGGATCCGATGAATATTGAATACTATGTCAAGTTGATTATCAATCTATCATATATGTGTTGTTTATGTTCTTGCATGCTCTCCGTTGCTAGTAGAGGCTCTGGCCAAGTTGATACTTGTGACTCCAAGAGGGAGTATTTATGCTCGATAGTGGGTTTATGCCTCCATTGAATCTGGGACAGTGACAGAAAGTTCTAAGGTTGTGGATGTGCTGTTGCCACTAGGGATAAAACATCAATGCTTTGTCTAAGGATATTTGTGTTGATTACATTATGCACCATACTTAATGCAATTGTCTGTTGTTTGCAACTTAATACTGGAAGGGGTGCGGATGCTAACCCGAAGGTGGACTTTTTAGGCATAGATGCATGCTGGATAGCGGTCTATGTACTTTGTCGTAATGCCCTAAGTAAATCTCACAGTAGTCATCATGATATGTATGTGTATTGTTATGCCATCTCTATTTGTCAATTGCCCAACTGTAATTTGTTCACCCAACATGCTATTTATCTTATTGGAGAGACACCACTAGTGAAATGTGGACCCCGGTCCATTCTTTTACATCTGAAATACAATCAACTGCAATCTCTGTTCTCTGTTGTTCTTCACAAGCAAACATCATTCTCCACACCATACGTTTAATCCTTTGTTTTCAGCAAGCCGGTGAGATTGACAACCTCACTGTTAAGTTGGGGCAAATTATTGTGATTGTGTTGTGCAGGTTCCACGTTGGCGCCAGAATCCCTGGTGTTGCGCCGCACTACACTCCTCCACCAACAACCTTCACGTGGCCTTCATCTCCTACTGGTTCGATAACCTTGGTTTCTTACTGAGGGAAAACTTGCTGCTGTACGCATCACACCTTCCTCTTGGGGTTCCCAACGGACGTGTGCTTCACGCGTTATCATGCCACCACCACGAGCTCCTGCACCGGCCCCACGCACCCCAGCGCCGGCCCTGAGTGCGCCCGCCTCGGCCCCGAGCGCCCCTGCCTCGCCGCCGCCTCGCCCAGCCGAGTGGCCGGTTGCCACGCCGGTCAGACCGGGCCCTGGGCCGGTCATCCCGGTGCACAGGCCCTGGGCTGGGAGTCCCTGCCACGGCTGCTACCGACGCTGCCCCGGCGGCCTCCTCGAGCGGGGCCTCCAACCCTCGCCGCACGCGCTCTGGACGCCAAGTGCGTCCCGTGGACAGGCTCAACCTCTCCGCCGTGGACTCCGTCACTGGCGTCGTCCCCACCACCTTTCGCCAGGCAATGCAGGATCCTTAGTGGCGTGCTGCCATGTCCGATGAGTACCAGGCTCTCGTCAACATCAACACCTGGTCCCTCGTTCCTCGCCCTCCGCGTGCCAATGTCGTCGCTGGCAAGTGGATCTTTCGTCAAAAGTTCCACTCGGATGGCACCCTTGCACGCAACAAGGCCCGATGGGTCGTTCGTGGGTACTCCCAGCGCCCCGACATCGACTACGAGAAGACTTTCAACCCTGTTGTCAATCCTGCTATGATCCGTCTCGTTCTTCACATTGCTGTCTCCAACTCTTGGCCCATACAGCAGTGATGTCTACGGGTGCTTCTATTCTTGTAGACAGTGTTGGGCCTCCAAGAGCAGAGGTTTGTAGAACAGCAGCAAGTTTCCCTTAAGTGGATCACCCAAGATTTATCGAACTCAGGGAGGAAGAGGTCAAAGATATCCCTCTCAAGCAACCCTGCAATCACGATACAAGAAGTCTCTTGTGTCCCCAACACACCTAATACACTTGTCAGATGTATAGGTGCACTAGTTCGGCGAAGAGATAGTGAAATACAAGTGGTATGAATGAATATGAGCAGTAGTAACGGCGCCAGAAAAGTGCTTGCTGGCGTGCAGTTGATGGTAGTAATATTGCAGGAAGTAAAGATGCAGTAAAACAGTAAACAAGCGATGATTGCAGTATTTGGAAACAAGGCCTAGGGATCATACTTTCACTAGTGGACACTCTCAACATTGATCACATAAATAAATAAGTTCTCTTCCTTTGTGCTACATATACTCTTGTTTGATAATGAACACCATTCGTTGTGTAGGGCTACAAGAGCACCTCAATGCCGGAGTTAACAAGCTCCACAACATTCGGCATTCATATTTAAGTAACCTTTAGAGCATAATAGATCTTTGCAGTTTAAACCGAGTACTAACATAGCATACACACTGTCACCTTTACACTATGAAGGGGGAATAGATCACATCAATACTATCATAGTAATAATTAACTCCATAACCTACAAGAGATTATGATCATAGCCTACGCCAAGTACTACACGATGCACACACTGTCACCATTACACCGTGAAGGAGGAATAGACTACTTTAATAACATCACAAGAGTAGCACATATACTAATAGTGATACAAAGCTCATATGAATCTCAATCATGTAAGGCAGCTCATGAGATCATTGTATTGAAGTACATGGGAGAGAGATTAACCACATAGCTACCGGTACAGCCCTTAGCCTCGATGGAGAACTACTCCCTCCTCATGGGAGACAGCAGCGTTGATGAAGATGGCGGTGATGTCGATGGAGAAGCCTTCCGGGGGCACTTCCCCGTCCCGACGGCGTGCCGGAACAGAGACTCTTGTCCCCCAGATCTTGGCTTCGCGATGGCGGCGGCTCTGGAAGGTTTCTCGTACCGTGGCTTTTCCGTATCGAAGATTTAGGTCAGGGGGCTTCTTATAGGCGAAGAGTCGGAGTCGGAAGGGTTACGGGGGCGCCACACAATAGGGGGGCGCCCCCCCTTGGGCCGCGCCGCCCTACTGTCTGGTGGGCCTGTGGCTCTCCTCTGGTCCCTCTCGGGTGTTCTGGAAGCTTCGTGGAATTATAAGATGCTGGGCGTTGATTTCGTCTGATTCCGAGAATATTTCCTTACTAGGATTTCTAAAACCAAAAACAGCAGAAAACAGGAACTGGCACTTCGGCATCTCGTCAATAGGTTAGTTCCGGAAAATGCATAAATATGACATAAAGTGTGAACAAAACATGTAGGTATTGTCATAAAACAAGCATGGAACATAAGAAATTATAGATACGTTTGAGACGTATCAAGCATCCCCAAGCTTAGTTCCTACTCGCCCTCGAGTAGGTAAACGATAACAATGATAATTTCTTAAGCGACATGCTACCAACATAATCTTGATCAACATTATTGTAAAGCTTATGAGATGAATGCAGCGATTCGAAGCAATGATGAAGACAATGAGTAAACAAATGAATCATATAGCAAAGACTTTTCATGAATAGTAATTTCAAGACAAGCATCAATAAGACTTGCATAAGAGTTAACTCATAAAGCAATAGATTCAAAGTAGAAGGCATTGAAGCAACACAAAGGATGATTAAGTTTCAGCAATTGCTTTCAACTTGTAACATGTATATCTCATGGATAGTTGTCAACATAAAGCAATATAACAAGTGCAATAGGTAAACATGTAAGAATCAATGCACAGTTGACACAAGTGTTTGCTTCTAAGATAGAAGGAATAGGTAAACTGACTCAACAATAAAGTAAAAGAATGGCCCTTCGCAGGGGGAAGCATGGAGTACTATTTTCGTGCTAGAGCTTTTCATTTTGAAAACATAGAAACAATTTTGTCAACGGTAGTAATAAAGCATATGCGTTATGATGAGGACATCCCTACTTCGCCACTACCTCCGTCATTGATAAATGAAGATGAACCTGCTGTGAAGCTTAAGTCCAATGAAGTTCGGATTGGACCAATTACAAGGGCTCGTGCGAAGCTACTTAAACAACAGGTGAACTTGTTTCTAAACGGTACTTTGATTGATGAGAACTTTATACTGCCTAAGTCCTATTACTTATGTATCATCAGGTATCAAGAGGAGACGAGCGTCGCACGAGGAGTAGAGGAGCAGCTGGACATGAAGACGGACGTCAAGATGGCCGTGAAGCTGGACATGGAGCTGGACAAGAAGATATCTCATGGTCGCGCGAGGGAGGAGCGGGAGGCATGCGCGAGAGGAGAAGACGACGTCCAGGCCGGTCCAGAACCCGGTCAGACCGGCCACCAGACCGACCAGCCCGGTCCCTGGCCCGGTCGACCGGTCGCCAACCGGCCGCCAACCGGATGAGATTTATCGTACCAGGAAAAAACCGGAAAGTTGCGAAGTTTCCAGTTGCCGCCCGGTTGACCGGACGCCAGACCGGCCGACCCGGTCCCTGGCCCGGTTGACCGGATTCCAGACCGGATTCGTCCGAGTCTGTCTCGACCAGATCTATTCTGGGTCGGTTATTCTTGTATCTTTTCGACCAGAACTCGTCCCGGACACCTATATAAGTGCCCAGGACGCCCCCCTAGCTGCTTTAGACCACGTTTAAGATAAACCCTAGTTCTTAGTTGTTTGCTCTTGCAAAACTATTGAATCCCTACACCATATTGCTTGATATTGTGTAGATCCTGAAAAAGTCTTGTGTGATCTGCTGTTCCATTGGGAATTAGACGGTTGCAACCTACCGCTTCGTGGTCGGCGGCTACGTGCGCAAGTGTGTGGAGTTGCGAATATCTTGCAGGGTTGAGAGCTGTTGCATTGGCGACAGGGACCAATCGAGAGATCTCGTTGCGTCATACAAGTTATCATCCACTTCATCGTCGTGTTCCTCCGCTGCCATCACCCCGTGATCATCATCACCACCGTTGCTTACTGAGAAGATCGGGCCACCCCATATCATCTTGGTATCAGATTTCCAGTTTTCCTCGGTAAGCCATACACAATCCACCCCATAGTTGAGTTGTGAGTGTTTCCTATCCAGAAAAAGCCATAAAAAGTTAGGGTTAGGGTTTGCCATAGCCTTAGATTGCACTAATTTCGAGTTTTAGTTGCTTTTCGTAGTTGTTTTTGCGTATCTTTATCTTTCTTCTAGTAGAATTGTTAGGGTTTGTGTTTTCTCTATCATCTAGTTTATCATAGTGTGTCCGTTTTTGTTACTCCGAGTCCACATAGCGTACAGTGTGCTTGTTCCCAACCATAGACATAGCCTATCGATATAAGTGACTAGGAACTTCCCGAGAAGAGACTAGTTTTACCGCTCGACAGGCTGCTCGTTAGGTTATCGGTGCTTTGCATATTTCTGTTGGCCGTGTTATCAAGGAGTTGAGTCAAAAAGTCAAAAAAAAAACGAGAAAATTGAAAAGAAGCAAAAAGAGCTACATAGCTGCGTGTGTTATACAAAAGAAAAATCCAAAAAGAAAAGTGACGTGCTAGTTGAATCAAGTGAAGGTCTAAGTTTACTTTACTGCACCCGTAGTTGAGCAATCTTGTGCCTGTCTCGTTGAGCTTTGCTAGCGTCTCTCTAGTGCATTGTAACTTTTCCTACATATAGTTGCATTGCCCCATTATATCGCCTTGTGTGAGTATCATTGGTTGTCTACGGTCAGCGCTAGAGCTTGTTATTGGTGCAAATAGGTAGCCTACCTACAGCCCCACATATACCCTGCTTTGTCGTGTGATTTGTTTTTCTACCCTTGATATTCGCTTCGCTACATCCGTGCACTAGTTGTTACTACAAGTGGTAAGCAACACTAATTTACTTTGGAACGGTAAGATTTCCTTTTCTTATCAGTTTTGAGTGAGTTGTGAGAGTACCACCATATATTTTTGATTTAGTGCACTAATCTACTAACGATGTCTGCTAGTAATCATAAACTTGTTAACCAGGAAAACAAGAGTGCTGCCGATATCATCACATGGAGGGAGTATGAGGCTCTTCGTAATGAGATGCGACGTGAATTCCGCGCTTAGGACGATGTGCTTACTGGGAAGGTTGAAGAGATCTCCCAAAAGCTGGATGCTACTCATGTGACCGTCACTACAATGCAAGATCAAATGACGGATGTCCAACGCAGTCTCGCTGATTTGCGTTTGGCTGTTGAGAATTTGACCGCACAACAACAACAAGACGATGACGACGATCCTGAGCTTCAAGATGACGCACACAATGCTCGTGGTGCGCCACGTGGTAATCGTCCTCGCGGTTGGGTTCCACTTGGCCGCAATGGTCGTGGACAAGATGAGGAAGATGGTTTGGGTAAGCCCAAGTTTTCTATACCCAAGTTTGAAGGAGGAGCTGATGTTGAAGAATACCTCACTTGGGAGCTGAAGATTGAGAAATTGTGGAGCTTACATCCACATTATACTGAAGACCGGAAGATCAAGTTTGCTTCTTCCGAATTTGATGGCTACGCTTTGCGTTGGTGGGATGCTTTTGTTCGTAACCGAGACGAGGATGGTGAGCAACCTATACGCACATGGCATGCCATGAAGGAGGCGATGACTTCTCGCTTTGTACCTACAAATTACTTGCGGAATATATATGATAAGCTGACTCTATTGAGACAAGGTGTGAAGACTGTGGATGAATACTACATGGAGATGGAGATGCTTATGCAGCGTGGCCGTGTCCGTGAGTCTCTCGAGATGACAATGCAGCGTTTTCTCAACGGTTTGAAGTATGATATCAAAGGCATTGTTCGTCACTACAGCTACACCAATATGAATCAATTGTTACATCATGCAAGAGAAGCTGAATCACAGTTGGCTGATGAAGCCAAGATCAAAGGTCGCACTACAGGAGCTGGGCGTTTCACACCCCGTGCGGCACCATCTTTGGCGCCGGCGCCTTCGACGCGCTCCGCACCTTTTTCTACTCCGCCTAGTAAGCCGGTCTCCAATGTGTCTAACACATAGAAGTCCGAATCTGCTACAAGTACGAGTGGCTCTAATGTGTCTACTGCGCGTAACCATGATATGATTTGTCATACATGTGGTGGCAAGGGTCATTTCAAGAGAGATTGTCCTAACCGCAAAGTCATGATTATCAATGAGGACAATGAATATGAGACTGGAGATGATGTTGATCCTAATGCTCCAGAAGATGATGACTATGACACTAATGGTGAAGATGCATATCCGTCTGATGCTCGCACCATTGTTGTGTCGCAGCGTGCTCTTAATGTGTTGCCTAGTGCATCTACTCAGCGCTGCAATTTGTTCCAAACAAAAGCTTTAGTTGGTCCTGACAAGGCTTGCAAGGTCATTATTGATGGCGGGAGTTGCCGCAATTTAGCAAGCAAGGAATTATGTACCAAGCTGAAGTTGAAGTATCTACCGCACCCGCATCCATATTATATTCAGTGGTTGAGCGACAATGGTGAGATGAAGGTAAACCACATGGTGCGTGTTGAGTTTGCTATTGGACCGTATAAGGATTGCATTGATTTTGATGTCGTTCCTATGACGGTGTGTCACCTACTATTGGGACGGCCTTGGCTCTATGACCGTTCTGTGCAACACAATGGCCGTGCTAATACATATCACTTGGAGTTCAAGGGCAAGAAAATCAATTTACAGCCTATGACACCACAACAAATTGTCAATGAGTCTCGTCAGAAAGTTGAAGTCAACTTGGAGGATGCTTCTTTAGATAGGCGAGAGAATTGTAATGTTGTGAGTGATATAACGAAAAGTGAGAGAGTGAATTCCTTAGTCTCATTAGCCACCAAAGAAGACATGAGAGAATTTAGTGAGGATCCTACAGCCATGCCTCTTGTGCTCTTGTACAGGGGTACGATTTTGGTTTCTAACGACATGACCCCTCTTCCTCTTGGTGTTTCTACTATTTTGCAGGAATTTGGCGACGTTTTTCCAGACGAGGTACCCGCAGGACTTCCACCATTGCGAGGTATTGAGCATCAAATCGACTTGATTCCCGGAGCTTCGCTACCCAATCGGGCACCATATAGAACGAATCCCGAAGAGACGAAGGAGATACAGAAGCAAGTACAAGCGCTACTCGACAAAGGTTATATCCGCATAAGCCTTAGTCCTTGTGCTGTTCCTGTTATTCTTAATCCTAAGAAAGATGGTACATGGCGTATGTGCATAGATTGTAGAGCGATAAATAACATTACTATTCGATATCGTCATCCTATTCCCCGTTTAGAGGATATGTTAGATGAATTGAGTGGTGCTGCTATTTTCACTAAAATTGATTTGCGTAGTGGTTATCATCAAATTAGGATGAAAGAAGGGGATGAGTGGAAAACCGCCTTTAAAACAAAATTTGGTTTATATGAGTGGTTAGTAATGCCTTTTGGTTTAACTAATGCACCTAGCACTTTCATGAGACTGATGAACCATGTTTTGCGTGATTTTATTGGCAAGTTTGTGGTTGTGTATTTCATGATATATTAATTTACAGCCGCAATGAATCTGATCATATTATACATATTCGACATGTTTTGCAAGTGTTGCGTAATAGTAAACTCTATGGTAATCTTGAGAAGTGCACATTTTGCAAAGATAAAGTCATATTTCTGGGTTATGTTGTCTCTAAGCATGGAGTAGAAGTAGATGTGTCTAAAATTGAAGCTATTCAAAATTGGCCTACTCCCATGAATGTGAGTCAAGTAAGAAGTTTTCATGGTCTAGCTGGGTTTTATCACCGTTTTGTGCCCAATTTTTCTACTATTGCTGCACCTTTGAATGAATTGACTAAAAAGGGTGTTGCATTTGAGTGGGGCGTTGCCCAAGATCATGCTTTTGATGAACTGAAACGATTGTTAACTTCTGCACCGTTGCTTGCACTTCCTGATTTCAATAAGCAATTTGAGATTGAATGTGATGCTAGTGGTATTGGAATTGGTGGTGTGTTGATGCAAGAGGGTCGCCCAATTGCATATTTTTCTGAGAAACTTTCTGGTGCTAAGTTGAACTATCCAATATATGATAAAGAATTGTATGCTTTAATTAGAGTTCTTGAGGTTTGGCAACATTATTTGTGGCCAAAAGAATTTATCATACATTCTGATCATGAAGCTTTGAAATATCTGAAAGCCCAATCTACTTTGCATAGGCGTCTTGCTAAGTGGGTTGAGTTCATTTAGTCTTTTCCATACATTATTAAGCATAAGAAAGGAAAAGATAATATTGTTGCTGATGCTCTATCTAGGAAGAATATGCTATTAACTCAACTTGATGTTAAAATTCCTGGATTAGAGGTGCTATGTGATTTGTATGCTACGGATCATGATTTTGCTGAACCATATCGCTTATGTGCTCTTGGTAAAGCATGTGATAAATATCACATACATGATGGGTTCTTGTTTCGAGCTAACAAACTATGTGTTCCAGAATCGTCTGTGCGTTTGCTCTTATTGCAGGAATCACATGCTGGAGGTTTGATGGGTCATTTTGGGCGTGAGAAGACGCTACTCATGCTCGCTGATCATTTTTATTGGCCAAAGATGAGGCGGGATGTGGACAGGTATGTGAAGAGGTGCATTACTTGCAACAAGTCCAAGTCCAAGCTGAAGCCTCACGGTTTGTATACTCCGTTACCGGCACCAACTACACCTTGGGAAGATATAAGTATGGATTTTGTGTTGGGTTTGCCGCGTACTAAAAGAGGCCATGATTCTATATTTGTGGTAGTTGACAGATTTTCTAAAATGTCACACTTTATTGCCTGCCACAAAAGCGACGATGCATCGCATATTGCTAGCCTGTTTTTTAGGGAGATTGTTCCACTACATGAAGTCCCAAAGACTATTGTTTCTGATCGTGATGTGAAGTTCATGAGCTACTTCTGGAAGACACTTTGGGGAAAGCTAGGGACAAAGCTACTGTTCAGTACTACTTGTCATCCTCAAACTGATGGTCAAGCTGAGGTGGTGAATCGAACCTTGTCACAACTGTTGAGATCCATGATTAAGAAGAACCTGGAGGAGTGGGAAGAGTGTTTGCCGCATGTCGAGTTTGCTTACAACAGGGCGGTACATTCTACCACGGAGCTGTGTCCTTTTGAGGTGGTATATGGTTTCAAACCCATTACTCCACTTGACTTGTTGCCTTTGCCCATACATGAGAGAGTTAATATGGAGGCATCCAATAGGGCAGATTTTGTGCGCAAGATCCATGTGAAGACTAAAGAGTTGATCGAGACGAAAGGCAAGAGCAATGCTGCAAGGATGAATAAGACGCGCAAAGAGATGTTGTTCAAGCCTGGTGATATGGTCTGGGTACATTTTCGCAAGGATAGGTTCCCGAAGCTGCGGAAGTCTAAGTTGAAGCCTCGTGGTGCTGGTCCTTACAAAGTGCTTGCCAAGATCAATGATAATGCATACTCGATAGATCTTCCAGTTGATGAGTTTGGTGTCAGTAATTCTTTCAATGTTGCTGATTTGACACCTTATGACGGAGAAGACCTTGGAGCGTCGAGGTCGACGCATTTTGAAGGGGGGGGGGGAGATGATGAGGACATCCCTACTTCACCACTACCTCCGTCATTGATAAATGAAGATGAACCTGCTGTGAAGCTTAAGTCCAATGAAGTTCGGATTGGACCAATTACAAGGGCTCGTGCGAAGCTACTTAAACAGCAGGTGAACTTGTTTCTAAATGGTACTTTGATTGATGAGAACTTTATACTGCCTAAGTCCTATTACTTATGTATCATCAGGTATCAAGAGGAGACGAGCGTCGCACGAGGAGTAGAGGAGCAGCTGGACATGAAGACGGACGTCAAGATGGCCGTGAAGCTGGACATGGAGCTGGACAAGAAGATATCTCATGGTCGCGCGAGGGAGGAGCGGGAGGCATGCGCGAGAGGAGAAGACGACGTCCAGGCCGGTCCAGAACCCGGTCAGACCGGCCACCAGACCGGCCAGCCCGGTCCCTGGCTCGGTCGACCGGTCGCCAACCGGCCGCCAACCGGATGAGATTTATCGTACCGGGCAAAAACCGGAAAGTTGCGAAGTTTCCGGTTGCCGCCCGGTTGACCGGACGCCATACCGGCCGACCCGGTCCCTGGCCTGGTTGACCGGATTCCAGACCGGATTCGTCCGAGTCTGTCTCGACCAGATCTTTTCTGGGTCGGTTATTCTTGTATCTTTTCGACCAGAACTCGTCCCGGACACCTATATAAGTGCCCAGGACGCCCCCCTAGCTGCTTTAGACCACGTTTAAGATAAACCCTAGTTCTTAGTTGTTTGCTCTTGCAAAACTATTGAATCCCTACACCATATTGCTTGATATTGTGTAGATCCTGAAAAAGTCTTGTGTGATCTGCTGTTCCATTGGGAATTAGACGGTTGCAACCTACCGCTTCGTGGTCGGCGGCTACGTGCGCAAGTGTGTGGAGTTGCGAATATCTTGCAGGGTTGAGAGCTGTTGCATTGGTGACAGGGACCAATCGAGAGATTTCGTTGCGTCATACAAGTTATCATCCACTTCATCGTCGTGTTCCTCCGCTGCCATCACCCCGTGATCATCATCACCACCGTTGCTTACTGAGAAGATCGGGCCAGCCCATATCACGTTATGTATAAGATATCCTATAAGTTGCAAGCCTCATGCATAGAATACTAGTAGTGCTCGCACCTTGTCCTAATTAGCTTGGATTAACACGGATTATCATTGCATAACATATGTTTCAACCAAGTGTCACAAAGGGGTACCTCTATGCTGCCTGTACAGAGGTCTAAGGAGAAAGTTCGCATTGGATTTCTCGCTTTTGATTATTCTCAACTTAGACATCCATACCGGGACAACATAGACAACAGATAATGGACTCCTCTTTAATGCATAAGCATTTAACAACAGATAATATTCTCATAAGAGATTGAGGATTTGCGTCCAAACTGAAACTTCCACCATGATTCATGGCTTTAGTTAGCGGCTCAATGTTCTTCTCTAACAATATGCATACTCAAACCATTTGATCATGAAAATCGCCCTTACTTCAGACAAGACGAACATGCATAGCAACTCACATGATATTCAACAAAGGTAAAAGTTGATGGCGTCCCCAGAAACATGGTTACCGCTCAACAAGCAACTTATAAGAAATAAGATACATAGCAACATATTCAATACCACAATAGTTTTTAAGGCTATTTTCCCATGAGCTATGTATTGTAAAGGAAAAGAATAGAATTTTAAAGGTAGCACTCAAGTAATTTACTTTGGAATGGCAGAGAAATACCATGTGGTAGGTAGGTATGGTGGACACAAATGGCATAGTTTTTGGCTCAAGGATTTGAATGCACGAGAAGAATTCCTCTCAATACAAGGCTAGGCTAGCAAGGTTGTTTGAAGCAAACTCAAGTATAAAACGGTGCAGCAAGACTCACATATGAACATATTGTAAGCATTATAAGACTTTACATCGTCTTCCTTATTGTTCAAACACCTTAACCAGAAAATATCTAGACTCTAGAGAAACCAATCATGCAAACCAAATTTTAATAAGCTCTATGTAGTTCTTCATTAATAGGTGCAAAGTACATGATGCAAGAGCTTAAACATGATCTATATGAGCACAACAATTGCCAAGTATCAAATTATTCAAGACATTATACCATTTACCACATGCGGCATTTTCCGTTTCCAACCATATATCAATGAACGAAGTAGTTCAACCTTCGCAATGAACATTAAGAATAAAGCTAAGAACACATGTGTCCATATGCAACAGCGGAGCGTGTCTCTCTCCCACACAAAGAATGCTAGGATCCGATTTTATTCAAACAAAAATAAAAACAAAAACAAACAGACGCTCCAAGCAAAGCACATAAGATGTGACTGAATAAAAATATAGTTTCACTAGAGGTGACCTGATAAGTTGTCGATGAAGAAGGGGATGCCTTGGGCATCCCCAAGCTTAGATGCTTGAGTCTTCTTAAAATATGCAGGGATGAACCACGGGGGCATCCCCAAGCTTTGACTTTTCACTCTTCTTAATCATATTGTATCATCCTCCTCTCTTGACCCTTGAAAACTTCCTCCACACCAAACTCAAAACAAACTCATTAGAGGGTCAGTGCATAATTCATATATTCAGAGGTGACATAATCTTTCTTAACACTTCTGGACATTGCACAAAGCTACTGAAAGTTAATGGAACAAAGAAATCCAACAAACATAGCAAAACAGGCAATGCGAAATAAAAGGCAGAATCTGTCAAAACAGAACAGTCCGTAAAGACGAATTTTTTAGAGGCACCAGACTTGCTCAGATGAAAATGCCCAAATTGAATGAAAGTTGCGTACATATCTGAGGATCACGCACGTAAATTGGCAGATTTTTCTGAGTTACCTACAGAGAACCATACACAAATTCGTGACAGCAAGAAATCTGTTTCTGCGCAGTAATCCAAATCTAGTATTGACTTTACTATCAAAGACTTTACTTGGCACAACAATGCAATAAAATAAAGATAAGGAGAGGTTGCTACAGTAGTAACACCTTCCAAGACTCAACAAAACAGTAGCAAAATAAAACATGGGTTATCTCCCAAGAAGTGCTTTCTTTATAGCCATTAAGATGGGCTCAGCAATTTTAATGATGCACTCGTAAGAATGAGAGTTGAAGTAAAAGAGAGCATCAAGAAGCAAATAAGAAACAATTTTAATTCTAACCCACTTCCTATGCATAGGAATCTTGTAAATAAACAAATTCATGAAGCATAATGCGACAAGCATAGAAAGATAAAACAAGTGTAACTTCAAGATTTTCAGCAAAAAGAGAGGTGTTTTAGTAACACGAAAATTTCTACAACCATATTTTCCTCTCTCATAATGATTTTCAGTAGCATCATGAACAAACTCAACAATATAACTATCAAATGAAACATTCTTATCATGAGTCTCATGCATAAAATTATTACTACTCCCAACATAAGCATAATCAATTTTATTAGTTGTAGTGGGAGCAAATTCAACAAAGTAGCTATCATTATTATTCTCATCATCAAATATAGGAGGTATAGTATAATCAAAATAAAATTTACTCTCCATAGTAGGCGGCACCAAAAGACCACTATCATTATAATCATCATAAATAGGAGGCAAAGTATCATCAAAGAAAATTTTCTCCTCAATGCTTGGGGGACTAAAAATATCATGCTCATCAAACTCAGCTTCCCCAAGCTTAGAATTTTCCATATCATTAGCAACAATGGTGTTCAAAGTGTTCATACTAATATCATTGCTACTAGCATGCAAATAAGATTCCATAGGTTTTTTAATTTTCGCATCAAACCATCCATGTCTTAACTCAGGAAATAGAATAAAAAGCTCATTATTATTTTCCATTATGCCTTACTAGTGTAAAACAAGAAACAAAAGATGCAATTGCAGGATCTAAAGGAAATAGCTTCGAGCACACACACACAACGGCAACAGAAAAGTACTTAGTTACCTGGGACCGGAGTATGAGTGCCTTTTACCTTTCCTCCCCGGCAACGGCGCCTGAAAAGTGCTTGATGTGTACGGGTGCTTCTATTCTTGTAGACAGTGTTGGGCCTCCAAGAGCAGAGGTTTGTAGAACAGCAGCAAGTTTCCCTTAAGTGGATCACCCAAGGTTTATCGAACTCAGGGAGGAAGAGGTCAAAGATATCCCTCTCAAGCAACCCTGCAATCACGATACAAGAAGTCTCTTGTGTCCCCAACACACCTAATACACTTGTCAGATGTATAGGTGCACTAGTTCGGCGAAGAGATAGTGAAATACAAGTGGTATGAATGAATATGAGCAGTAGTAACGGCGCCAGAAAAGTGCTTGCTGGCGTGCAGTTGATGGTAGTAATATTGCAGGAAGTAAAGATGCAGTAAAACAGTAAACAAGCGATGATTGCAGTATTTGGAAACAAGGCCTAGGGATCATACTTTCACTAGTGGACACTCTCAACATTGATCACATAAATAAATAAGTTCTCTTCCTTTGTGCTACATATACTCTTGTTTGATAATGAACACCATTCGTTGTGTAGGGCTACAAGAGCACCTCAATGCCGGAGTTAACAAGCTCCACAACATTCGGCATTCATATTTAAGTAACCTTTAGAGCATAATAGATCTTTGCAATTTAAACCGAGTACTAACATAGCATACACACTGTCACCTTTACACTATGAAGGGGGAATAGATCACATCAATACTATCATAGTAATAATTAACTCCATAACCTACAAGAGATTATGATCATAGCCTACGCCAAGTACTACACGATGCACACACTGTCACCATTACACCGTGAAGGAGGAATAGACTACTTTAATAACATCACAAGAGTAGCACATAGACTAATAGTGATACAAAGCTCATATGAATCTCAATCATGTCAGGCAGCTCATGAGATCATTGTATTGAAGTACATGGGAGAGAGATTAACCACATAGCTACCTGTATAGCCCTTAGCCTCGATGGAGAAATACTCCCTCCTCATGGGAGATAGCAGCGTTGATGAAGATGGCGGTGATGTCGATGGAGAAGCCTTCCGGGGGCACTTCCCCGTCCCGGCGGCGTGCCGGATCAGAGACTCCTGTCCCCCAGATCTTGGCTTCGCGATGGCGGCGGCTCTGGAAGGTTTCTCGTACCGTGGCTTTTCCGTATCGAAGATTTAGGTCAGGGGGCTTCTTATAGGCAAAGAGTCGGAGTTGGAAGGGTTACGGGGGCGCCACACAATAGGGGGGCGCGCCCCCCCTTGGGCCGCGCCGCCCTACTGTCTGGTGGGCCTGTGGCTCTCCTCTGGCCCCTCTCGGGAGTTCTGGAAGCTTCGTGGAATTATAAGATGCTGGGCGTTGATTTCGTCCGATTCCGAGAATATTTCCTTACTATGATTTCTGAAACCAAAAACAGCAGAAAACAGGAACTGGCACTTCGGCATCTCGTCAATAGGTTAGTTCCGGAAAATGCATAAATATGACATAAAGTGTGAACAAAACATGTAGGTATTGTCATAAAACAAGCATGGAACATAATAAATTATAGATACGCTGGGACTGTGGGGGGTGTTAGATTGCACATATTGTATTTATAGTAGGATTGTATTGTAATTGTAACCAAACCCTAGGCCTCTGGCCTATTATATAAACACCGGAACCCCACGTCATTATACGTGTGAGGCTTCCCCCAAAACCCTTCTACACAATCAAGCTGTGCAGCGAGTGCTCCGAGATGCAGACCCGCTGGAGCGCAATGTTTGAGCTGAGGGAAGCGAAGCGCTTGGGCGGTGCTTTCGGGGATGCGGCATCACCCGATGCTGGCTACACGGAGGGTGGGCGAGAACCGGAAGGTGGATGGCGGCGGCGGCACCGGCGGCGGCGGTTGCCAGTTGATTTTGAACGGTTGGCACTCTGGGTCGTAGCAGAAATGGAGCTCCTGCAGGTTGTCGAGGGCCGGGGAGCGAAGTTAGGCCTCCACCGTGGCTTCCGAGCACTGGTGGTCCGCGCGGATGAAGACGTGGCGGGCGAGGCCTGGGTGGGCGGCGAGGATGCATAATAGGACGGAATCCAAGTTGAAGCTAATGGTGGGCAGGCCGCGGGAATCGATGTTGAGAGGAGCGGTGCGCTAGATGTGGCGCCACCGGGAAGCAAGGATCTGGGTGCGGGCGCCTTGCTTGGTCGGGAGGAGGGAGACGATATCGCTGAGGATGGCGTCGGGGAGTTGGCTGATGCGGTTGGTGCTTCCCTATTGATACGTCTCCAACGTATCTATAATTTCTGATGTTCCATGCTAGTTTTATGATAATACCTACATGTTTTGCTCACACTTTATAATGATTTCATGCATTTTTCGGAACTAACCTATTAACAAGATGCCGAAGTGCCAGTTCCTGTTTTCTGCTGTTTTTGGTTCCAGAAAGGCTGTTCGGGCAACATTCTCGGAATTCGACGAAACGAAGACCAAACATCATAATTCACCGAGACGGACCAGGACACCGAAGGAGAGTCAGAGGGGAGGCTTGGGGCCCCCAGACCATAGGACGGCTCGGCCTGGAAGGGGGGCGCGCCGCCCTATGGGGTGGGACCCCCAGACGCCCTCCTGCGCCGCCTCTTCGTCTATATAAGCCCTTTCGACCTAAAAACGCGATACCAATTGACGAAACTCCAGAAAGACTCCAGGGGCGCCGCCGCCATCGCGAAACTCCAATTCGGGGGACAGAATCTCTGTTCCGGCACGCCGCCGGGACGGGGAAGTGCCCCCGGAAGCCATCTCCATCGACTCCACCGCCTCCATCATGCTCCGTGAGTAGTTCCCCCATGGACTACGGGTTCTAGCTGTAGCTAGTTGGTACTCTCTCTCCCATGTACTTCAATACAATGATCTCATGAGCTGCCTTACATGAGTGAGATTCATCTGATGTAATCGGTGTTGTGTTTGTTGGGATCCGATGGATTGTTACATTATGATTAGTCTATCTATATAAGTTTGTGAAGTTATTGTTGCTACAATCTTGTTGTGTTTAATGCTTGTCACTAGGGCCCGAGTGGCATGATCTTAGATTTAAGCTCTATACTTATTGCTTAGATTGTATCTACAAGTTGTTTGCACATGTCTATGTCCGAAACCCGAGGCCCCAGAGTGACAGCAACTGGGATAACTGGAGGGGAAGGCTTAGGTATGATGATCACATGTTTTCACGGAGTGCTAATGCTTTGCTCCGGTGCTCTATTAAAAGGAGTACCTTAATTTCCAGTAGATTCCCTAGAGGCCCGGCTGCCACCGGCTGGTAGGACAAAAGATGTTATGCAAGTTTCTCATCGCGAGCACGTATGACTATATATGGAAAACATGCCTACATGATTAATAATCTTGATGTTCTGTCTTAATGCTATTTCAATCCTATCAATTGCCCAACTGTAATTTGTTCACCCAACACTTGTTATTGGAGAGTTACCACTAGTGTAGATAGCTGGGAACCCCGGTCCATCTCTCATCATCATATACTCGGTCCTATATGTCATTGGAAGTAGTATCAACTATTTTCTGGTGCCATTGCTCTCATATTACTGCTACTGCTGCTGTGTTACTGTTACTACTGCTCTTATATTACTGCTGCTTTCACATCACCCCTGTTACTAGTGCTTTTCCAGGTGCAGCTGAATTGACAACTCAGTTGTTAAGGCTTATAAATATTCTTTACCTCCCCTTGTGTCGAATCAATAAATTTGGGTTTTACTTCCCTCGAAGACTGTTGCGATCCCCTATACTTGTGGGTTATCAAGACTATTTTCTGGCGCCGTTGCCGGGGAGGCATAGCTCTACTCATAAGTTCACCTGGGGAGTACACTCCACCTCTCTCTCTGTTTTTTTTTTTGTTTTGCTTAGTTTACTTTTGTTTAGTTTATTTGTGCTTAGTTTATTTCTGTCTAGTATTATTTTGCTTAGTTTACTTTTGTTTAGTTTGTTTTTTTTTGTTTTACTTTTCTCATATACCCAAAAATCCATAAAAATTTGAAAAACCAAAAAATTAAAAACTGTTGTTATGGAAGAACCCACAACCTATTTGGAGATTATATAATTATATAATAATTATAGAGAATCAAGAACAGGTAAAGTTATGAGTGTTGTGATAGAAAAATTGAATACAATTGCTAAAATCTTGCTTAAACGCCATGATATAAACTGTTGCTCTAAACAAGATACTAAACATCTGAAATTTCAATGTGGCTTTAGTGAGGAAGTTTTAGTTAAGAACTATAATTGGAATAAATATATTCATTTTGGGTTCGAAGAGGTAGAACAATTTGTCTTATTTATGGGAGCCTCTGAGATAGAATCCTTCATGTCTAAAAATTATGAAACTTGTGCAGTTTGTAAGGACCTTAAAGATTATGTCTCTTCTATCCTTAATTTTTGCATAGAAAGTTACAATGATAATCCTTATATCATTGATTATAAAGAGAGACTCATTAATGCACAAGAATGCACTCACAATTTGCAGGAACCTGTGGAAGAAGAAATTGATGAACCTGAAAGCTCATTGGATGAAAAAGAGGAGGAAATTGATGAACCTGAAAGCTCATTGGATAAAAAAAAGAGGAGAGTGATGAACAAAAGGAGGAAGAATGGATTAGCTACCCATGCCAACCTTCTAATGAGAGTAACTCTTTATCTCTTACACTATTTGATTGTCCTCCATGCTTACCAAAGGAGGATGAATGTTATGTTCCTGTGGATTCTCTTGAAATATTCCCTATGAGTAAAACTTGTGAGAATAATTATGCTACTGTTATCTATGATAATCCATGCTATTTTGATAAATCTTATGATAATGCTTTGTTTGTGCCTGATATCGAAATGCATGGTACTAAAGAGTTTTGCTTAGCAAATGTTTATGATAAATCTCTAGATGATGTTCCTATGTTACTTGATAATATTAATTGTATTACTAATGAAAATGGGATTGGAGAGATCTTGACTTTATCTAGGAGTCCCATATCTTTTGAGATTGATCAATCATCTTGTTATAGTATTGATAAATGTGGTTTTGAAAGTTCTGATCCTATTATTTTTAAGCTTGATAAAAATTATGTGTTTATGGATCATGAAAAGTATGCTGCATGTGATAGTTATATTATTGAGTTTATCCATTAAGCTACTGAAAATTATTATGAGAGAGGAAAATATGGTTGTAGAAATTTGCATGGTACTATAACACCTCTCTATATGCTGAAACTTGTGAAGTTACTCTTGTTTTATCTTTCTATGCTTGTCACTTTGTTCTTCATGAATTTATTTGTGTACAAGATTCCTATGCATAGGAAGTGGGTTAGACTTAAATGTGTTTTGAATTTGCTTCTTGATGCTCCTTTTGCTTCAATTTCTATTTTCCATGTGAGCATCATTTAAATTGCTGAGCCCATCTTAATGGCTATAAAGAAAGAACTTCTTGGGAGATAACCCATGTCTTTATTTTGCTACTGTTTTGTTGTGTCTTGGAAGTTGTTACTACTGTAGCAACCTCTCCTTATCTTTATTTTATTGCATTGTTGTGCCAAGTAAAGTCTCTAATAGAAAGTTGATGCTAGATTTGGATTTCTGCGCAGAAACAGATTTCTATCTGTCACGAATTTGAGTATGTCTCTCTGTAGGAAACTCAGAAAAATCTGCCAATTTACATGCGTGTTCCTCAGATATGTACGCAACTTTCATTAGTTTTGAGTTTTCTGATTTGAGCAATGGAAGTACCTCTTAAAAATTTGTCTTTACTGGCTGTTCTGTTTTGACAGATTCTGTCTCTGTTTTTTGCATTGTCTCTTGTGGACTTTAAGCAAGGCTTTCTAGACATGGAGAGCTGTAGCTAATGTTTTATTTGAGTTCTTGCAATGTGTCACTACAGGACTAAAGTGGATTAAAGTTTTTTGAGTACTAACCCCTCTAATGAAGTTTATGAGAAGTTTGGTGTGGCAGAAGTTTTCAAGGGTCAAGAGAGGAGGATGATATATGATCAAGAAGAGTGAAAAGTCTAAGCTTGGGGATGCCCAAGGCATCCCCTTCTTCATCAACAACTTATCAGGTCACTTCTAGTGAAACTATATTTTTATTCAGTCACATCTTATGTGCTTTACTTGGAGCGTCTGTGTGTTTATTTTCGTTTTGTTTTTGTTTGAATAAGATCGGATCCTAGCAATCCTTGTGTGGGAGAGAGACACGCTCCGCTTTTTCATATGAACACTGGTGTTCTTCGTTTTATTTTTAATGTTCATGGCGGAGTTGAAAGCCGCATCACTTATTGATATTTGGTTGGAAACAGGAAATGCTTCATATTGTCTTGAATAATTTGATACTTGGCAATTGTTTTGAGCTCTCAAGTAGATCATGTTTAAGCTCTTGCATCATGTAGTTTAAACCTATTTGTGGAGAACTATCGTAGAGCTTGTTGAAATTTGGTTTGCGTGATTGGTCTCTCTAAGGTCTAGATATTTTCTGGTAAAAGTGTTTGAGCAACAAGGAAGACAATGTAGAGTCTTATAATGCTTGCAATTTGTTCTTATGTAAGTTTTGCTGTACCGGTTCATACTTGTGTTTGCTTCAAACAACCTTGCTAGCCAAAGCCTTGTACTGAGAGGGAATGCTTCTCGTGCATCCAAAACCTTGAGCCAAAACCTATGCCATGTGTGTCCACCATATCTACCTACTATGTGGTATTTCCTGCCATTCCAAGTAAATACTTCATGTGCTACCTTTAAACAATTCAAAAACTATTATCTCTTATTTGTGTCAATGTTTTATAGATCATGAGGAAGTATGTGGTGTTTTATCTTTCGATCTTGTCATTTACTTCGGACAGACTTTCACCAATGGACTAGTGGCACATCCGCTTATCCAATAATTTTGCAAAAAGAGCTGGCAATGGGGTTCCCAGCCCCGATTAATTAACTTGCATTAATAATTCTCTTCACATGCTTTGCCCTGATCTATCAGTAAGCAACTTAATTTTGCAAATAGACACTCCTTCATGGTATGTGAATGTTGGAAGGCACCCGAGGATTCGGTTAGCCATGGCTTGTGTAAGCAAAAGGTTGGGAGGAGTGTCATCCATAAATAATGAAACTAAAGTACATGTTTAAACAAAAGAGAAGAGGGATGATCTACCTTGCTGGTAGAGATAACATCCTTCATGGGAGCCGCTCTTGAAAGTCTAGTTGATAAGGTAGTTAGAGTACCCATTACCATTCGTTGACAACAACAAACACCTCTCAAAACTTTATTTGTATGCTCTCTATATGATTTCAAAACTTAAAAAGCTCTAGCACATGATTTAATCCCTGCTTCCCTCTGCGAAGGGCCTTTCTTTTACTTTATGTTGAGTCAGTTTACCTACTTCTTTCCATCTTAGAAGCAAACACTTGTGTCAACTGTGCATTGATTCTTACATACTTACTTATTTGCATTCATCATATTACTTTGTGCTGACAATTATCCATGAGATATGCATGTTGAAAGTTGAAAGCAACTGCTGAAACTTAAATCTTCCTCTGTGTTGCTTCAATGCCTTTACTTTGAATTTATTGCTTTATGAGTTAACTCTTATGCAAGACTTTTTGATGCTTGTCTTGAAAGTACTATTCATGAAAAGTTTTGCTATATGTTATCTATTTGTTAGTAAATTATAGATTATTGCCTTGAGTCACTGCATTCATCTCATATGCTTTACAATGGTATGATCAAGATTATGTAAGTAGCATGTCACTACAGAAATTATTCCTTTTATCGTTTACCTACTCGAGGGCGAGCAGGAACTAAGCTTGGGGATGCTTGATACGTCTCCAACGTATCTATAATTTCTGATGTTCCATGCTAGTTTTATGACAATACCTACATGTTTTGCTCACACTTTATAATGATTTCATGCATTTTCCGGAACAAACCTATTAACAAGATGCCAAAGTGCCAGTTCCTGTTTTCTGCTGTTTTTGGTTCCAGAAAGGTTGTTCGGGCAATATTCTCGGAATTCGACGAAACGAAGACCAAACATCATAATTCACCGAGACGGACCAGGACACCGAAGGAGAGTCAGAGGGGAGGCCTGGGGCCCCTAGACCATAGGTCGGCGCGGCCTGGAAGGGGGGCACGCCGCCCTATGGGGTGGGACCCCCAGGCGCCCTCCTGCGCCGCCTCTTCGCCTATATAAGCCCTTTCGACCTAAAAACGCGATACCAATTGACGAAACTCCAGAAAGACTCCAGGGGCGCCGCCGCCATCGTGAAACTCCAATTCGGGGGACAGAATCTCTGTTCCGGCACGCCGCCGGGACGGGAAGTGCCCCCGGAAGCCATCTCCATCGACGCCACCGCCTCCATCATGCTCCGTGAGTAGTTCCCCCATGGACTACGGGTTCTAGCTGTAGCTAGTTGGTACTCTCTCTCCCATGTACTTCAATACAATGATCTCATGAGCTGCCTTACATGATTGAGATTCATCTGATGTAATCGGTGTTGTGTTTGTTGGGATCCGATGGATTGTTACATTATGATTAGTCTATCTATATAAGTTTGTGAAGTTATTGTTGCTGCAATCTTGTTGTGTTTAATGCTTGTCACTAGGGCCCGAGTGGCATGATCTTAGATTTAAGCTCTATACTTATTGCTTAGATTGTATCTACAAGTTGTTTGCACATGTCTATGTCCGGAACCCGAGGCCCCAGAGTGACAGCAACTGGGATAACTGGAGGGGAAGGCTTAGGTATGAGGATCACATGTTTTCACGGAGTGTTAATGCTTTGCTCCGGTGCTCTATTAAAAGGAATACCTTAATTTCCAGTAGATTCCTTAGAGGCCCGGCTGCCACCGACTGGTAGGACAAAAGATGTTATGCAAGTTTCTCATTGCGAGCACGTATGACTATATATGGAAAACATGCCTACATGATTAATAATCTTGATGTTCTGTCTTAATGCTATTTCAATCCTATCAATTGCCCAACTGTAATTTGTTCACCCAACACTTGTTATTGGAGAGTTACCACTAGTGTAGATAGCTGGGAACCCCGGTCCATCTCTCATCATCATATACTCGGTCCTATATGTCATTGGAAGTAGTATCAACTATTTTCTGGTGCCATTGCTCTCATATTACTGCTACTGCTGCTGTGTTACTGTTACTACTGCTCTCATATTACTGCTGCTTTCACATCACCCCTGTTACTAGTGCTTTTCCAGGTGCAGCTGAATTGACAACTCAGTTGTCAAAGCTTATAAGTATTCTTTACCTCCCCTTGTGTCGAATCAATAAATTTGGGTTTTACTTCCCTCGAAGACTGTTGCGATCCCCTATACTTGTGGGTTATCACCTATTCTCCAGGAATTTCCATGGTCGGCGCCACAGGTATGGAATGCGACGCATCCGTTGCCACCGGAGCTGGCGACGGTGCCAGTTTCCTCTTCTTCGGACCAGATGCACAGACATCGGTCTCCATGGCCGGCGGGCAACGGCTTGCATGGGGAAAATGAGCTACTAGGTCATTTGGTATCGGCGGCGGTGCCTAGGGTTTCCGGGCTTAAACCCCAGGCATGGCGACTGGATCGAAGGCCCAGGCGATTGAAGCTAGTTTCCTTGGGCGCATGATAACGAATCCCGACGTTATAGCCCTTATAGCAAGTGATATGATTCGGACTTATCCGCTTGTAAACCCTAGATCGGGCGTGCCTATATAAACCCCCGAGCTAAACCTTAGATGACACAGGATCCAAGATCGCATCTCACCACCATTGCTCTCGGTGACACGCCGACTGAACCTGATAGGGCAAAGGTGACCGATCTTTCGATGAGAGTATGATAGCGTCGATTTGTTGGTGGAGTTCGTGCTTGACGATCCGACTACACGTGCAAAGCTCGTGCGCCAATGCAATCGCGAGGACAATCTCCGGGAGTTACTGATCTTGCGGATGCACGATCAGCCTGACCAGCGAGGGTCTTAATTCCTACCTGAAATCGAGAACAAGTAAGAACTAATGATGCAATCAGAATATTAGGGATGAAAGATGAAAGCTTTATTGAAAAAGGTGGGATTCCGAATAGTCGGTCTTGTTCTGGGCGTTGGCCTCAAAAGAAGTACACGAGAGTTGCAGCAATGGCTAACTTTTAGTCTAATCAAAATCCAAGTTCTAATGACGGCTACAGAGGGATATATATGGGGGAAGTCAAGGGATTTTCGTCCAACCAGCTAGGGTTGGCCAAAAACACCCCTAAATGGGCCTTCCTCCACTTATATGGCCTCTTAAAATCCCCTAAAATACCTAATTCGAAAATACATAGGCCTGGCCCATTAAATAAGGTGACGCAGCACCACAAATAACTCTTTGGACGAATTTTATGATGGAGTAACTTGTATAATTCATCCAAGCATCGTTGCTTCACTATGGTGGCTTCAATGTTCTGAAATCCTTGCTTGCAACGCCATCCTGAATCCTTGTAGGTCTGCTGCCATCTCCATGCACGTTCCTAATCCAATGCTTGGCGTCCATGCTAGATCCATTCCTAAATAATATAAATACATTTGATTTAGGCAGCATCATATTCTCATATATATCAGGAAGGATTCCTAGTAACGAATGTACCTGAGATGTGGTTGTAGGAGTATTGGCTGTATCTATCATAGAGATGTCCTCATCATCCTCCCCTTCTTGAATTGAAGTCGTCCTCGACGTAGTCTCATTTTTTTCACCAAGATATGCCTTCAAATCGGAGGTTGTGATGTCCTCATCATCCTCCCTTTCTTGAAAGAAAAGCCGTCCTCGGCGATGTTTATTCTGTAAACATGCTAACAAAAGAGACAAGGTATATGCATGGTAGATGTATATGTCATCCGTTTTAACAGCTCTGTCATGTCGCCCATTAAAGTTTGTACATATACTAGTATTGTAGTAACTTAGCAGATCATTAGTCCCCATTAAACATTCATCACAACTCAGTTTGCAGATATAAGTGAAACACATATTAACTCCTTTCAAATTGTAATGCTCGTCATTAAACCATCCCAAAGTTGGTAAACCAAAATTTAAGGTCTCAAATTTACTAGCTACGCCATGTGGATTTAAACAATTTTGCAGCAAGTTATTTGGCATAGAATGAATACCAACATTGGAGGTCATATCAAAATGAGAAAGCATATACACAAATTCAGTTTTATTGGAACTATAAGAATCATCACACATGATGCAAATCCTATGTACCATAAAAACATTGGTGCTGACATACTCCCTAACCAAATGAAAAGTAACATCAGGGGCGTAGACACTCTTTAAACAAAGAAGTTCATCAATTTTATGTCTAGCATGTGACAAAGATATAGGTGGATCCATCACAACAGAAAACAAAGAATTAGCATGAGAAATCTTAGCCAACACTTCATTGTTCATAACCAGTTTTATATGATTCATACTAGAGTCATCTTTCAAATCACAAGGTGCATTATCAGGAGCAAGAATTTCAGTTTGTACACTCATATGAATAGAGGAACGAAAAACTGCACGTGGTACACACAAATCTGTAGGTCTCTCATAACTAGAGTCAACCAAAAGATTGCTAGTCATATCAATGATAATTTCAGTGGTATGATCACATGGTACTTGCAAATCAGTAGTATGATCCTCTAATATAGGCGGTGTGGCCAAATCATCAGCGAACTCAACACATGGTATATTAATATCAACATTGCATTCATCAATCTCATGTTGAGGGATAAAATCAGTACCTTCATTTTTACCTTGTGACTCCAACATAGAAGATGTTCGCAGCGACGTGTCACAAGTCTGTGGCTGGGCGACTCGCACTACAATATTCATGCGTGGAACGTTGGAAGAAACAACCGGTGCTAGTATGCATGACTTGAAGGAGTTGAAATGTCCACCGTGTTTTCCTGTATGTGTTTCTCAAAAGCACAAGCGCGAACATATATACCAATAGTAGAACGAGGAATATACCTAAACATAACCTTAATATCAGGGTTTAAGCCGTTGAAAAACATGTTTCTAGTACTTTCCTCAAATTCATTTATATCACAACGGTACATGTAAAATTTAAATTCCTGATAGTAAACATAAACGGTGTTACTACCTTGTTCTAATCGTTCAAGTTTGCGGAGCATTTCACGTTGATGATAAAGAGGCACAAATCTATGTCGCAAAGCAGATTTTAAATCTCCCCAAGTAGTAGGTTTATTATCAATATTTTCTTTATAAGTCATATCCCACCAAATGGAAGCAAAACCCGTAAAAACTCTAGCAGCAGTTCTTACTTTCTCATGTTCAGTAAAATCATGGCATCCAAAAATATTGTCAACTTCAAACTCCCAATCAAAATAAGCATCAGTATTATATTTACCCTCGTAAATTGGTAAAGAAATAACCTGATCATGATCCCCTGAAAGTAGTCCCATCTCTCATGGCATGAAGGATTTACTCGTCCGCCCACAACTCGGAACTTCAGAACCTGTCATCATTAGTGGAAAACAAGAAACAAATCACAAGTATATGTTCCTATTAACTACTAGGATGTGGTGGTCAGTCGCTCACAAGTATTGCGAATCAAAAATTATTACAAGTTCTTACCATTCAGGAGGTGGTGATCGGCAACCAGCAGTATCCAGTAACTCCAAAGATTGAACGAAGCGATTGCTAGACGAACGTATCCCGTGTCGATGTAGAAATATGTGGAGCTGTAGGTAGGCTTAAAATATGTGAAACTACAACCACAAAAGTTGATGTAAAGTTGAAAATCAGTTCAAAGTAGTCAAGTGATGGTGCTAGGCTAGACCGTACTAAAGACGCGAGCCTAAGACACAGATAGTCACCTAGATCTGTAGTGCAGCAACTAAGATGTCAGTTGGATGAACACTTGACGCAGCGGAAAATAATGTGGCGATTGATCGTCGTGCAGCACCCGGACAAGCGTATGCAGTAGCACGGTCGCGGGGAACTGAGGCGCATGAACGGAAGCTATAGATAGCTCTGAATTTGTGTCCCGTGGCGTGAGACAGTATGTTTATCCTGCAACAACAGACAACCCAAACAGAACTGCAAGCACAAATGTCGGCACTTCTTTTCTTTTACTTCTTTCCTTTTTTTTTTCTTTTTTACTTTTTTTTTTCCTTTTCTTTCCGACTCGTCAGTTCAAGATTCTAGCATGCAGGTTTGGATTCTTGGATTCATACGAAAGGAAAGCTGAAGCAATCTTTTGCGAAGCGCAGATAGACGGACCTTTCTAGAGTAGAAATAGACTTTGCCTTCTACTACGTATCCACTAGTATGGAGCGCACGGATTTTGAGGAAGGCAAACAAGAAGATTGAGTGCTTGCCTATTTTAAACTGTACAAAACTGCCGCACGGAGATAATTTCCGATGAAACTGACTAGTACACAGCTATTCTTTATTGGAACTTGAACCAGATCATTGAGGATCCAAACTTTCCAAATACAGAAAAACTATTATTTCCGTGAGATCTGGGCGAACTTAGTCTTCCTTTGCTGTTTGTACAGATCAAACGAACTAGCTCGATCTATTAGGATTTTGTGATGGACAGTGCTAGGAATCCCCCGGGGGATTTGATTTCCCAGCCTCCTGCTTCCCGTGCTGACACGTGTCATTTTTGCTGCCGGGTAGCAAAAAAAATCCCATTTTTGCTTCAGTGTAGCAAAAAACGATTCACTTATGAAATAAAAGAAAAAAGTTGAGCTCGCCGGAGAGACCACTGGAGCCTCGCCGGAGACGTCGTAGCAAAAGGTTTATACTATTGTAGCAAAAGTTAGTGCTATTGTAGCAAAAGTTAGTGCTCATCGGAGACATTGACTAAGAACTCGCCGGAGACCTCGCCGGAGTTAACGTAGCAAAATAAATTACTATTGAAGCAAAACCAGGAGATGTTTGTAGCAGAAACAACTTTGTTGGATACGTCGCCGGAGAGCTCACCGGAGACATCGTCACCGGAGCCTTCACAGCAAGTGTTTTACACTAAAGTAGCAACACAACAAAACAATTGTAGCCAAAATAATATACTATTGGAGCACTGTTGTAGCAAAAGTTAAACCTCGTCGGTGAAATACTGACATAGTATAGTGGGATCCGGAGCCTTCACAGCAGTGTTTTACACTAAAGTAGCAACACAACAAAACAATTATAGCCAAAAAAAATATACTATTGGAGCACTGTTGTAGCAAAAGCAGTCTTCCAGGAATCATAGCAGGAGGCGCAGAGAGCTCGGCGATGACCATGGAGTGGGCCCTAATGGAGCTCCTCCGCCGGCTGGACGCCGCAGCTGTCGCCACTGAGGAGCGCTACCGCGTCGTGAGCCCGACCGGCGGCGGTGAGCTAGGCGGGCGACGCTGTTGTGGCGCGCAATGGCGGCCGGCCCAAACGTCGTTGGCGCCCGGTCTCCCATCAAGCACGGAGTCGTGAGGCCGTTGTAGGAGCAGTACGAGAGCGGCGCTGGCGCCCTGCTAGAGTTACTCCGCGTCAACGTGCTTGTCACCCGATGCTAGGGGATCTGGTGGCGGTCGAGATCGAGGACGATGGTGGTCGAGGTCGAAGATGATGGCGGCCAAGCTGCTCGAGGCGGTGGGATCTGGCGGCGGTTGCGCGTGGCTTTGGGGGCGGTCGGACCGACGGCGAGGGCGGGCTGCTGGAGGAGGGTGGGATTTGGCCGTGTGGGTGGGGAGAAGGACCAAGACGAAGAGAATGCAGGGAGAGATGAGATTTCTGAGGTCACGCGTGGGCCACGTGGAACTCTGGGGGACGCACGATGCAACGCATCGAACGACGATCGACCAGGAGGCCGCGAGCGACGGATCCCCCGGAGGAATAGGATCATTTTCCTTTTGTGATAGCGAGCGACTGCGACACATGAATCAAACAAAGATGGCGATCAAAAAGATAAATATGGATGGAGTGCGGTGAAAGATAGTGAACGGTGATGGCAGCGAAACAAAAGATGGATGGGTTTGAGCGATGACACAAACTAGAACTCGAAACTCTAAAAGTCTAGACACTAGAAACCAGCAAATCGACATGATGCAACGAAAATTCAACAAAACTAAAACAAAGTGGTGATAGCGAAAAGACTAAGACTGGTTTTAGGCAAGGATGAACTAATCTAATTAACTTCTTTTTGTGGGGATTTTTTTTTTCTGGGTTATAGATAAAAACAAATCTACACTAGAAAACAGTAAATCTCACCGAGCAACCTGAAATCTGATACCACTTGATAGGGCAAAGGTGGCTGATCTTTCGATGAGAGTATGATAGCGTCAATTTGTTGGTGGAGTTCGTGCTTGACGATCCGACTACACGTGCAAAGCTCGTGCGCCAATGCAATCGAGAACAAGTAAGAACTAATGATGCAATCAGAATATTGCGGATGAAAGATGAAAGCTTTATTGAAAAAGGTGGGATTCCGAATAGTCGGTCTTATTCTGGGCGTTGGCCTCAAAAGAAGTACACGAGAGTTGCAACAATGGCTAACTTTTAGTCTAATCAAAATCCAAGCATCGTTGCTTCACTATGGTGGCTTCAATATTCTGAAATCCTCGCTTGCAACGCCATCCTGAATCCTTGTAGGTCTGCTGCCATCTCCATGCACATTCCTAGTCCAATGCTTGGCGTCCATGCTAGATCCATTCCTAAATAATATAAATACATTTGATTTAGGCAGCATCATATTCTCATATATATCAGGAAGGATTTCTAGTAACGAATGTACCTGAGATGTGGTTGTAGGAGTATTGGTTGTATCTATCATAGAGATATCCTCATCATCCTCCCCTTCTTGAATTGAAGTCGTCCTCGACGTAGTCTCATCTTTTTCACCAAGATATGCCTTCAAATCGGAGGTTGTGATGTCCTCATCAGAACCCCCATTGTAATCTCCACTGAGCAATAGATCTAGCAGGACGTAGGCCTTTTACTGTCTGGAGGGGTTGAACCTCGGTAAAACCTTGTGTCTTGTGCACCTCGCTTCGCAGATGCCTACGTCACGTTGCCCCCGCATCAACGAAGTGCTGCAACCTGTAGCATCTGCCATGGTCACATCCACAACAGTGGCACCCACCGTTGGGCGTGGGGCGTCAAGCCTCAAATCTGCAGCGAGTCCCTACTCGCCTATACGCCGATCGGTCGCCTTCGGCAGGATTATCGCCACGGGCAGCTTCTTCCACATCCAGCCGAGCACCTACCATCCGGCGCCGTCGCCTCTCACCCACGCCTGGATGGTGCCGGTCGACACGATCAATCTCTTCGTCGGCCTCACCGGCATGAGCGACCCCACCGAGGTCCGCCCCGACCAGCTGGACGACCCGTACACACCGGGTCAACTCCTCACGACCACTCTCCCCCTCTCCGACGAAGCGTACATCGAGGACGAGTCGGCCCTAGAGGATGACGCCGATTCGGCGGCTACGGCGTCAATCGTCGAATCCATCGTCGCGACATCAGTCGTGGACTCCATCATTCCGGTTTCCAATCCGGGTAACTACGAGGACAACTCCATCCCCACCTTCTTCGATAGCGACTCGGAGCCCAACTCCGAGGACCCGCAGTACCAGTACCACGCCGCCGTCCTCGTGGCGGCCGGCGATGAGCCGCCAACGATCCCTTCACCACGCCATTCCCCGCGTCCGCAACCACGGCCAACATCGTGGCGCATCGGGTGGCCCTAGAGGCGCGGAGGAAGAAGGAGCTCGTCGAGCGTCAGAAGTTCTGCGCCGAGCAAGACTCGGCAAGAGCTCTGTGGATCCACCATCAACGCCGCACTCGCCAGCGCATCGAGTACGCTCGTGAGCAGGGCTTCCCCAACGCCCGCCTCAACTTCGACGACCCAGACGGGGTGGCCCGAGTCAGGAAAAACGGCGCCCCAGAGTCGAGCCGGGCCGCCGCCAATCGACCGACAAATGGTGCACCACCACTGCCACCACCACAGGGTCGGACGATCCCCCTGTGGAAGTCAATGTCAACGGGCTGTGTTTGCACTCGTCGCCGACAGACAACTCGTCACCGGCAGACAACGTTGTCGCCGCGCAAGTCGCCCTCGCTAATCTCCCCGTCACCGGCGAAGGCGCCTTCTTCATCCACCACGCCAAGGCCCTAATCGCCAAGGCCCTGGAACAGCAGTACGCGACCCAGGACTCCCAGAGGCGGCTCTACTCGCGCTCCTTAGCAAGTCGCGCTGTGTATTCTGCCGCGGAAAATTGCGCAGCCGCCAACATCAACAACTGCCCACCCCCAGAGCCATGCGCTGCTCACTCGACCAACAATCCAATCGAGTTGTGCCCCCCGCGCGTGTTCGCCTGAGTCGGCCCAGCGTGCTTCGGCCCGATGATCAGGGGCGAGCGGTACCCCGCTGGGTTCAAGGGCCCCCACGATATCGAGAAGTACGACACCAACAACGACCCCATGGCTCAGATGGGCTGGGCGGTCGTGAGGGATTCTGGGCTGCTTTCGTCCGGTGAGTAAGGATCTTACGAGAGACAATGTGGGCCTGGCCCGCGTAAGGCCCAGTGCTAGTTTCACACGCTGCAGGTACGCAGTTGACTGGTTTACACCGTTCTACTGGGTCTGGGTGTGCTCCTCTTCAGCGCGTTCGTCCCTGATGGGCGTGCTCCTGCCTCCTGCTGGTTACATAACTTGCAATAGCCACAATTTTGCCATCCACGATGTTGAAGCCTATCCACTGATAAAACATGATTTTGGTGGATTAACCAAATAAAAAGTTGCATTTTGGAGTTGCCCATGGCCTCCGACCCGAGTTAGACATATACGAGCTACTAAGGCTCTTAAATTGCATCTTGTAAGCCAAAGACGAAGAGTAGAAACAATTGTTGGTTAGCTTCCAAATGATAGTGTCGGTGATGTCGTTGGTGAGTTAAATGTGTTGTAGGCTTGAACTGGGCAATGTGTTCAACTGTGAAGCCCCCTTAGGGCATGTACAAGTACAACGCTAGCCTCTTAGGTAGGCGCTTGAGATTCCAAAAAGAAATCGATTATTGAAAACTATACCGATAGGAGTCTTGAGCCACAACAATAGGCACTAGCTTCAGCCGCTTAAAAGTCTTTTTCCTGCGATAGAGACTAGATGCATTTTCTGCGGAACGAAAAGAAGCGAGGCGCCGACGTAACAACTAGCGCTGACACTAGGTGGTTTTCCAGGATCGGCAGGGATTTGGGCCTAACGGCCAGGAATTTGATCCTAGCACCTGTCTTAAGAGCTCCCATTGTATATGCCCTTAATTGTTGATTTGCGAAATCTAAAAGTTATTTTAACAACGAGGCAACACTTTTTCCTCGGTTTAAAAATAACAAGGGATATTGTCATAGTTTACTGAAGACATAATATGTTCATGCAGGCTTTATCGAAAAAAATATGTTCATGCAGGTCCAGTGTCCGATTTACTTGATGACATGAATAAAGATGGTTTTGAGGCTGATGAAGAAACAGATAGAATCATCGCTGGAATATGCCAGTAGATATGCGCAGCTTGCTATCACTAAACAATTTCCTTGGTTGTTTATTTTTCATGACAGGTAGCTGCTAGCCCATCCACTTATTAGTTTGGCAGCCTTCACTGCTTAATGCTTACGCAAGACACTGCAATTCTATAAGCTTCTTTGTGGTGGCCTCACAGGGCGGTGCGGATATCAAATTGTATCCTTAAGAGTATGTTCATTTCAATTATTAAGGGGTTGTGTATTCTTGTTAGAATCAGATAAGATATGATGTAATGGAGTAGTCTCGCAAAATCATTCTCTAGAAAAACACTCTTGACTCCATCTCAATCGAAACATTCTTTTTCTTAAGATGCCCATCTGATTGAAATTTCCTGATTCCTTCATTGAACTCTTCGACTTGAGGCCTAACTGCTCCTCTGTTCCTTTTCATGGCACTCGAAGATCCTATTGGAACATGTCTGACAAAAGCTTATACCCGAGGGTTGCTCCGGTGCTCCCCCCCTAAATGTAAGTTGAAGAGTCATAGTTAGTTTTTGTGTGTGTTAGGTCCGCTGAAACCCATATCCAACCCTGTGTGTATTGATACAGTATGTGTACTCGCGTAAGAAGGAAAAAGAGGTTGCATGACCAGCTAACGATCTCATCTTCCTAAGTACCGCTCCACATCGTGCATGCTTTGTTTTGGAACCGTAGATACGTACAAGAAAGATGTACGACACGACGCGGGCCATACAGGCATGTACAGAACTGTACGCACGGTGGACCTACACTAAAATTATAATCTAACCCCCGCTTACAAATAGGTATGAAAAGTTCTCCACCGTGGTTGTGTTTGAGGCTCCCAGATTTTTTTCAGGGGAGAAGCACCAGAGCAGAAGTGCTTATACCCTGATAATGCCTTGTATGATAATAAGCCAGAGGTATTGATTCTGATCTATGCAATCTCATGAAAGGCGTCTTATTGTGGTACATTGCACGATAACCTTTTTTTTTTTTGCTTGAAAATGTACAGTTGCTTTTTGATCTCTCCGGGAAAATTCCAATATGGGAGAGACGAGTGAGAAAATATTGGGTCTAGGTGGTGGCAAGTTGTCCCTATAATGGCCTGGATTTTATCATGCTCGACGACTTGCGTCAGCTAGGCTGGCATCGAGCGCTTGATCCGGCGCTTCGCCAACCAAGCCAAGGTGGAATCATGATTAGGATCTTCATGCGTGATCAGGCAGTAATTTCGTATAAATGCATTGTGATGTTTACTTTGAGGCCTAGCTGTTTGAAAAAATAATATTCCCATCAAAATGAACTTATAATCAAGCACCTTGTCAGAACATCGGAGAACTTGTGTTTTCCTTTTTCAAGTTCGCCACGTTCCTGATTGGAACACGCCGGCTATAGGAAATTTTTATTTCTCCAAGCAACAGGGACGCTTTTTCTGTTTTCCTCTACGGATCCTTACGAAGCCATGCGCAACTTTTTAATGGTTTGTGTTGCTTTCAGCTCAAAAGGAATTGTTCGTTGATATGTTATTTTCTGCTGCGGGGCCTGTACAGTCAGCGACCAGTCGTCCATGAGTACCATGTCATGTGATACATCCTGAATGAGTGAGCTGCAATGAATCGAGCTCGCCGGTAGACGATTTGCAATAGATCGGGGCGGCGACGAAATCTCTTGCAAGTTGATTCAGCGACAACAAGGACCGGGGAGCAACGGCGAGTAATTGGGTGGAAGGGCGCTGCAGTGTCCGAGGTGCCGGCGAGAATGGGGGAGAAAGTCGCCACGGGGTATATGGTTGGCTTTTTTCTCTAGAGAGGCCGAGAGGCCGAGGTCGACTATATTTAGGAGTCAGCGGAGGTGAGAAGTAAAAGTTCTACTCTGCTAAAAGTTTTAAGAGTTTGGCTAGATCTACGTTACAGAAGTAAAACCAAATCTTTTACTCCTCTGACCGGTTTTAGGAATCGGCTAGAGATGGCCTTATACAGCATGTTGGCATAAGCAAGAGCATTATCCGGGAAGAATGTCCACATGCAAACTCGATCATTTGGCTGGAACCACCGACGAGCTTGGCACATTTCGCCTCTGTGTCAACCAGTCGTGATCGCCCCAAAATTGGGAGACCTGGAGGCACGCCGCTCAAACATGGTCGTCTCCATGTGTGTTTTGACCACTCCTAGTCTTTGATCGGTTCTCTTTAATCTTTTTGGTTTAAGTCTAAAACTACCATGTGATTCGGTCCTCCTCCTCTCACCCGCATTCGCTTAGCGTTGCCCCCGGCAGCGACAGGGATGACCTCCTCTTCCCCTCTCATTAGGCCATCTCTACTCCCTCCTCTGGCTGCTGTCCCTAGGCAAAGCCCGTGCGGTGTCGCCGGCGGCTGTCCTCAACTTGCGCAAGGTGATGGCCTCGCGAGGCGGCCCTTCCTCGCGGCGGTGCGCTGAGTTTCCTCTAGCCGGCGAGGGATGTGCCGCCGGATCCTGGGGATGGCGGCGCGGCACGGCGACCAGGTCGCAAGTGGCTGGCGTGACCCGATGCTAGCACGGTCGTGGCCATGGGTGGCGGCGGTGGGCCAAATCTGGGCCAATGGGCCTAGGTTTGGGCCACATCTGGGCAGCCTCGGTCTAGGCGGGCCATATGCATCTGGAATTAGAGCCTCCTAGGGTGCAAGGTCGCTCCCTTGCTTGTATACGTTGATGCATGTGCATGGCGGCTCTGTTGACCGGTGATACGATCCGTACCGGGTTAGGAATCCCTAGCCCCCTTGTCCCGTACAAGCGGTTGGTGTTCTTGGTAGGGGCGGAGACATCTCGTTTTCCGCTCTTGGGTTCTCTCCGGCTCGAGAGAGCTTGGGGTTCATGGCTAGTAGGGTGGCACTTCAATGGCGCGGTGGCGACTCATTGCCGTCAGTTGCTTGATTCCATCCAGCCAAATGTGACGATCGTGGGGACAACGCGTCTCGGAGTTGCTCCCGCGGGACTGGTTTGGTTACGCTGGGTTTGGCCTACATGGACTCTAGCGAGCTCGATGGTGTGTCCGCGAAAGCACCACATGGCTTCGTCCATTGCTAGCACCGATGACGTCTACGAATGTCGTTTACCTCCTTGGAGTCATGGACATAACACATATCCTTGATCCTGCCCTGGGCATTGTCTGATGCCCTATTGACTTGCGACTTCTCCGAGGTTCTCCTCGGAATCCCTACTCGCCGATGCCCTGAGTCATGTTGTGACCAACTTCTTATAAACGGTGTGCCTCCGGTTTGCGCGGCTGCTCTCAAGCCTAGGGTGGTTGTTGGAGTTAGTGTTGTGGCACAAGGGACACCGGTGGTTTTCAACAGCTGGTGGCTCTTTTGATGGCAGGTGCAAATTCTTAGGCTTTCCTTGGGGTGGGTGATAAAGTTTACGCGCGCGAAAGCATTGCATGGCTCCCGTGACAACAACGACGTTCGTGAGCGTCGTTCCTCTTCATGTAGGCATTATCGTGAAGGTTCCTCCTTTAAACTCTGGAGACTCGTTTGCTCACTAGCGCAAATAGTTCGTTCTCTCAATGTTGGTGGTCTTTTATTGTTGTTTTCATTGTACTCTTAGTCGGTTGAAGGCTATGTTAATTTAATATCAGGCTATCACTCCCCCTCGAGCAGAAACTCAATTCGGCTCCCGGGTGCGTATGATCCCTATACCGTAAAAACATATTTCCAAGTGTTAAAAAAATTTGACAAAAAAATTTACATGTACATCTTCATAATATAAGTGTATTCGTCAAGTTTCACGAAAAAATGATATTTTTTTGTAGTCTAAGCGAAAAAGAGAAAATTTATCTTGTGACAAGTCTTTGTTTCAGCACCGAATTTTGTCTTTTTTACACACGCCACATGACAAGTCGATTTTTCTTGAAACGACTTTGTGAGCGCGTAGCACATGAAGATGTACGTGCGAAATTTTTGTTACAATTTTTTTGACATTTTAAATGTGTCTAAAATGTATTTCAAAATAAAGGGAGCATATACTTCCATGTGCCAAAACATCACTCCCGCTCATCGAGTCTTATGTTTAAACGTCCAAAACTACTTTCTCAAGAGTGCTATCTACGTAGTACCGCAACTTTCTTGTCTGAAATGAGAGCACGAATTCCATGCAGTGAAGTCCGGCCATAGCCACACAGCAGGATAGATATCATATCAATGGCTTGGTCGGAAAGAGATTAGAGAAGGGTCGCACTGGAGTCATATTCCTAATATCGTACGAACTACATCGTGAAAGATTTGTTTGTTTAGCTAGCAAGAAGATAAGTGGCACGCAGTAACATCAGAGGGTTCCATGAACTCTGGCCCCATCTTTACGTTGAAAACAAAGTCTCGTGGGAGATGTCACGCCGCACCGAAGCATCTCGTCGCTTCGCCAGGAAGATACGTGTGGTGCGCATAGTGCTCTGGAGTCTCTGGACTGGTAGCTAGCTCGTTAAAAAAAACGCGAGTAACTGTAAGGGCATCTCTAGCGGCGCGACCGCTTGCGTCCGTTTTGACCGAAAATACGTCTGGTATCCTTTTCAGCGGCGCGACGCAAATTGACCGGGGCGTTTCAGGTTTGCGTCTCTGCGGACGCTGCGCGGACGCGGAAAGTGTCCGCCCGTCTGGCAGCGAGTCTGCACCGAGGCACCGCTTCAGCGGTCAGCGCTTCAGAGTCTGCGTCGCAGCCTTCGCCATCAATGGCGCGGCTGCCTGTTCTGCGCGCGCACTGGCGGGTGGCGGTTGGGCTTCTGCGCCGCCTTCAATGACATCGTATCCCGCGCGCGGCGCCCTTAAAAGTCCACCGGCCGCGTTCGTCCTTCGCCCACACCTCCACTCGCAACACCACCGCCGCAGCACCATGGGGAAGAAGAACGACTTCGAGGCCTCCGACAACGACATCAAGAGGGTGCCGCTCCCCGTCACGGTGGGGAGGCTCATGCACGGCAAATGGTTGCCGTGCGACGACGCCTGGTCCGGCGTGCAACTCCTTGGCGGCTGGCGGCTCAGCTGCCGCCGGGTGCCCATCCCTCCAGTCCCTACGCGCGAGCCTGATCGGAGCGCGGAGATCCGGCGAAGGAGGCGGTATCTGCCGCCGGACCTTCGCGCCGATCCGGTGTACGCCATCGACTCGCCCAGTTGGCGTACGTATCTGTCAACAGAGACAGATAGGAGAAGGAGGGCGGGCTTCATGGGCGACGGGGATTTTCCCTTCGCGTCTGCACCACAGGCTCGTCCACGAAGACAGGAGGCGCCGACGCGTCGTCAGCAGGCGCAGTACAACGACGACGACGACCGCGACGAGGACAACGACGACGCCTACGCTGCCTACGACGACGACGACTACATCGAGGCGCTCGCCTACCATAATGAGGAGGTGAAGGACGACAGCGACGACTACGTCGCGGCCGTCTTCCACGAATGGCAGCAGGCCATGGCGGAGGGCCGCAACTTCGAGTTCCCGGAGAACATGACGGACGACGAGATGGCGAAGGTCGGCGTCCTGGTCTCCGAGAACGATGCGCCTGTGCAGCCGCCGCTGCCCCGCTACGCCACCGGCGTGATGCCGCCGGGCCTGTCGGAGGATGAAGCGCTTCGACTGGCGCTACAGGACTCGGCGGCGCCTCCTCCACCGCCGCCAAGGCCGTATCCCTGGGCGCCTCCTCCACCGCCGCCACAGTCGTATCCCTGGGCGCCTCCACCGCCGCCACAGCCGCACTGGCCGTGGGTGATACCGGAGCTCATCATGCTCGACAGCGACGAGGAGCAGCAGTAGGCGTTAGGTTTTTTTTATGTTTTAACTATGTAAATTATGTTTCATGTTTAAAAAAAATAATTCGGCCAAAAAATGCGTCGTGCCGCTGGAGCCACCCCAACGCAAACGAACGCGCGGTCGATTTCGACCATTCCGGTCGACGCAAATGGACGCGCGCGGACGCTAAATTACGTCGCGCCGCTGAAGATGCCCTAATGCTAATCAGAATTGTACTAACTTCACTTACGAGCTTCATTCGTTTCGTGGAGCTTTCCAGATGCGTCCATGGAGGTCGTCTTTTTCGCAGGCGCGTAGTGGCAACACTTGGGCAGTGTTTTAAAACTTTCACCACCTTTGCCTTTCACTGTCCAAAACAGACGCTGACCGGCGCTCTTCAATGACAGGGAGACGTAGGATGATTTTGTCAATCTCAAAACCTGTGAGATTGAGGATGTGGGCATAGCCCAGTGGTTGGGGTCGCAGTGGCGCACCACAACAACCAGAGTTCGAATTCTATTAGGAGCGAATTTCTGAAATTCTCACGCTGAGGTCCCGCTTCTACTATATCATTTAGTGTCTAGTTTCTCCTAGCACTCATTTATTTTTTTAAAAAACCCGCGAGATTCGTGTGTTAAACTCAGCCTTCTGGTGATGCTGGTGAGGAAATAAACATAAGTAGCAGTAGGTGTCAGCGTCAAAAGAAAAATCACAGGCCAGTGTCAATTTGTTTGTACCGGAGGCCCGGCACGGCAACCTCACCTGACCGTTGGTTCCATGGTGCTAGTAATGCTATTGCACTTTCTCCTGTTTATTTTATGTTACGTATAATTTTCATGCAAGTTAAACTGTGTAAACTTCGATAAAAATGTAGATAATAATACAAAGATTACTGTAAAAAATATATTTCATGATAATTCTAAAAATATTATTTTTTATTATATATGTTTATATTTTTGTCAATATAGATGATAAAACTTTACGAAATTTAACTTTGATCAAACCTTATATGCAACATATTTTGAGTAGGAGGGAGTAGTATGATTGAAACCAGAAGTCCAACACAAGCCAGAGCGCTCGTAGCCGTAGGTTCGGCTGGGAGAGTGAGAAGGCGTGCCAATGAATTAGTGTCAAGTTCCTCCTAGCACTAATTCATTTAAAAAAAAAAAACCCGCGAGATTCGTGTGTTAAACTCAGCCTTCTGGTGATGCTTGTGAGGAAATAAACATAAGTAGCAGTAGGTGTCAGCGTCAAAAGAAAAATCACAGGCCAGTGTCAATTTGTTTGTACCGGAGGCCCGGCACGGCAACCTCACCTGACCGTTGGTTCCATGGTATTAGTAATGCTATTGTACTTTCTCCTGTTTATTTTATGTTACGTATAATTTTTTATGCAAGTTAAACTGTGTAAACTTCGATAAAAATGTAGATAATAATACAAAGATCCACTGTAAAAATATGTATTTCATGATAATTCTAAAAATATTATTTTTTATTATATATGTTTATATTTTTGTCAATATAGATGATAAAACTTTACGAAATTTAACTTTGATCAAACTTTATATGCAATATATTTTGAGTAGGAGGGAGTAGTATGATTGAAACCAGAAGTCCAGCACAAGCCGGAGCGCTCGTAGCCGTAGGTTCGGCTGGGAGAGTCAGAAGGCGTGCCAGTGTCACGCCGCACCTTTGTTCTTGTCTACACGTATGTGCGCACATGCTCCCAGAATATGTCGGGAAACCACGTACGCGACGTCTAGCGGAAGATGAACGTGTCCAGGCTCTACCCGTCTCCGTGCCAAATCGGTGGTCAGCTTGCCGCCTCTGTCTGTGCTGCCAGCTGCGTGATTAGCAGCCGGTGATAGCATTCTTTAGTTCAGGTTTTCCTTGACGGGAACCAGTCTTTTGCATGCAGTTGACGTGAGGAGTTCGGTCGAAGCCATGCCAGACAGGGATTAATTTTGCTTCTCCATACCACACGGTTGTCTTGTCAACCTGAACCTCGTCTGAGATGGAACCCGTTTCCCGCGGAAATTCGGGAGATGTCCCTCGCCCCGTTTGTAATTTGTGTTCTCCGGTCTGCACGAACTTCTCAGTTCTCTCGAACTGAAGGGATCGGAGGGAGTATGTGCTAACTGGACCCTCAACAATATTAGTATGTACTACCTCCAGTATAATGAAGAAGGCTTTGTATTGTTTGCTAAAAGTCACAGTATGTAAATTTCTGACCAAGTTTTTTTTTAAGATCATCAATATGTACTATTAAAAATTAAGACAGTTAGATACACCATGAAATAATTTTTCTTGTCATATATCTATGTAACATCGTAGTTTTTGATAGTTTTTCCTAAAAATTTGATCAAATTTTGCCCAGCTTTACTTTTGAAAATTATATATAAACCTTACTTATTGGAAAGCCGGGAGCAATTTTGTGATAATTTTATATGAAATTCGGGAATAAGGGCCAAAAATATCTTGAAGAATTTTAAACGGACGCTTGAAAGCAGAACATAACCCCATTCCAGTGAAACTAGAATCGAAATACAGTAACATTATCTGTTTATTTTGAAATAAAGGGAGTTACTGGGAGTATGTACCAGTACTAGACAAATAAAATACCGATAAAGAAGCTTGAAAGAGAGCCCGGCCTTTGTTGTATACTACTTATGTGCTATCTTCTAGCTAGGCTGTACTGCTGTAGCATATCCATGCGACAAGGAATATTCCACGGAGGGAAAGCAGTTGCAACAATCGTGCACTGATCTTGCAGGGAATCTTAAACTGATCTTACAGGGAATCTTCCCATCAAAGAGCGATAGATGCTGTGGCGCCCTGCGCCTAGAGAAAAAAAAATGCTGGCATTGATTGGTTTATCCTTCTCATAAACCCTTGTGTTATTTTGGCTGCATGTGCATGCCATCTTACGGGCAAAGTTCAACCAGCATGTTCAACGGATATTCATTCTTACAAGCTAAGATAGGCACGAGCATAGTTTCAGCAAAGAAAACAGAAAATGACCATACAAAAACAGTGTTTCGTTTTGGAACTTGGGCATGCAGCTTTCCACGGAGCAAACCATAGATAGTGTGTTGGAGGAGTTCAGCATTTGGGAGGCTGCGAGAGGAGGGGAGCGGAGAGTCATGTTGCGAGAGTAGGTGTCGAGTTGGGTGGTGTGTGTGGGTTGGCCAAGGGCAGATGTATGCATCCCCCTTTGATTTTTTGTAATTGTTGTTGATCTCTTCTATAAAGATATGGCACGTTTTTCGTGTGCCCGCGAAAAAAAAAACAGTGTTTCGTTTTCAGCAGCGTGCTATGTAGTTCTGGCTTGCTATGTAGTGCCCCTAGTTAAGAACCCTTCCAAAATTTTGCTTGGAGAGATCTGAAACGGTTGTGTGGGTTTTTCGTGGACAGGAATTTGCCCGCGTGTTTCTTGCTCAGCTGGTACGTGGCCCACGTTCCCAGGCACGCGAGGAGAAAAACGACGTCAAGCTGCGGAGTTCACGCCCGTGTTGGACGTGCGATCGGTTCCATTTTGCTATGTTTATGCAAGGAGCATTGATTTTCTGAAAAAAGATCGTTGGCTCAAGCAAAACGTCTGGACCGTGCAAAGATAAGTAGGTCCGGGCACGGGCAGTTAATGCACGAGGGCTGTCTCGCTCGGTATCACTCTCTATCGTTTGGCGCGTGTGTGCGTGCGGCGTGACGGCACCGGCACGTCACGGACGGCGACGGCGGTACGAGCGGCGCGCCGCGCCTTTGCGTGAGGGGAAGAAGCCTGAAAGCGGGAATCGGTGACTGTCGCTGCCATCAGGGAGCTCGTGAAGCTAGCCAGGCATGCAGGATTTATCTCGCAGTTGACATATCGAGCGCAGATCCTGAGAAGAAGCTGCCATGCATCGCAGCAGCAAGCCCGTGATATCTCACGTCTGCAGTCACGCAGGTAGAGGCGTATTTTCCTCTGAAATGCTTATACGAACGAAAGGCGTACCAATTTAATTCCAGATGCACCTTTGAGTAAGAATGTTAGGCAATTATGATACTCCTTCCAATCCATATTAGTCGCAACTAATATAGATTATCTAGACATGTTTTGGTTCTAGGTACTTTCATACTAGTGGTAAGTAATATGAATCAGAGAGTACTTAAATTTGCGGACACTAGTTGTACAACGTCAAATAAAAACGAGTGGATGGAGTACATCGGACTTCGATTATTTAGCTTTGTTCTATTTTATATTCCTAGCTAGTATTATTTGGAATAGGATTCCGTGGCACTAGATAACACCGTCACTAGCTGCAGCTCACGACGCTGTCCACTTTGCCTTTCTTAGAAGGAGATCCATGAGTTCACAAAAGAGCATCACGTCTTGTTAGTCCTGCGAACACAAGAAAGATGTCTGGCTTTTCTCATACAGTCACACAAACAGAGAGTGAGAGGGAGGATGTCGCCGCGCCGCGAGCACCAGCCACTGCATGCAAATATTCTTGACAAGTTGATATATCTTACGTACCTATGCATGTCTCCAATCGATGCGTGCACACATGCATTTTTTTTTTTTTTGCACAAAAGGATAGAATCGATTCGGAGGTTTTTAGGCAACCCCGTGATATCAACAGATCAATATTGGGCATGGAATATCACAGTTGGGATCGAGCACCATCAGGAGATGTACATGTCGATAAGATGCCAGGTGGGGATCTCGCCAAAATCAAACTTACATTTCATTTATCATTTGCATTATAAATTCTGAAACCAAAATTAGCGTTAAAAATAATACTATTACAATAAACTTGAAGCGGAATTTTGGTGAGATTCCACTTTGCCTCTCTACATGTATTTTTTTCGAGAAAGCCACCGATCTATTAATAATCATCAACAGTAGTACGAATAATATAAAAAGTAAAGGAAATTACAAATTGGTACTCGGACCACCTAGCGATGACTACAAACACTAGCACGGGCCAAAGACGCGCCGCTGTCCTTGCCCCTCCATCGCCAGAGTCAGCAAAACTTGTCGTAGTAGAGCTTGTTGTAGTAGACAAACGGGAAGTCGTCGTGCTAAGGTCACAAAGGACCAGCGCAGCAACCATCGCCAATGATGACAACCGTAGATCGAAAGAGACTGACATGAAACCACACCAACGAACACAAAAACCGACCGGACCCCAGAAGATCCGACGGGCACACAATTCTACGCTCCCTCTGTCAGCGTTAGATGCACCACCGGAGCGAGGATAGGGCGGGGAGGACCTTATTCTGACTTCAGGATGTAGTCCCTGCCTCACCATCCCAAAAAAGAGACTGAAAAGTAAACTAAATTAAGAACGGAAACTCCCCGCCAACGATGGACCGTGATCCGCTACACCTCCAAGGCCCCAAAGCCACCGGAGGCGGAGCGGACCGGCGGTAACACATATGACCCAAAACTTCTTTAGGACCCATATCTCTACACCTTTGATCAACAGGGTTAATTTGTTTATCACGGAATTGATCTCCGAAAAGAAGCATGTAACGGACTCGTGCAACACGATGGTGTACAGAAACTCGCACGCGGGAGTACAATCACTACATGGGTCGCACTCCGGAGTACAGTCACGGACGATGACCTCACTCGCGGACTTGCCTTGGTATGAAGATAATGTACACGTTGAGCACCAAACTGAAGGTGCAAAGGTTGAGGCTACGAACACAGCGATTTTACCGGCAACGGTACCTAGCCATATTTACTGTTCACTTCCTGTTTTGAGATTGGTGAGCCTTTTGACATTTGTCTAATATAAAGCTAATAATTAAAATATAAGTGAAACTTTTATGAAACTAAAGTGATACATGGAAAATTTTGTAAAATATTGTGACAAAAAGTGAAACTCATGATGTCACTCCGGTTTATTTTACAAAAATATTAGTGTTTTTGTTATGTTTCAATTATATTTTAAATTTGTTTCACAATTTTGTGAAAGAATTAGATGACATCTCTCTAATGTCACTCTTGTACTGTTAAAAAGAAGTTTTCTATGGGCTACGAGAATAGAAACGCCAAAGCGGACAGGAATTTGGTATACATGAGTGCCAGTGCTCCCTCCATTTTCAGTTTTTTAATTTTTTTAAAATCTCACACTATTATGTTTTCAAAAATCATGGCGTTAAATATGTAGATAGATATGTTCATTAGAAATGTATGCAAAAAAGTTCCGGTAAAAAATACTTTAATTTTTAAGAAATACAAAAAATCAAATTTTTGACAAAAGAATACACTATTGTAGTACTAATTTACTACCATTAACTGTCATACATTTTTTTTATATTGTTCAAAATACAAGGTATTTTTTAACGGAACTTTTTTGGATACACCCCTCCTGTATATATCTATCTATATATTTAACGTCATAATTTTTTAAGACTTAAAAATATGAGATTTTAAATTTTTTCAAAAATTTAGAAGTGAGGAGAGCACTGGTGTCCATGTGTCAAAGATACTTTCCGCGCCAGAAGCGCTCATTAAAAAACTGCGCTGTGCCAAACATGCAGTATTCATGTTTGATGTCGGCCTTTCTAGAATGAACGATCGAAGCTGGAGGAAAATTCTATTTTGAGTATCCAGTAAACTGGTAGATGTTAGACTATGTAATACGCTCGTATGAGACTGGTACCATGTATTACACCACCCACCTGGCCACGTCCGTACCCCTATGCAACTATGCAAGCCACGGTGAGGACTCTTGAGCTCTTCTCATGGAAAGCGTTTTTGGCACATAAGCATCAGGGCTCTTGAGTTTTTAAAAATGTATTTTTAAAATTTTCAAAATATATTAAATAGACATATATATATAAACATTTCTAAGGTACGATAGAATTTTGGAGAAAAATATGTTGTATTTTGAGCCATACGGAAAGACAAATATCTGTCAATTATATGCGAAAACTGCAAGTGGAGACCGAGCTACATGTATCTCTTTATTTTCAAAAATTTGAAAATCATAGTTTTAGGTTTCAAAAGAATTTTTTAAAAAAATCCTAGATGCAGACAATGATAAAATCTACAAACGTGCAAACTCTCAATGTGACATTCTTTGTATTGTAGGCTACGCGATGGAGGCTCGGTGAAGTACGCCGACGAGGAGAGCGAGGCACTCCTCGAGAACGTGCAGACGCCCACCATGCTGCGCCCAGTGAGGGGGTAGCAGGCGCTTCCGGCTTCGGAGGGCGTGCGACCCAAGCTCAGACACACCTTCGTCGCGGCCGTTGCCGCCTCCTCGGCTTTGTTTCGCAAACTCGCGAGGCAATGCCGTCTGCGGTCCACCGTCAAGATGGAACAACTCTGCTTCTCGTCGTCCCACTCCTGCTGCGTCATGTTCGCCGACTTCTCCTTCGGCGCCACCGCGCGTGGTTTCACCGGCGTCTTCGCTGGCTTCGCCAGAGCCTTCTTCTTCGGTGGCATGGCAGCGAGGGTTTTGAGTCGCGAGAGCTGCATGGGCGCGGTAGATGGAGCGCGGGCGGGAGGGTGGAGATTTGGGGAAAACTTGTAGGGATTGGGATCCTGCGGATGACATGCAGAACCCACACGCGGAATCCTACATGGCATGAGGCGCCCGCGTGCCCGTTCGGCGCCCCGCGCGAAGGGGTCGGCACGGGGTTGCCAGCGGTTTTATTAAGCTCGAAGCGGCTCCCACGCTTTTTAGACGCACTCGTGTGAACCTAAATTTAGTGCCGGCCTCCAAATCACTATCGATGGCGCTATTGGACTCGCCGGTGAAGATGCTCTTACCTCTATATAACAGGAAGGACGAGGCTTTATTAGATCCGCCTGGTGGATTTAAATAAAACTCCTAGTCCGAAAAACAACTTGGAATTCTTTTTGCTGCCACATAGTTATTACCGGAGCTCAGTAGCGTTGCAAGAAATAATATTGGAATCGGCCCACGCGAGAACCCGGTTCCCTAGATCATGAAGGCGATAGATGACAAGCCCCACCCCGAACCTCTATCGTTGGGCGCGTGCGGCGTCACGGCAGAGGCACGGACGGTGACGAGCGAGCGGAGCGCCGCAGGTTAGCGTGAGGCCGGGAGAAGGGCTTACCAGAAAGCGGGAGACGCAAGCTGGAGGTTGTATGGGCGACACCTGTGCTGTGGCGTCTGTGACGGTGGATGCCGATCATGCCGTGCCCTGCCGGTGCGGCAGCCATCAGGAGCTCGTGAAGGTAGCCAGACCTGGCCGGTCCACGGGGGTTTGACAATGCAAGCTGTATGTGTCACGCAGTTGACAATGTGGGCGGTGGACGACAGGACGAGGAGACACGTACGTACGTAGCTTAGTGCAGATGGCATGAGAGGAGGAAGCGGCCGTGTCGGCAAGTCCATGATCCCTGGCGTGCTCGTGTTTGAGGTCGTCACACCCAAATTTGGCCACATTCGTCCGCTACTCCGCTTACCCGTGGTTATGGCGCTAGCGCTAGGAAAAAAGACGACGTAAAGTTAGCCCTGAAGGCCGGAACTAGCAGAGAGGTGGAGAACACGAAGTGGCGTGCAGGACGCGAAACTTGGAAGCCGGACGCACGCCGCCGCTCTGGTCACCGTCCAATCTCTCCGGGCTGCGAGGACGACGGCCAAGCTGCGCACGCACGCCCGTCCGTCACACTCTTGAAGGAACCCGACGTGCGTTTTCAGCTCTCGCCCTGAGAAAAAAAGCCGCCGCGGCCATGCGACTCACGCACGTCTCCGTCTGCGCCGCCAGAGAGCAGGCTTGGCGTGCCACACGCCGACACCTGTGGCGTGCGCGTCGGTGGCGGCGAGCGCGCGCGGGGCGCTGCCTGGTGCGGGTGCTACTGGGAGAGGCATGCCAACCCGCGGCGCGCAGCGCGCCCGTTTGGTCTACGACTTGGCAAGCTGCCGTGCGCTGTGTGTGTGTGGAACCGTGGATCAGCCTCTGCCACGCCCTTGACAGATGCTGCGTCTGGCTTGAGGACCAGACGAAATGAAGCAGACCACACCACCCATAAAAGCGGGGAGACGCTGTGCGCGACAGAGCACGCGCGGCCTGGTGCAGCTGCTATCTCTATCCGTAGCCGGCTATCTTCTCGCTAAACTATCTGTAGCAGGTTCAAGTATCAAGCTATCCGGCACAACTATCCGGAGCCGGTTGAAGCATCGAGCAAAATGGGTCATATTCAGGCTATGTTCATCTTTAGCAAAACTCTCAGTTGAGGGCCAATGTTTTCAACATGTACTTTCATCCTCAATGATTTGAATTCACCGAATAAATACATTGTGAAGAAATACTTTTAACAAATTGGGAACATAAAAATTGTTACATATCCATTTTGTGGTGACATAACCTCACATGACCAATAATACTCCTCCATGAAAGAAATTGATTTAGTTTTGAGCAAGAAACTGCACTTTAATTCGCTTGCTAATTGCTCACTCCCCCGCGTAAGCGAAAATAAAGATTGTTTTCGATTCAAAAAATATATTAATATCAAGAAGATATTAATTACATCTATCCTTTGCAACTACGCAATACCCTAATGTTAGTAAGGATGCCTCAGCCAAAAAATAAAAAATAAAAATAAGAAACAAAAAAGTTCCGCTGCGGCGTTCCAGTTGTAGCAGCAACAATACATCCACCCCCATGACAACACCTGAACTCTGGACTCTCCAAAAAGCGACGGCTCCAAGAAGAAAACAGTGCAGACGCGTCGTCGTCGCCCGATCAAAACATCTTATGTTTTCACCCTGAAGATAGTCTCGCTCTCAAAACAATGCATTTAACAAGGTCATTGTCAGGCACAACCAATTAAAGCCAGACCTTGGATTTTCACCATAAAAGGTAAGACTCTGAATCGCTGACGCCGCCTCCATTTGCATATTGCTGCTGTGAAACTCAGAACACCAAGCAGGCCCCTCAACAATACAGAGACTCGAACCTCCATTGCTAGTCCTTAAATCCGGTCTTCATGATATTCCCCGTCTCTGATTTCACCATGTACCAAAGTGTCATCTGACGGCAAAGCAGAACAGAGCTTTGCGTTGCTCTCTCTAGAACCAAACAATCGTAATAAAAGCATGGGTACGGACGATCGAATGCCACCCGATATAGCAAACTGCACACAAAAGATGCACTATTCCATTCACCGATGGAGTTTTCCGAAACTCATTGTCAACACCCGGATTTTTAAGTCCAGATGCCTGTTATGCCATACATCGCAATCCTAGGAATATTGTTGTTGCGAGACATAACAGTTGAATATCATAGTCATCATTCATTACATACCATAGTCGTCTTACAAATAGAGATCACATGATCCAATATTACACAAATAGTTGATCTATTGATCAACGGACACAAAGTTCATAATAGCGGTAAGATAGAAGGGACTCTCTAGTCCACATGCCAACGTCTGACGTTAGAAGATTTCCTAGTTGTCGTAGACATCTTGGTTGCCGTCATCTTGATAGTTCTGCTCCTCTTCATAGTCCGGCCATTTGAATAGCCAGGGACACAGCCGTGAGTACTTTAAAGTACTCACAAACTAATACTAATGTAAGTGCTAACAATTCTAGTAAGGAGGTGCTAAGCTCTAGTTTATTGGCATAAAGCCAATTTTAGTTTACAAGTATTTGAGAAAAGACCTATTCATGTGCTAGACTAACTCAAGTGGGAACATTAGTGTCATTCCCACAACATTGTTGTGATTCAAAATCAAGTCACCAATTCACCATTCATTTCACCAACATTTTCAAGAATCTGACACCGAAAACTGTATGGCCTTTCCAACCGTCCGTAACCGTGGACACGGCTATTCGAATAGGTTTACACTCTGCAGAGGTTGCACACTTGTGCCACAACATTTGATTTCATCCGTCGGGATTACCCCGAATCATCGTAACACAGTACGCGGATCATCAACCATAACCTTTCACTTACAAATCCTAGTATGAGCAGCTCTCCCCATGAGCTTGGCCTCCCAGTGAAGACCAACCGTCAACCTGGGAACTGCAAAGGGCTTGAACGTACAATTCACCTCAATTCACATCATTTCTCAACAACGGAGATAGCCTCGGCATAACCCCTATGATGTGTGTTCAGAGAGAACCCATACTAAGATGCATAAATTTCCAGTTAAGCCCTACCCATAATCAGGTATTGTGGGGGTACTCAATATTGGAAAGGTGTCGCATTCAAACCAATATCAGTTTTATCAAAAATCACCATCTTCTCTTGGTCACATTCACCTTCAAAATTCATTCAATGGAATGACTCATCATTCCAAAGTTTTCAAATTCATTTCAAAGTCACATGTTCCCATCTAGAGTAGTCAAGTTTTAATATTTAGCACTAGCACTAATCATGAGGAGTGCTAATCTTGCTTGGCTAGCTTGAGACTAAATTAACTACTCTAGTAACCTTCTTTAACTTTGACCAAAATTAACTATAAAAGTAACTCTTGGAAAACAACAAGTAAAACTTGTATGGTAAAAACTGGGGATAGGCTTGTGGTAAGAAAAGTAAGATGAATGGTGCCTTGCCCCAAAGGGCTTTGCACTTTGCAAGAATATTAGCTTGCAACATTATAACTTGCAATAGTCTAGCTTGCCTTGGTTGTTGAGGTGGTCAAAGTGCTCTTCTTCTTCTGGGTAGAATCCTTCCTCTTCCTGGTATTCTCCGGCACTAGCGTCTATACACGAATACGAGGATACAATCACCAAACAATACTTAAGTAGCCTTAATTAGCCTTAATGGCTCACTCCAAATGATCTAGCACCATCACTTAGCATTGCTACTTAAAAATTAATCTAGGGTTTCTTACTTAGGGTTAGAGAAATAATTTCCTCTCATTACATATGTGAATGATAGTTTCCATTTAGTTCTTGAGGAATAATTTCCTCTAATTGAATCTTCTTAAGATTTAACTTCCCCAAACAATTTTACATGAAATCATGTTGACCTAAGTCAACCATTCATCATCATCATTTGAGGAATTGATTTAAATGAGGTAGAATACCTCACACCATTTAATAACGCCTATTATGATTTAAAATCACCAAGCATTTCATGTGAGAGTATTTTACCAGGAGTCATTACTCCATATGAAAGTATTTGGGACAAGATTTAAATGAAGTGAAACACTTCACATAATTTACATAATAGTTTTGGACAATATCAACTTACTAAAATAGCCATATAGTCCTTTATTTAATTTGGGCCATGATCACTCAAGGTAACCATACCATATTTTTGCATAAACAATTAGTGTAAGTTAAATGTGAATTATAGCAATTGGATTTACTTCAAAATTCAATTTGGTTGATTTTTAAGATTTATTTGGAGTCACAAAAGTCCCTGCCTTGTTATTTTTGTCACATTAATTCTACACAAGGATTCAAGGTGGGACCAGTGGGGTTGGATATATCTTTTTGCAAGCTTTCCAACAACATAAAATTCATCAAATTTGGTTGGGTAGATTTGAAACTATTTAATTTCTAAGACATGACCAGTATTTAAATTTCTCTGAATCAATTTAAATAGAAAAGGGACTAATGGGCTTGGCGGGAAATAAACGGGCCAAAAGTTTTAAAAATGCCAAAAAGGTCAGCCCAGTAACGCTTCACACGCCACGGGCCGCCTGACAAAGGGGCCCGCACGTCAGCGACTGTAATTTGCCGAAGCGGTACCATTTGATGGTGGCCGTGCGATTAGAGCAGGATCCGACGGCTGGCAGTCGTCATCGTCGTCGACGAGAGGGAGGATCTGGCGTGGTGGAGGTAGGGGCGGTGGCGCTCCTGGACTCCGGCGAGGGGTGGCGACGGTGCTAGGCGAAGTTGTCGTCGACGGTGAGTCGCCTGGTACCGGTGGCGAGGCTGGAGGTGGCCGGTAGTGGTGAATTGATCTGCGGTTGCTCGCGGGCCTCCGACGAGCAATTGGCGGGCTAGCGGCGGCGATGTGCAGTGGAGAGGGGCGAAGGAGATTCAGAGAGAGGAGAGGAGTGAATTTGCTGTGGAGAGGAAGGCGCGGGGGTGGCTCCTTTTATAGGATGCAAGGTGGACGTGAGGGGTGCGACAAGGGCGACAGCAGAGCGGCGGCTCCGGCGAGGGAAGGGGGTCGGCGAGGTAGGCGCTAGATAGGTGTGGTCGAGGCGGTGCTAGGAAGCTAGACGGCGAGGTGGGGGACGGTCCTGGCAAGCGAGGGCGATGGCGAACCCCGGCAGCACGGCGCGGAAATCCGGCGATGATGTCGATGGCGGCGGCGCTAGCGTGAGACAAGGGGGCATGTCTGGTGGGTTGCGGTCGTCCAGGGGAGTGTGTGTGCAAAGCGAGAGGGCGAGAGGGGGCCTGGGTCGACGGCGGCAGGTGGTGCTCTGGTGCGTCCACGGGAACGTGCTCGACGCCCTCGGCATGCACAGTGCGCGCTTTTTCCGGCGAGGCTAGGGTTGATCTCCTGCAGTAGCGGGGCTAGGCAGCAGTAGGGCAATGCGGTGGAGCAGAATAGCACCATGGCCAGGGTAGGGAGGAAGGAGAATAGAGGGGAGGTTGCCATGTGTGGCATGGCCGGCATGGCCATGCCATGCTAGCTTTGGCCCCTCCTCTTAGGGCTTATGTGCAAGGGATAGAGTAAGAGGGGACAAGGGAACCAGGGGGAGTAAAATGGGGCAAGTGGTTTGGCCTAAAACACTATTTCAAATAGTGTTTGCTTTGTTCCCTATTTGTAATTTGCTATATTTCACCAAATTTGGTTGGATTCATATGATTCAAAAATTTGAGAATGGGGTATTTGAAAAAGTTGCAAATGACCAGAGACAAACATGTGTGGTGGTGAAATTTTAAAAATCAAAGAATAGCAATTTTTTTTGGCAAAGTGAGATTGTTACATTTGATAAAAGTTCCAACTTTGGATGAGCATAGAATTTGCTCCAAGATGAATTTGACATGGTGGTCTTGACCAAAGTTGTTCTCCTTCATGTGCTCTTGGATGAGGTGCAAATAATTCAGAGAGTTTAGTTTGAAAAACTTGAAACGCAAAGGCTCAAAGTAGGGACCAGATTATAAATGGCAGATTTGACCATTATCACATGTGATCCCATTTTGAGTTTGAAATTGATTTGATTTGTGTTTCTTTGATTCCAAAAGTTTTAATAAGGGTTTAGTAACATATTACAACTAATGGTGAAGGACAAGATGGTCTAGGTCAAAGATTTGGAAAAATGGCATAAGCCATATGTGAGAGTTTTGTGATTTTCTAACTTTTATTCTTTTCTTTTTCTTTGCTTCACTTTGACATGGGTGAGGTTTATTTGGTGTTAGAATGAGTTGGGTAAAGGGTTCAAACCATTTTGGGGCAATGGGGGTGCCTAGGTCAAGATTGGATATTTTGGCTAAGTGCCACATATGCCTCTATGCATATGTTTGATTTTATTTTGTTTCTCACTTGAATTGGTTGGTAAGTACTTGGTTGAGTGTGTTGAGGTATTTCAAATCATCTACTCAAGGTAGACAAAGCAAAGCTCATTATTTGCAAAAAGTAGCCATAGGCTTGCATATGCCTTTTTCTTATTTAAGGTCTTTTCTTTTGATTTTGTTTTTTCAAAGATTGGTGACAAGAGGGATGAGGTTTAGGATTTAGCAAGTTTGGCAATGGTTCACCACCATTTAGCAAAGTAAGAAAGGTAGAGTTCAAAATTTACATATTAGGGCTATATGCCCACATATGTCTTTTTCTTTATTTTAGGTTTCTCAAAATAGATCCACTTGGTTTTGAGAAGGTTAGGGTTTAGGGTTTTTCTTATTTGATTTCTTTCTCTTTTATTTTATTTAGTTTGTGATCTTCACTTGATCACTTTAGGGTTTTAGGGTTTATCACATAAGCATAATAACACTCATCATGGCAAAACACAAGTATTAGGTATGAGCACTATGCATAGCACTCTATGTAAGAAAAGTTTTTGTTGGTTCTCATTTTTGGAAAAAGGAAATTCATTTTCTCTTTGTTTTGAAATTTGGGGTGTTACAAACCCTTCCCCATTAAACAAATCTCATCCCGAGATTTTAAGAAAAGTTAGGTTCCTAAGAGAGATTGGGCGATATGATTTAACAGGGAAACATACTTGGCATGGCCTGAGGTGCTTCTTGGGCTTCTGTGGCAGTCATGTTGTAGAAGCGGCCGTTGTTGTTCTGGTTCTTTCTTGCGGCAAAGCGGTGTTGGTTCTGAGCAGGTGCAGCGGTGTTGGCGGCAATCTTGGCTAGTCTCTTGGGGCACTCATTGGAGTAATTCCCAACCACTCCGCACTCATAACAAGTGATGGTGGCCTTGTCCTTGTTGGCGACGGGGATGGCGTTGCTTCCAGTCCTAGGGCCAGTGTTGTTGTTGTTGTGGTTATTGTTGTTCCCGTTGTTGTTTTTGTTGTTGTTGTTGTTGTTGGGGTTGTTGTTGTTGCCTCCGGGCTTCGGGGGTCCTCTGTGGTTGTTGGTGTAGTTTGGGCGGTAATTATGGGCAGGGGGCTTGTTGTATTTTGGAGTATATCCTCCAGATGAGTTGTTGCGGTACTTCTGGGTATTGCTGGACCCATGCTGGTTCATCATTCGGCGTTTGCGGTTCTCGTTGGCTTGGTGAAGCTTCCCTTCCATCTGGATGGCGGAGTCCACCAGGGCTTCTAGGTCAGCAAAGAGAATGTTGACCAGTACAGTCTGCATCTCGTCGTGTAATCCGTTCAGAAATCTCTCTTTCCGCTTCTCATTGGTGTCGGTCTCGTCCGGGGCGTACCTTGACAGAGTAAGGATTCTGTCGCGGTATTCTGCCACGGACATTCTGCCTTGCTTGAGTTCGCGGAACTCGTCTCTCATCATCTTGATCAGTCCTTGGGGCACATGGTACTTGCTAAACTTCAGCTTGAAGTCTTCCCAGGTCACCATCTATCCCGCATTCATTGCGCGGGCGCTTGTCCACCAGGCTTGTGCAGGTCCGGACAGGTAGTGGGTGGCGAACATTACTTTCTCGGTGGCTTCAACTTGCGCAACTTCGAAGTTGTTCTCCATTGTCTGGAGCCAGTCATCAGCATTGAGGGGCTCTTCGGTCTTGCTGAAAATAGGTGGGTTGGTGTTCTGAAAGTTCTTCAGTTTTGACCCAGGGTGGTCGTGATTTCCATGGCCATTGTTGTTCTGAGCAATCTGCTGCAGTGCAGCAATGTTGGCTTGGCGTTCAGCTCTCTCGGCTTCTCGGTCAGCCATCATCATCTCTAGCATCTGCATCGTGGCATCTTGGTTGGCGCTGCGGGTTGGTGGGGCCATCTGAACATCGGAGGAGATGATAAGGTAAGAGGGAAATTTCTACGATTTGTTTGAATTAAAGTTCACGAAGTTTAAAACTTAAAAATTTGAGTAGTGTTGAGGGGGTCAAACCAACAACACTTTTTCATTCATACCAAACATCATACATTACAAATCTAACACACCGTTGGTTTGAAGAACCATTCATTCGCTCTACGATACAAGGGGATCCTGATACAACTCACACCTACGTAAGTGCTGGGGTGATACTACTCTTCAGAGTGGATTCTTCGTTGTTACGGGTAGTGTGCTTGGCGAAAGACGAGGGCGTTGTCCAACTCCTTGCGGGTCTTGTACAACATGAAGTCGAGGTGTGCTACATAGTGGTTCATCTCTGTGTGCGGGGGCATGGTCATCGGTCTTCCCATGGGGTCATGTCTTGGGTAGTAGATGAAGCGAGTGTTCTTGATCTTGTTCTCATTTTGTCCACACAAACGGGCAATTGCTTCTTGCATAGCTCTGACTAGTCCTTCCTTCCAAGTGTTTCCCGTTACAGAAAACCATATGGTTTCCCATACCGGGGCTCCAAGATTTCTTCGTAGATCTGCAGAAACTTCCCACCGAGGTGGTCCTCCGGAGTGATTGTTGAGGGGTGTTCCGAAGAACTCGGGATACGGGCATCCTAGATAGTCCACTAGTTGCTTCAAGTCTTTCTCGAACATCAGGTTTCCTCCGTGACCAAGCTAATAGAACTCCCATTTGTACTCCATCTATGAACAATGAGGATGAGTAAGTTAAAGAAGTGGTCAAGTGGGTAAAGTTTTAGGTAGTTCTCAAAGTAAAAGTAGAGCATGAATTTCTCATTTTGCAAAAGATCTCAAGGATAAGAGTGAGAATAATTTTTCATAAATATTCACTTCATTTGTTTTGAAACTAAGTTTTTCAGACGTCCATTCTAACTAGGGTCTCCTAAGGTCAAACAATGGCTCTGATACCAACTTGTCAACACCCGGATTTTTAAGTCCAGATGCATGTTATGCCATACATCGCAATCCCAGGAATATTGTTGTTGCGAGACATAACAGTTGAATATCATAGTCATCATTCATTACATACCATAGTCGTCTTACAAATAGAGATCACATGATCCAATATTACACAAATAGTTGATCTATTGATCAACGGACACAAAGTTCATAATAGCAGAAGCGTAAGATAGAAGGGACTCTCTAGTCCACAGGCCAACGTCTGACGTCAGAAGATTTCCTAGTTGTCGTAGACATCTTGGTTGCCGTCATCTTGATAGTTCTGCTCCTCTTCATAGTATGGCCATTTGAATAGCCAGGGACACAGCCGTGAGTACTTTAAAGTACTCACAAACTAATACTAATGTAAGTGCTAACAATTCTAGTAAGGGGGTGCTAAGCTCTAGTTTATTGGCATAAAGCCAATTTTAGTTTACAAGTATTTGAGAAAAGACCTATTCATGTGCTAGACTAACTCAAGTGGGAACATTAGTGTCATTCCCACAACATTGTTGTGATTCAAAATCAAGTCACCAATTCACCATTCATTTCACCAACATTTTCAAGAATCTGACACCGGAAACTGTATGGCCTTTCCAACCGTCCGTAACCATGGACACGGCTATTCGAATAGGTTTACACTCTGCAGAGGTTGCACACTTGTGCCACAACATTTGATTTCATCCGTCGGGATTACCCCGAATCATCGTAACACAGTGCGCGAATCATCAACCATAACCTTTCACTTACAAATCCTAGTATGAGCACCTCTCCCCGTGAGCTTGGCCTCCCAGTGCAGACCAACTGTCAACCTGGGAACTGCACAGGGCTTGGCCGTACAATTCACCTCAATTCACATCATTTCTGAACAACGGAGGCGGCCTCGGCATAACCCCTGTGATGTGTGTTCAGAGGGAACCCATACTAAGATGCATAAATTTCCAGTTAAGCCCTACCCATAATCAGGTATTGTGGGGGTACTCAATATTGGAAAGGTATCGCATTCAAACCAATATCAGTTTTATCAAAAATCACCATCTTCTCTTGGTCACATTCACCTTCAAAATTCATTCAATGGAATGACTCATCATTCCAAAGTTTTCAAATTCATTTCAAAGTCACATGTTCCCATCTAGAGTAGTCAAGTTTTAATATTTAGCACTAGCACTAATCATGAGGAGTGCTAATCTTGCTTGGCTAGCTTGAGACTAAATTAACTACTCTAGTAACCTTCTTTAACTTTGACCAAAATTAACTATAAAAGTAACTCTTGGAAAACAACAAGTAAAACTTGTATGGTAAAAACTGGGGATAGGCTTGTGGTAAGAAAAGTAAGATGAATGGTGCCTTGCCCCAAAGGGCTTTGCACTTTGCAAGAATATTAGCTTGCAACATTATAACTTGCAATAGTCTAGCTTGCCTTGGTTGTTGAGGTGGTCAAAGTGCTCTTCTTCTTCTGGGTAGAATCCTTCCTCTTCCTGGTATTCTCTGGCACTAGCGTCTATACACGAATACGAGGATACAATCACCAAACAATACTTAAGTAGCCTTAATTAGCCTTAATGGCTCACTCCAAATGATCTAGCATCATCACTTAGCATTGCTACTTAAAAATTAATCTAGGGTTTCTTACTTAGGGTTAGAGAAATAATTTCCTCTCATTACATATGTGAATGATAGTTTCCATTTAGTTCTTGAGGAATAATTTCCTCTCATTGAATCTTCTTAAGATTTAACTTCCCCAAACAGTTTTACATGAAATCATGTTGACCTAAGTCAACCATTCATCATCATCATTTGAGGAATTGATTTAAATGAGGTAGAATACCTCACACCATTTAATAACGCCTATTATGATTTAAAATCACCAAGCATTTCATGTGAGAGTATTTGACCAGGGGTCATTACTCCATATGAAAGTATTTGGGACAAGATTTAAATGAAGTGAAACAATTCATATAATTTACATAATAGTTTTGGACAATATCAACTAACTAAAATAGCCATATAGTCCTTTATTTAATTTGGGCCATGATCACTCAAGGTAACCATACCATATTTTTGCATAAACAGTTAGTGTAAGTGAAATGTGAATTATAGCAATTGGATTTACTTCAAAATTCAATTTGGTTGATTTTTAAGATTTATTTGGAGTCACAAAAGTCCCTTCCTTGTTATTTTTGTCACATTAATTCTACACAAGGATTGAAGGTGGGACCAGTGGGGTTGGATAGATCTTTTTGCAAGCTTTCAAACAACATAAAATTCATCAAATTTGGTTGGGTATATTTGAAACTATTCAATTTCTAAGACAGGACCGGTATTTAAATTTCTCTGAATCAATTTAAATAGAAAAGGGACTAATGGGCTTGGCGGGAAATAAACGGGCCGAAAGTTTTAAAAATGCCAGAAAGGTCAGCCCAGTAACGCTTCACACGCCACGGGCCGCCTGACAAAGGGGCCCGCACGTCAGCGACTGTAATTTGCCGAAGCGGTACCATTTGATGGTGGCCGTGCGATTAGAGCAGGATCCGACGGCTGGCAGTCGTCATCGTTGTTGACGAGAGGGAGGCTCTGGCGCGGTGGAGGTAGGGGGTCGGCGGCGCTCCTGGACTCCGGCGAGGGGTGGCGACGGTGCTAGGCGAAGTTGTCGTCGACGGTGAGTCGCCTGGTACCGGTGGCGAGCACATGGCGGGCTAGCGGCGGCGATGTGCAGTGGAGAGGGGCGGAGGAGATTCAGAGAGAGGAGAGGAGTGAATTTGCTGTGGAGAGGAAGGCGCGGGGGTGGCTCCTTTTATAGGATGCAAGGTGGCCGTGAGGGGTGCGACAAGGGCGACAGCAGAGCGGTGGCTCCGGCGAGGGAAGGGGGTGATACGTCTCCGACGTATCGATAATTTCTTATGTTCCATGCCACATTATTGATGATACCTACATGTTTTATGCATACTTTATGTCATATTTATGCATTTTCCGGCACTAACCTATTAACGAGATGCCGAAGAGCCAGTTGCTATTTTCTGCTGTTTTTGGTTTCAGAAATCCTAGTAAGGAAATATTCTCGGAATTGGGCGAAATCAACGCCCAGGGGCCTATTTTGCCACGAAGCTTCCAGAAGACCGAAGGAGTCACGAAGTGGGGCCACGAGGTGGCCAGACACTAGGGCGGCGCGGCCTGGCCCTTGGCCGCGCCGGCCTATTGTGTGGGCCCCCTGTCAGGCCCCCTGACCTATCTCCTCCGCCTACTTATAGCCTTCGTCGCGAAACCCCCAGTACCGAGAGCCACGATACGGAAAACCTTCCGGAGACGCCGCCGCTGCCAATCCCATCTCGGGGGATTCAGGAGATCGCCTCTGGCACCCTGCCGGAGAGGGGAATCATCTCCCGGAGGACTCTTCACCGCCATGGTCGCCTCCGGAGTGATGAGTGAGTAGTTCACCCCTGGACTATGGGTCCATAGCAGTAGCTAGATGGTCGTCTTCTCCTAATTATGCTTCATTGTCGGGTCTTGTGAGCTGCCTAACATGATCAAGATCATCTATGTGTAATGCTATATGTTGTGTTTGTTGGGATCCGATGGATAGAGAATACTATGTTATGTTGATTATCAATCTATTATCTATGTGTTGTTTATGATCTTGCATGCTCTCCGTTGTTAGTAGAGGCTCTGGCCAAGTTTTTGCTAGTAACTCCAAGAGGGAGTATTTATGCTCGATAGTGGGTTCAGGCCTCCATTAAATCTGGGACAGTGACAGAAAGTTCTAAGGTTGTGGATGTGCTGTTGCCACTAGGGATAAAACATTGATGCTATGTCCGAGGATGTAGTTATTGATTACATTACGCACCATACTTAATGCAATTGTCTGTTGTTTGCAACTTAATACTGGAAGGGGTTCGGATGATAACCTGAAGGTGGACTTTTTAGGCATAGATGCATGCTGGATAGCGGTCTATGTACTTTGTCGTAATGCCCAATTAAATCTCACTATACTCATCATATCATGTATGTGCATGGTCATGCCCTCTCTATTTGTCAATTGCCCAACTGTAATTTGTTCACCCAACATGCTTATTCTTATGGGAGAGACACCTCTAGTGAACTGTGGACCCCGGTCCATTCTTTTAATCGAATACAATCTACTGCAATACTTGTTCTACTGTTTTCTGCAAACAATCATCATCCACACTATACATCTAATCCTTTGTTACAGCAAGCCGGTGAGATTGACAACCTCACTGTTACGTTGGGGCAAAGTACTTTGGTTGTGCTGTGCAGGTTCCACGTTGGCGCCGGAATCCCTGGTGTTGCGCCGCACTACACTCCGCCGCCATCAACCTTCGACGTGCTTCTTGGCTCCTACTGGTTCGATAAACCTTGGTTTCTTACTGAGGGAAAACTTGCCGCTGTACGCATCACACCTTCCTCTTGGGGTTCCCAACGGTCGCGTGTTGTACGCGTATCAAGCAGATTTTCTGGCGCCGTTGCCGGGGACGTGAAGGAAAATTACACCACAGAGATTTCTAACTCCCACGTCAACTACACGCCAGCAGCTAGATTTTCTGGCGCCGTTGCCGGGGAGATCAAGACACGCTGCAAGGGGAGTCTCCACATCCAATCTCTTTACTTTGTTTTTGTCTTGCTTTATTTTATTTACTACTTTGTTTGCTGCATTATATCAAAACACAAAAAAATTAGTTGGTAGCCTTACTTTATTTACTGTTACTCTATATCAAAAACACAAAAAAATTAGTTGCTTGCATTTACTTTATCTAGTTTGCTTTATTTACTATTGCTAAAATGGGTACTCCTGAAAATACTAAGTTGTGTGACTTCACAACCACAAATAATAATGATTTCTTATGCACACCTATTGCTCCACCTGCTACTACAGCAGAATTCTTTGAAATTAAACCTGCTTTACTGAATCTTGTTATGCGAGAGCAATTTTCTGGCGTTAGTTCTGATGATGCTGCTGCCCATCTCAATAATTTTGTTGAATTGTGTGAAATGCAAAAGTATAAAGATGTAGATGGTGATATTATAAAATTAAAATTGTTTCCTTTCTCATTAAGAGGAAGAGCTAAAGATTGGTTGCTATCTCTGCCTAAGAATAGTATTGATTCATGGACTAAATGCAAGGATGCTTTTATTGGTAGATATTATCCCCCTGCTAAAATTATATCTTTGAGGAGTAGCATAATGAATTTTAAACAATTGGATAATGAGCATGTTGCACAAGCTTGGGAAAGAATGAAATCTTTGGTTAAAAATTGCCCAACCCATGGACTGACTACTTGGATGATCATCCAAACCTTTTATGCAGGACTGAACTTTTCTTCGCGGAACCTATTGGATTCAGCTGCTGGAGGTACCTTTATGTCCATCACTCTAGGCGAAGCAACAAAGCTTCTTGATAATATGATGATTAATTACTCTAAATGGCACACGGAAAGAGCTCCACAAGGTAAGAAGGTAAATTCTGTCGAAGAAACCTCTGCCTTGAGTGATAAGATTGATGCTATTATGTCTATGCTTGTGAATGATAGGACTAATGTTGATCCTAATAATGTTCTGTTAGCTTCATTGGTTGCTCAAGAAGAACATGTTGATGTAAACTTCATTAAAAATAATAATTTCAACAACAACGCTTATCGGAACAATTCTAGTAACAACTATAGGCCATATCCTTATAATAATGGTAACGGTTATGGTAATTCTTATGGGAATTCTTAAAACGATAATAGGAACACACCCCCTGGACTTTAAGCCATACTTAAAGAATTTATTAGTACACAAACTGCTTTTAACAAATCTGTTGAAGAAAAGCTTGGGAAAATTGATATACTTGCTTCTAAAGTCGATAGTCTTGCTGCTGATGTTGATCTTTCGAAATTGAAAGTTATGCCTAATGAAAATCATAATAATAAAATTGTTACTACAGCAAATTCCATCCAAGTTAGAATTAATGAGAATATAAGATTGATGGCTGAATTGCGTGCTAGGTGGGAAAAACAAGAAAATGCTAAAGAAGATAATATAGCTAAAGTTTGGACTATTACCACCACTAGCAATGCTAATGCTCCACATGTTGCTGCACCTCCTACTATTAATGGTAAAATAATTGGTGTTGGCAATGTTTCCACTTCTAATGCAAAGCGCGAAAAACAACTGAAAGCGCTAAAGCTATTAAAGCTCGTGTGATAAAACTGCTGAAATTTTTTCCAACATTGGGGATGATGATCCCATTGCTTTAGATTATAATGGTTTGGATTTTGATGATTGCCAAATCTCTGAAGTTATAAAGTTCTTACAAAACTTGCTAAGAGTCCTAATGCTAGTGCAATAAACTTGGCTTTCACAAAACATATTACAAATGCTCTCATAAAAGCTAGAGAAGAGAAATTAGAACGCGAAGCTTCTATTCCTAGGAAGCTAGAGGATGGTTGGGAGCCCATCATTAAGATGAAGGTCAATAACTTTGTTTGTAATGCTTTATGTGATCTTGGTGCAAGTATTTCCGTTATGCCTAAGAAAATCTATAATATGCTTGACTTGCCACCATTGAAAAATTGTTATTTGGATGTTAATCTTGCTGATAATTCTACAAAGAAACCTTTAGGGAGAGTTGATAATGTTCGCATTACCGTTAACAATAACCTTGTCCCTGTTGATTTTGTTGTCTTGGATATTGAATGCAATGCATCTTGTCCTATTATATTGGGAAGACCTTTTCTTCGAACTGTTGGTGCTATCATTGATATGAAGGAAGGTAATATTAAATATCAATTTCCTCTCAAGAAAGGTATGGAACACTTCCCTAGAAAGAGAATGAAGTTACCTTTTGATTCTATTATTATAACAAATTATGATGTTGATACTTCGTCTCTTGATAATACTTGATACACACTTTCTGCGCCTAGCTGAAAGGCGTTAAAGAAAAGCGCTTATGGGAGACAACCCATGATTTTACTACAGTACTTTTATTTTATATTTGAGTCTTGGAAGTTGTTACTACTGTAGCAACCTCTCCTTATCTTATTTTGTTTCATTGTTGTGCCAAGTAAAGTCGTTGATAGTAAGGTTCATACTAGATTTGGATTACTGCGCAGAAACAGATTTCTTTGCTGTCACGAATTTGGGAAAAATTCTCTGTAGGTAACTCAGAAAATTCTGCCAATTTATGTGAGTGATCCTCAGATATTTACGCAACTTTCATTCAATTTGAGCATTTTCATTTGAGCAAGTTTGGTGCCTCTTAGAAATCCGTCTTTACGAACTGTTCTGTTTTGACAGATTCTGCCTTTTATTTCGCATTGCCTGTTTTGATATGCTTGATGGATTTTCGATTCCATTAACTTTTAGTAGTTTTGTGCAATGTCCAGAAGTGTTAAGAATGATTATGTCACCTCTGAACATGTAAATTTTGATTGTGCACTAACCCTCTAATGAGTTGTTTTGAGTTTGGTGTGGAGGAAGTTTTCAAGGATCAAGAGAGGAGGATGATACAATATGATCAAGGAGAGTGAAAGCTCAAAGCTTGGGGATGCCCCGGTGGTTCACCCCTGCATATTTCAAGAAGACTCAAACGTCTAAGCTTGGGGATGCCCAAGGCATCCCCTTCTTCATCGACAACATTATCAGGTTCCTCTAGTGAAACTATATTTTTATTCCATCACATCTTATGTACTTTGCTTGGAGCGTCGGTTTGTTTTTATTTTTGTTTTGTTTGAATAAAATGGATCCTAGCATTCATTGTGTGGGAGAGAGACACGCTCCGCTGTTGCATATGGACAAATATGTCCTTAGGCTTTACTCATAGTATTCATGGCGAAGGTTGAATCTGCTTCGTTAAATTGTTATATGGTTGGAAACGGGAAATGCTACATGTAGTAATTGGTAAAATGTCTTGGATAATTTGATACTTGGCAATTTTTGTGCTCATGTTTAAGCTCTTGCATCATATACTTTGCACCTATTAATGAAGAAATACATAGAGCTTGCTAAAATTTGGTTTGCATAATTGGTCTCTCTAAGGTCTAGATAATTTCTAGTAAGGATTGAACAACAAGGAAGATGGTGTAGAGTCTTATAATGTTTACAATATGTCTTTTATGTGAGTTTTGCTGCACCGGTTCATCCTTGTGTTTGTTTCAAATAGCCTTGCTAGCCTAAACCTTGTATCGAGAGGGAATACTTCTCATGCATCCAAAATCCTTGAGCCAACCACTATGCCATTTGTGTCTACCATACCTACCTACTACATGGTATTTCCCCACCATTCCAAAGTAAATTGCTTGAGTGCTACCTTTAAATTTCTATCCTCTACCTTTGCAATATATAGCTCATGGGACAAATAGCCTAAAAACTATTATGGTATTGAATATGTACTTATGCATTTTATCTCTTATTAAGTTGCTTGTTGTGCGATAACCATGTTCCTGGGGATGCCATCAACTACTCTTTGTTGAATATCATGTGAGTTTCTATGCATGTCCGTCTTATCTGAAGTAAGGAAGATTTACCACTTATTTAATGGTTAGAGCATGCATACTCTTAGAGAAGAACATTGGGCCGCTAACTAAAGCCATGATCCATGGTGGAAGTTTCAGTTTTGGACAAATATCCTCAATCTCATATGAGAACATTAATTGTTGCTACATGCTTATGCATTAAAGAGGAGTCCATTATCTGTTGTCTATGTTGTCCCGGTATGGATGTCTAAGTTGAGAATATTCAAAAGCGAGAAATCCAATGCGAGCTTTCTCCTTAGACCTTTGTACAGGCGGCATAGAGGTACCCCTTTGTGACACTTGGTTAAAACATATGTATTGCGATGATAATCCCGGTAATCCAAGCTAATTAGGACAAGGTGCGGGCACTATTAGTATACTATGCATGAGGCTTGCAACTTGTAAGATATAATTTACATAACACATATGCTTTATTACTACCGTTGACAAAATTGTTTCTTGTTTTCAAAACCAAAGCTCTAGCAAAAATATAGCAATCAATGCTTCCCTCTGCGAAGGGCCTTTCTTTTACTTTTATGTTGAGTCAGTTCACCTATTTCTCTCCACCTCAAGAAGCAAACACTTGTGTGAACTGTGCATTGATTCCTACATACTTGCATATTGCACTTGTTATATTACTCTGCATTGACAACTATCCATGAGATATACATGTTATAAGTTGAAAGCAACCGCTGAAATTTAATCTTCCTTTGTGTTGCTTCAATACCTTTACTTTGATTTATTGCTTTATGAGTTAACTCTTATGCAAGACTTATTGATGCTTGTCTTGAAAGTACTATTCATGAAAAGTCTTTGTTTTATGATTCATTTGTTTACTCACGTCATTACCATTGCTTTGATCGCTGCATTCATTACATATGCTTACAATAGTATGATCGAGGTTCTGATGGCATGTCACTCCAGAAATTATCTTTGTTATCGTTTACCTACTCGGGACGAGCAGGAACTAAGCTTGGGGATGCTGATACGTCTCCGACGTATCGATAATTTCTTATGTTTCATGCCACATTATTGATGATATCTACATGTTTTATGCACACTTTATGTCATATTTATGCATTTTCTGGAACTATGCTATTAACAAGATGCCGAAGAGCCAGTTGTTGTTTTCTGCTGTTTTTGGTTTCAGAAATCCTAGTAAGGAAATATTCTCGGAATTGGACGAAATCAACGCCCAGGGGCCTATTTTGCCACGAAGCTTCCAGAAGACCGAAGGAGTCACGAAGTGGGGCCACGAGGTGGCCAGACACTAGGGCGGCGCGGCCTGGCCCTTGGCCGCGCCGGCCTATTGTGTGGGCCCCCTGTCAGGCCCCCTAACCTATCTCCTCCGCCTACTTATAGCCTTCGTCGCGAAACCCCCAGTACCGAGAGCCACGATACGGAAAACCTTCCAGAGACGCCGCCGCCGCCAATCCCATCTCGGGGGATTCAGGAGATCGCCTCTGGCACCCTGCCGGAGAGGGGAATCATCTCCCGGAGGACTCTTCGCTGCCATGGTCGCCTCCGGAGTGATGAGTGAGTAGTTCACCCCTGGACTATGGGTCCATAGCAGTAGCTAGATGGTCGTCTTCTCCTAATTATGCTTCATTGTCGGGTCTTGTGAGCTGCCTAACATGATCAAGATCATCTATCTGTAATGCTATATGTTGTGTTTGTTGGGATCCGATGGATAGAGAATACTATGTTATGTTGATTATCAATCTATTATCTATGTGTTGTTTATGATCTTGCATGCTCTCCGTTGTTAGTAGAGGCTCTGGCCAAGTTTTTGCTAGTAACTCCAAGAGGGAGTATTTATGCTCGATAGTGGGTTCATGCCTCCATTAAATGCAGGACGATGTGAGAAAGTTCTAAGGTTGTGGATGTGCTGTTGCCACTAGGGATAAAACATCGATGCTATGTCCGAGGATGTAGTTATTGATTACATTACGCACCATACTTAATGCAATTGTCTGTTATTTGCAACTTAATACTGGAAGGGGTTCGGATGATAACCTGAAGGTGGACTTTTTAGGCATAGATGCATGCTGGATATCGGTCTATGTACTTTGTCGTAATGCCCAATTAAATCTCACTATACTCATCATATCATGTATGTGCATGGTCATGCCCTCTCTATTTGTCAATTGCCCAACTGTAATTTGTTCACCCAACATGCTTATTCTTATGGGAGAGACACCTCTAGTGAACTGTGGACCCCGGTTCATTCTTTTAATCGAATACAATCTACTGCAATACTTGTTCTACTGTTTTCTGCAAACAATCATCATCCACACTATACATCTAATCCTTTGTTACAGCAAGCCGGTGAGATTGACAACCTCACTGTTACGTTGGGGCAAAGTACTTTGGTTGTCTTTGTGCGAGTTCCACGTTGGCGCCGGAATCCCTGGTGTTGCGCCGCACTACACTCCGCCGCCATCAACCTTCGGCGTGCTTCTTGGCTCCTACTGGTTCGATAAACCTTGGTTTCTTACTGAGGGAAAACTTGTCGCTGTACGCATCACACCTTCCTCTTGGGGTTCCCAACGGTCGCGTGATGTACGCGTATCAGGTCGTCGACGAGGTAGGCGCTAGATAGGTGTGGTCGAGGCGGTGCTAGGAAGCTAGACGGCAAGGTGGGGGACGGTCCTGGCAAGCGAGGGCGATGGCGAACCCTGGCAGCACGGCGCGGAAATCCGGCGATGATGTCAACGGCGGCGGCGCTCGCGTGAGACAAGGGGGAGTGTCTGGTGTGTTGCGGTCGTCCATGGGAGTGTTTGCAAAGCGAGAGGGCGAGAGGGGGCCTGGGTCGACGGCGGCAGGTGGTGCTCTGGCGCGTCCACGGGAACGTGCTCGACGCCCTCGGCATGCACAGTGCGCGCGTTTTCCGGCGAGGCTAGGGTTGATCTCCTGCAGTAGAGGGGCTAGGCAGCAGTAGGGCAATGCGGTGGAGCAGAATGGCACCATGGCCAGGGTAGGGAGGAAGGAGAATAGAGGGGAGGTTGCCATGTGTGGCATGGCCGGCATGGCCATGCCATGCTAGCTTTGGCCCCTCCTCTTAGGGCTTATGTGCAAGGGATAGAGTAAGAGGGGACAAGGGAACCAGGGGGAGTAAAATGGGGCAAGTGGTTTGGCCTAAAACACTATTTCAAATAGTGTTTGCTTTGTTCCCTATTTGTAATTGGGATTTCTATTTTCGTGCCCTCCGTTCCTTAGTTGTGCTCAGTTTTCCCCAGCTCCTTAATTTTTCCTCAGTTTGCCCAAGTGCTTGTTTGAAACCCGCAGAAGGCAGCTCAGACGGCAGGATTCCCGTTAAGTTGACCGCTCCGTGCTGACGTGTGGGGCCGCGTCGTGTGGGCCCGCGTCGCGTGGGGCTGGTAGAAAGGGACCGCGTGGGACAGGTTGAGATAGCGTTTGGTTACACGTGAGCAGGAGCTGGGTTTTGTCTCTCTCGGGCATTGGCATTTCCCTTTTAAGAGTACCTTTTCTGCCTCCTTCTCTCTGCCTTTTTTCACATAATTAGTATCAAATCTAGAGAAGCTTGCATTTCTGTCTTTCTTCAATTATTATTTGTGCCTTTTGGCCCTGGTTGTTTTCCCAATATGGCAGCAAATCTAGTAGGGAGCCCAATCTAGTACTCCATCTGGTCCATATGTATGTAGTTAAATCTAGAAGCAAATCTACAGGGAATGTACGATAAATTCACAAGGTCATATAGTAGAATAGGGATAGATAATATAGATAATAAGCTGCATTCAGCAGCCAAACATAGTAGGGTTCGAGGTTCTTCACAGCAGTACAACACCATCATACTAACAACATAACAACGAGGGATCCCTAGCTAACAACAAAGGGATCCCAACAACAAAATGGAGGAGGCAGCAGCAGCACACGTCCAGGACTCCGCCTACCCCATCTGCCTCTGCCTCCACTTGTTGCTCCCCTTGGGAGCCTTGGGCTTGAGCGGAGGCATGCGCCCGCCGGAGATCTCCACCCGCTGGATGCTGCGGAGGTGCATGCCGAGCGCCAAGTGCTTGGCGCGGAAGGAGTTGGGGTTCACCGACGCGCCGACCTTGGGGTTGGTGTGGCCGATGTTCTCGGCATGCGTGAGGACGCAGTTGAAGTCAGTGCCGCCGAGCCTCCTAGTGCAGAAGGGGCACCTGTAGACACCCTTGGCGACGTCGAGGTAGGAGACATGCGGCCGACCTGCAGCCTCTGCGGCACTGGCGAGTCTTGACGTCATGGTGCTCGTCGTCGCTGCCCGACGTCGCTGCCGACAACTGATCCATATCAAACGGGAATTTATTAGTGAATGAGTTGCAAACGTGCATGATAACAAAGTTAGGAAAAACAGAGGCAGTCTCGGTTAGAGTGGACACGATTATATGTCTACGAGGACGGTGTAAAGCGAACCAAAGCTCATGCACAACAGATTTGTACACGAAATGGTTCGCTGAACCCTCCTGTAAAAATCTGTGCCCACCGATTCATCATAGGCAAAGAAACAGATTCCAGATCTGAACTTGAACACATTCCAGATTATTTGCAAAATTAAACGGTTGATATCTTTTGATTCGTGCATAAAATAACTGATTGAGATCCTATGATTACTTGCATAAATTAACTGATTGAGATCCCATTATTACTTGCATAAATTAACCGAACGGCCGAAACCCAAATCTTGAACGAAATCAAGGAGGGATCAAAGCAAAATGGAATAAAATTGGCGCAAATATTAGCCCAATACTCATCCATCCACAGATCCATCTACACCAGCACAAATAGGGTTCAAAAAGGAATGGGGAACAAAAAAGGAAGCAAACCGTAGTTACCTCGTTCCATGGGTCCTCTATGGAGGTGTCGTAGCGGTTCGGGGGCGGGACGTACGGCACCGGCTCGTAGGGGTCCCATCCCGGCGGGATCTGACCGCGACCGGCGGCAGCAGCCTCCGATGCACCGGCGGAGGCGGCGGCGACGTCCGTTGAGGGGACGGCGGCGACGTCCGTTGAGGGGACGGCGTCGAAGAGGGAGGCGTCGCGCTTGGAGCCGACGGCGCCGTGGACGATGGGATTGGCATTCTCCTTGTCCATCTCGCCGGCAGAGGAGAGGGAGAGGGAGAGGGTTTTTTGCTTTGGAGAAGATGATGGGACGTGAGAGAGACGGCGTTGCGTAGGCGAGTGAGAGTGACAGAGATAGTGGGAGGAGGCGTCTATAAAGGCAAGGGGTGGTTAATGCGACCCGCGTCCTACGCGTCCACCGCTGCACGTCTGCACGTCTTGGACTTCTGCAATGCGCCACATCACGATTGCACGTCTTCGACTTCTGCACCGCGACCGGCGTCTACGCGTCAAATATTGCACGTCTTTCATTTCTGCACCGCAACACGCGTCCTCGAGTCTAACCCTGGAAATTTAGATATACTCAGGTATAACCTCGAGCATTATACTAGCATTTTTTGTGTGCTCAGTTTTCCCCATGAGTGCTAATACTGGCTAGTGCAATATGCTCAGTTTTACCCTCAAGTAGCTGGTCAACAGACAGTCAACAAATGGGATTAACTAGTTAAATGAGTCATTTAATGTGCAAAAATTCCGAAAAATAGTGGCACATACTCATGGAGTCTTCACCACAAATTGCCAGTTCTCAAAACATAGATAAGTCATAGATAAATCAAGTTTTACCACAAATTGCCACTTCTCAAAGGCCTTCTCAAATCACCTAGTAGCTATGAAGGTGCATGGTTTTCCACAATAAGCCCTTCCCAAAACAGCTTTCCCCAAAACATACTTTGTCTAAATGAGGCCACAATTCTCACACTCATGTATATTTGTATTGCAAATAGATTGAGATAGGCCAAGATGGGTTTTATTCTACAAAACACGCATTTTCCATTTTTTAAATCTCATATTTGAATCCCTTAGTCTGTTTATTACATAGGTGCCCTTGGTTTCTTGATACTACTCAGTTTTGCCCTCTCCCTCCACAAATTCTCTCACACGTGCAACATTGCCCTGATTGGTCTAGCCCATGTCACGCGGATCGTGCCCGCCGACCGTTGATCGTATGATCTAACGGGCAGGATAACCCCTCTCTCTCTGTCGGCGGTTACCTTCCACTCTCTAAGTATGCTAAAGGGCGGTTTTCTGTATTTATTTTCACGCGCTAAAAATTATAAACTCTTTTAGGCATTACTTTTCACGCAAAAAATGATAAACCATCACCGATTTGTTGTAGCCATAAATTTTCACGCAAAAAATGATAAACCGTCACCGATTTGTTGTAGCCATTAATTTTCACGAAAATCCCAAATGACAAACCATCACCGATTTGTTGTAGCCATTAATTTTCACGCAAAAAATGATAAACCATCACCGATTTGTTGTATCCATTACTTTTCACGCAAAAAATGATAGACCATCACCGATTTCTTGTAGCCATTACTATTCACGGTAAAAATGATAAACGAACCAATCTATCTATCTATGTATTTGAAGTTTGGAAGGGTTCACCATCTAGTTATGTTAACTTTCGAGGTTTTGACCTGAAAACAAATGGGTATTATAAAGGGAAATAAAAGTTCAAAAAATGTAAAAACGAAACAACCTACCTATCTTTGTATAGAAGATCGTCTGTATGATTTTTGAGGTCATTTAGAGAAGGTAGAAAAAAATCCCTTTTGAGAAGGTCGAAAAAACCTAACTTGTTACAAAAGCTGGTTTCAGTGAGACCTAACCAAATTTGGCATATATTATGCCATATCTATAACAACAAGGAATATCTAAAAGGGAAAGTTTCACAAAATTTGAAATTTATGGCGAAAATGATGCCATACATGATGCTGTTTTTCGAGGTTTTGACCTGAAAATCAATTGGATATTATAAAGGGAAATAAAAAGTTCGAAAAATATAAAAACGAAACAATCTATCTATCTATGTATAGAAGATCAGCTGTATGAAATTTGAGGTCATTTAGAGGAGGTAGAATAAATCACCTTGTTAGAAAAGCTGGTTTCAGTGAGACGAAACGGTATGCGTTTAAGCAAAGTGATTTTTTCGAACATCTCCAAATGATCCCAAATTTGCCATACATGATGCCATACGTGTAACAACAAGGAACTCTATCTAAAAAGTGTCAAAAAAGTTTTCCCAACCGTATAGCTCTATCAAAAAGAACCTCACCATGGCGCTAGTATAATTTTGGGCTTAGTTACAAACTTTCGTTACCTAACCTTCAACACGAAACTTGTTTCAAATCACTTTTGGCGTACAAAAAACAAATCCCTCCTTGATTCGAGCACCACAGCCTCCAAACTTTGCCGATGCCGATATCGGCATGGTCAGAACGGCTATGCTCGACGCCACTGCTAGGTCACCGTCGGGATGCACCCTCAATCCCGTCCCCTCATTCGATCACTGACACACCAGAGATACCACCGAGGCCAATGCCGAACGTACATGCTGATGCCAATGCCGAACATGCATCCACGCCGATGTGGGCACGGCCACGCCGCCCCGCTATGTTGGACGCCACATACCACCGCGAGGTCTTTCCCTTCGCCACCACACTCTTCTAGCACCCATCTATACACGCCAGAAAGGAGAGACACTAGTTTTCTCTACATTGCTCGCGTTCGTGTCGGACACGATCAGTCAAAGTTTTGAGGTAGTCGTCGATGTCGTTGACCATTTCTTCTCTTCTTTGCATGGTTAAACGCGTCTAGTTCATATCTATCTAATGCGTCTGGTCTCGCCTCATGCAGTTCTTTGTGGACGTCGATCTCATCTCGGCACTCCGCAGGCCACCTCCTCCGTGCCATCGCTGTAGAGCTCCGTTTAAAAATCTATTCCTACCCGTGTATTGCCCCTTGTATCAGCGCCATGGCCCACTTGTCATTCGATATACCGAAGCCCCACTCGTGCGTGTTTTGGTCAGGGATACAGCGATGCTTACGGTCAAACAAAGATGGATGGTCTGACGTGTCTTTGCGGGCTCTACGTGGCCCCACTAGTCAGAAGATAACGGTCAACCGTCGGGCAACCGGCCGTTACAGCATCTGTGATGGTTTCAGACAAGGTCTTGGGGAAAACTGAGGAAAAACTAAGGAGCTGGGGAAAACTGAGCACAACTAAGGAACCGAGGACACGAAAATAGAAATCCCTTTGTAATTTGCTATATTTCACCAAATTTGGTTGGATTCATATGATTCAAAAAATTGAGAATGGGGTATTTGAATAAGTTGCAAATGACCAGAGACAAACATGTGTGGTGGTGAAATTTTAAAAATCAAAGAATAGCAATTTTTTTGGCAAAGTGAGATTGTTACATTTGATAAAAAGTTCCAACTTTGGATGAGCATAGAATTTGCTCCAAGATGAATTTGACATGGTGGTCTTGACCAAAGTTGTTCTCCTTCATGTGCTCTTGGATGAGGTGCAAAGAATTGAGAGATTTTAGTTTGAAAAACTTGAAATGCAAAGGCTCAAAGTAGGGACCAGATTATAAATGGCAGATTTGACCATTATCACATGTGATCCCATTTTGAGTTTGAAATTGATTTGATTTGTGTTTCTTTGATTCCAAAAGTTGTAATAAGGGTTTAGTAACATATTACAACTAATGGTGAAGGCCAAGATGGTCTAGGTCAAAGATTTGAAAAAATGGCATAAGCCATATGTGAGGGTTTTGTGATTTTATAACTTTTATTCTTTTCTTTTTCTTTTCTTCACTTTGACATGGGTGAGGTTTATTTGGTGTTAGAATGAGTTGGGTAAAGGGTTCAAACCATTTTGGGGCAATGGGGGTGCCTAGGTCAAGATTGGATATTTTGGGTAAGTGCCACATATGCCTCTATGCATATGTTTGATTTTATTTTGTTTCTCGCTTGAATTGGTTGGTAAGTACTTGGTTGAGTGTGTTGAGGTATTTCAAATCATCTACTCAAGGTAGAAAAAGCAAAGAAAACCTTCGAAAAGTCATGGGCAAATCGCGTGTACTCGCTTGAATTTTGTATTCATGTCTTTTGACCCATGCTGAGCAGTGTCGATAGCTTCAACTTCATCGACAAATCCACCACAGTCGGCAAGGTCTTCACCAATCTTTATGATGGTGTCACCAAACCCAGCACAGATCTGAATACAAAAAACCATCAGATTTATGCCATTGGAGAGCCAAGTCGCGATCAGGAGGAAACGTCTAAGGCTTTCGACGATTTGGGAAATCCATACGTTGATCCCTCTGACTTACGACGAGGTCTGGGCAACAAATATGTTAGGCCTACACCACGTGTTAGGGTTCAACTCCCAGAAGCAGCATGGGATAGAGCCGCAAGAGCTATGGATGGCTCAGAACCAATGGCCACAACAGCCACGCCCGAAAAATTGCAAGCATATCAATATAGGCTCGCGCGGGCTGCAAGGGAATTGGAAAAACAGACAGCTGCTCTGAACTGAAGAAGGGAGGCAGCTTCCGCATCAAGCAGGCGAAGGGCAGAGCTGAGTCGACAATCTGGAACTTCGGGAGATAGCCACAGGGAAGCTCGGAATAGAGCGCGATCAAGGTTGCAAAACATACCTGAAGGAGAAAGAGAGCACTTGGTTCAAAACCTCGACATGTCTTTTATGTCGATAGACACGAGAGGGAATATTATTCCCAAGACACCAGAAGCTGGGTATATGGCGACACATGCCTTTATCCTTGCATCCAGGCCACCTCCAGGAGATCCAAGGGAGGCATTGTACAACATGGCAATGGCAGGAGTTGGAGCCATGGGGACAGCGTTTGCATCAACACCTCCCGAAGGAACAGCAAGGCAAAATAGTCCATGACCTGCAGCAGCAGCAGTTCCCGAAGGAACAAGTGGAGCAAGAGACACAGCAGCGCAAGCAAGGGTGGACAGAGCACGGCAAAGTAGAAGGGAACATCGGTATTCCCCAGAACTAAACGATGAGGATATGTGCGGTTTACCATGCTTCACGAGGAGAGTCCGAAAAACTAGAGTCCCTTCAGGATTCAAATTGCCTGATAACTTCAAGAAATTCGACGGCCTGCAAGATCCAGAGGATTGGCTAGTCGATTACCTCGAGACGGTGAAGCTCACAGGAGGGACCAGAGCAACAGCTATGCAAAGCATCCAGGTGCATTTAAGTGGAGCCGCGCGATCTTGGATAAAAAAGCTTCCCCCAGGATCTATCGACAGCTGGGATAGCTTCGAGGACGTGTTCGTCAAGAATTTCCGGTCCACCTGCAAAAAACCTGCATCACTAGAGGAATTGAGGGTGTGTCGACAAAAGCCAGACGAATCAATGAGAAAATACATCCAAAGGTGGAATATCATTAAAAACTCGGCAGAGAATATATCTGACGAGAGAGCGATAGATGCGTTTGTCGCAGGAATCAGGAGAGGAGATTTTGTTGAGGATTTGGGGAGAACCAATCCGAAGACAGTATCCGCATTAATGGAGATAGCAAACAGATAGGCAGATGGAGAAGATGATGTTCACAACAAATGGCATAGGTCTCCAGAGGAGGACCGCGGCCGAAATTATCAAAATAGGCGACGATTTCCTAGGCAGTACTCGGGCTATGATGCTCCTGGGCAAATTTCGGCTGGCTTCCGAGCAAGCGCCGGAGGAAACAATAGAGATGATTATCAAAGGAGCAACGAGCAGCGAGGCGACAATAGAGATGATTCTCGAAACAACAGGCAAAATACTGGGTCAAGGTTTCAGAGACCTTTTGTGTCCCCCGAAGAGATGATGAACGTGCCGTGTCAGATGCATTTTTATCTCGACAATAACGGAAAAAGACAGTCAGGACACTTGCAGAAGGATTGCCGAAATTTCCAAGCAATGCTAAGGTGGGCAGGGCATGCCAATGCTCAGGCAGCGCACAGAAATCCTCAAGGACCCAGGAGTGAGATTCACTTGCCACCTCCTTCCGCGATTACGGACGAAAATCGACATCAGCTTAGAATAGCGGCAACACCTGCACCACCGCCTTATGTTGATCCCAACTCTAACGGAGCGGTCTCGATGATTCAGAAAGGCAGGCCATCCAATAGAGCTCAGAAAGTAATCTCGCGACAGGTGTTCATGGCAGAAAAGATGCCTCCACCAATAGTCGAGTATCTTAATTGGTCAGGGCAAGATATTGGCTTCATAATAGCGGATCATCCACAACAAGTTCCTCGACCAGGGCAATCAGCACTTATCTTACCAGCAGTAATTGCATGATTCGACGTATCTCGAGTGTTCATAGATGGCGGCATCAGTTTAAACCTTATGTATGCAGATACACTAAGGAAGATGAACATATCCCTAGCAAACCTGAAACCAACCGACACGCGATTCCACGGTATCACACCAGAGAAGCCAAGTTATCCGCTGGGAAAGATTAATCTCGACGTTCAGTTTGGGACCTGAGAAAATTACAGAATAGAGAAACTGGAATTTGAAGTTGTGGATTTCCCGTCACAATATCACGCTTTGTTGGGACGCCCAGCATATGCTAGGTTTATGGAGGTACCACATTATACGTACCTGTTATGGAGGATGCCTGGACCTAAGGGACCAATCACAGTCAAAGGAAGCTTTGCGCTAGCCGATAAATGTGATAAGAATTTTCATAGACTGTCAGAAACCTTTGGGATGCAAGCAGAGTACATGGCGTCAAGACTCACAACTGACTATGATGTGTTGCCAGATGTAGGAAGGCCAAATAAAGAATCAACTTTCAACACTGAAAAAAATTCTAAGGAGGTGCAGATTCACCCGACAGACCCGAAAAAGACGACGTCCATTGCAACAGACATGGACCTCGCATAGGAAAGCGCGCTCGTCGAGTTCCTCCGTGAGCACTGGAAAATCTTCGCATGGTGTCCAGCTGACATGCCAGGAGTACCCAGGGAACTTGCCGAGCACCACCTAAACTTGGATCCACTAGCGAGGCCAATCAAACAACCCTTGCGGCGTTTTTCGGAGCCAAACCGCAAAGCTATGCTGTCAGAAATCGATCGACTAAGAAAAGCTGGTTTTATCAAGAAACTGCATACAGAGGCCACATGGGTAGCAAATCCAGTGTTGGTGCCGAAGAAAAACACTAAAGTCCTTCGCATGTGCGTCGATTTTACGTGTCTCAATAAACATTGTCCAAAGGATCACTTTCCCCTCCCGAGGATTGATCAAATTATCGACTCCACGGCAGGATGCGAACGTCTTTCCTTCCTGGATGCATATTCTGGTTATAACCAGATCAGATTAAAAGAAGAAGATGAGGACAAAACAGCGTTCATCACACCTTATGGCGTGTTTTGCTATAAAACAATACCTTTTGGTCTGAAAAACGCGGGAGCAACATACCAAAGGATGATGCATAAGTGTTTGGCGACACAAATTGGGAAAAACGTACCAAGTGTACATCGACGATGTCGTCATAACATCAAAAAAGGGGACGATGCTAATCGATGATATGAAGGAAACCTTCGACAACCTCGACAAGTTCTGTCTCAAATTGAACCCGACGAAGTGTTCCTTTGGCGTCCCTGCAGGAGAACTTCTTGGGTTTCTTGTTTCAGCAAGAGGGATTGAAGCAAATCCCGAAAAAATCCAAGCTATCGTAACAATGAGGAAGCCAACAAAGTTGAAGGAAATACAGCAGCTAACTGGGCGAGTCGCAGCTTTAAGCAGATTCATCGCCAGGCTGGGAGAAAAAGCGTTACCGTTCTACGCTTTAATCAAGCAAGGGGAGAAATTCCAGTGGAACGAAGAAGCCGATAGAGCCTTCGAGGATTTAAAGCGCACAATTTCGACACCACCAATCTTGGTGGCGCCGAAAGAAAAGGAACCTCTCCTGCTATACATCGCAGCCACACCTCAGGTGGTTAGCACGGCGCTAGTCGTCGAAAGAGAAGAAGAGGGAAAACTCCATGGAGAGTACAATGGCCGGTATATTTCATTAGTGAAGTTTTATCGCCTTCAAAATAGCGGTACCCGCAGTACCAGAAGTTAGCATATGGAGTGATTACAATAGCAAGAAAATTGCGCCACTATTTTTTGGCACACCCGATAATAGTGGTCAATGAAGCACCTCTATCAAACATACTGAACAATCCAGAAGCTACAGGGCGTGTCTCCCTTTGGGGAATAGAACTTTCCCCTCGGGACATCACGTATGAAAAAAGAAAGGCAATCAAGTCGCAAATTTTGCCAGATTTCATTGCAGAGTGGATGGAGTTGCAAAATACAGGACCCCCAGATTTGTCGAGAACTTGGACCATGAACTTCGATGGATCCAAGAGAGTAGAAGGAGCTGGTGCAGGGGTGATACTCATATCACCTGAAGGCGACAAACTGAAGTATGTCCTACGGATGACGTTCCCAAACGCTTCTAACAATGAAGCAGAATATAAAGCACTTATACACGGGATGAAGATGGCGAAAGCTTGCGGCGCAACTCGATTAAAAATCTTTGGCGACTCACAATTGGTAGCTCAGCAGGTTATGAACCAATGTGACGCAGTCAATGACAGCATGGTGGCATACAAGGAGGTGTACAACGAGCTTGAGAAGCTGTTTGATGGATGCGAAGTAAATCACATCAGTAGGCTGAGCAATGATGAAGCCGATGTTCTCGCAAACATCGGGTCGCAGTGCCTCGCAATCCCGCCAGGTGTGTTTTGGGAAGAGATAGCTGAGAGATCCACAAAGCCGAAGAAGGCGCAGAAGAAGACAAAGGAGGAGAAAATTTCGGCGCCTCTCAAAGAAGCTCCAGACGAAGAAGAGGACCAGGAGCTGGTGATGATGGTAGAAGTCCCATGGATGCAAGCGTACATATCGTATATCCTAAGGAAAGAAATACCCGACGATCCAGTTGAAGCAAGGCGAGTTATTCGACGATCCAAAGCCTTCACAGTGATCAAAGGGGAGTTATATATGCGAAGTACTTCTGGCGTGCTGCAAAGGTGTGTTACACCCGAAGAAGGAAGGAAAATCTTAAAGGATGTACACGAGGGAACATGTGGTCACCACGCGAGCAGTCGAGCTATTGCGGCCAAGGTTTTTCGGGCTGGATTTTACTTGTTGACAGCAATCGAGGATGCAAAAGAGATAGTACGAACCTGCGACGCGTGCCAAAGATTCGCCGCAAGACCCCACTCTCCGGCAGCAGAGCTGATGCCAATACCATTGTCCTGGCCCTTTGCCCAATCGGGTCTCGATATGGTGGGAAAATTGCACAAAGCCTCTCCAGGAGGATACGAGTACATGTTGGTTGTTGTCGACAAATTCACCAAGTGGATAGAAGCAAAGCCGATAAATTCACCAGATGCAGCGACAACAATAAAATTTGTGAAGGACAACGTTTTTCGCTTTGGAGTACCTCACAGCATCGTCACAGACAATGGTAGCAACTTCACGTCCAAGGAATTCAAGGCATACTGCGCAGAAGTAGGCATCAAATTGCACTTTGCGTCAGTTGGGCACCCGCAAACCAATGGTCAAGTCAAGAAAGCCAATGGTATCATCTGCAATGGTATTAAAAAGCGCCTGCTAGGACCGCTTGAAAAAGCTAGACATACTTGGCCAGAAGAATTGCCAAGTGTTTTGTGGAGTATTCGAACAACACCAAATACGGCAACACAAGAAACTCCATTCTTTTTAGTCCACGGAGCTGAGGCAGAACTACCAATTGAAATAGAGCATGACTCCCCAAGAGTGACAGAGTATGACAAGGAAACCTCAAGAAGAGCTTTGGAGGACGATGTGGATGCACTCGATGAAGCTCGAGATGAAGTACTCTCACGAGTCACCAAGTACCAGCAGGACCTGAAAAACTACCACAATCGACGATTGCGGCCAAGATCTTTCCAGGTCGGCGATTTGGTCCTACGGCTCAATCAGCAAAGTACTAAAAAGCTCGAGTCACCATGGCTGGGCCCTTACATCGTCACAGAAGTAATCGAAGGTGGAGCGTACAGGATCAAGGACAAGAAGACGGGAGTTCCCGAGAAAAACCCTGGAACGTGGCGCAGCTCAGGCGGTTCTACGCTTAGAGTCGAAATATAGTCCTCCTTTGTAAAAATACAATGTACTGAAACGCCAGCGAGTTTTCAGACGCACTCTTTTCCTTTTCAGGGCACCGAGTGGGGCTGGAAAGGTTTTTAATGAGGCGGGCTCGCGGTGCTGCAATATAGTAAAAGATAGTGATGAGATACATCTTTTTTCTTCGACAGGCTCGGGGGCTCATAACCCGCGACAGCAAAATACACATATTCTCGCAAAAAAGTAAATTCTTCGAGACGACAAAATAGTATAAGCTCCAGCCAAAGGCTCGGGGGCTTCGCAATATAGATTACACTTTACAATATAGACAACTTCATCAATACAAAGAATTCGACAAAAAATATAGACAATACTTTTCGCAATATAGTACAACTCAGTCAAGGCCTAATATACTATCTATGGATAAACCTTTGTTGTTTGCAGCAGTTGTCTTGTGCTCAGCATAGCTCCCCTTGACGAAGAATTCAGAATTCATCCGAAGAAGTTCATCCATCATCGCTTCGGCCACAGGAGTCACCATGTCATTGATTTCGTCGATGTTATTCTTTCGTCGTGATTTTTTTGCCAGGCAGTCAGAGACAATCTTCATCAGATCTAATTTTGGATGGCAAATATGTATCATGATCATGGCAAATCTTGCTCCAGCAGTCAACTGAGCTCGCACAAAGTTGTGAATACGAGGGGCATCTCGGAACTTTTCCATCAATCCAAGAAGAGTTTCGGGAGCTTCATCTCGAGGGAATATAGTCTTGTAAACAAGGGTCAAGGTTCTCGTGCAGAAGTTAAGAAATTCGCGAACCTGACAGGCGCGGTCTTGGAACCTGATAATCTGTTGGGTTCGCTCGGGAGTGGCCCAGAACAGGCAGCCATGGTTAAGAGAAATGTTAACAAGGAGGTTCGTTCTCACATTCACCCTTTCATCTTCAGCAGCAGCGTCGAGAACATAACCTATTGAGCGACAGAACAAGAAATTCAAAAAAAAGGGGGGTACAGCAAAAGGCAGAAGCAGTTCTGGGTTGAAAAAGCATACCTAACATATCCACACTAGCTTCAGTCATTAGCTCGAGCATATTATTTTCTCGAGCAGTTGCTTTTTCAGCTTCCGAAATAGTAGCGTCCTTGGCAGTTATGGCTTCTTTAGCTTGTTGAAGGGCAATCTTCTCTCTTTTGGATGCTTTACGGGATTGTTCCATCATCGCAAGAGTCTGTTTTTTCATGGATTGAAGTTGTTGGTGAAGTTCTTGCAAATCTTGCGAGGAGTGTTTACTCGAAGAACCTTCGATAAGGTCATCATCGACAAGAGTTTTCTTCGAGAAGGACGAAGCAGGAAAAGTATCGGCAGGATGAGGATTTGCGGAATAGTTATCAAATATCAACTGGAAAAGAAAATTTCAGTATCAATGATCACGCAAAATAGGATTCCATTGATTTTCAGGAAATTTACAAAGATATTACAGAAGGAGTCTTCAAAAGAATTACTACGACAGTTATCACCAAAGCTACTGTGGCGACAACATCAAAAGAAACAGTAAAAATAAAAACAGAAAAAGGTAGGGCATTCTACTAGACCTCCGGCTTCGACGAGCTAGGAGTAGGAGTTGGCTTGCACCCAAGATAGGCGAGGATCTTCTTCGAGTTGGGCTTTGCAGCCCTGATCAGCGACTGCCATTTTGTGGTCTCCATCTCTTGCGTGTCGCCAACCTTGGTCCAGTCAACGTTCTGCTGGCTATCAGCAACCAGGGCGACAGTGCTTTCAATGGCAACCTTCATGTTTTCTTGGCGAAGCTTCAGTCCAAGATCTTCTTCGGGATTGAAGCACTTGGCGAGAGCAAGAAAGGTTGCGGGTTCCTTTTTCTTCGGGAAGAAGTAAGGATAGAGCCACGACAATCCTTCCTTGGCCTGATCAATGCCGTCGCGTGCTTCTCCTCCGTGAAACTCAAGGAAAGCAAGTGCGTCGAGAAGGGGATCATCGTCAGGATCTTCAAGTTCATATTCTTGGTTTGTTTTCCCTGTCGAGGCAAAAATGTGTTGGTCAACAAACGAGTAAAGAAAAGCAAGCCCAAAGAATGCAAAATAGATCGGGTACTTACTAACAAAGCGACGGTTTTGTGAATCCAAGCGCTTGATAATCGCCTCTTCACGAGCAGTGATACGTCTCCGACGTATCGATAATTTCTTATGTTCCATGCCACATTATTGATGATATCTACATGTTTTATGCACACTTTATGTCATATTTATGCGTTTTCCGGAACTAACCTATTGACGAGATGCCGAAGGGCCAGTTGCTGTTTTCTGCTGTTTTTGTTTCAGAAATCCTAGTAAGGAAATATTCTCGGAATCGGATGAAATCAACGCCCAGCATCCTATTTTTCCACGAAGCTTCCAGAACACCCGAGAGTCGCAAGAGGGGAGCCCTGGTGGGCCCAGGAGGTAGGCCGGCGCGGCCCAGGCCCTGGCCGCGCCGCCTTACCCTCTCACCGCCTCTTTGACCCTCCGACTCCGCCTCTTCGCCTATTTAAGCCCCCTCGACCTAAAACCTCGAGACGGAAAAGCCACGGTATGAGAAACCTTCCAGAGCCACCGCCATCGCGAAGCCAAGATCTGGGGGACAGGAGTCTCTATTCCGGCACGCCGCCGGGACGGGGAAGTGCCCCCGGAAGGCTCCTCCATCGACACCACCGCCATCTTCATCACCGCTGCTGTCTCCCATGAGGAGGGAGTAGTTCTCCATCGAGGCTCGGGGCTGTACCGGTAGCTATGTGGTTCATCTCTCTCCTATGTACTTCAATACAATAATCTCATGAGCTGCCTTACATGATTGAGATTCATATGATGATGCTTGTAATCTAGATGTCGTTATGCTAGTCAAGTGAATTTTACTTATGTGATCTCCGGAGACTCCTTGTCCCACGTGTGTAAAGGTGACAGTGTGTGCACCGTGTGGGTCTCTTAGGCTATATTTCACAGAATACTTATTCACTGTTATGAATGGCATAGTGAAGTGCTTATTTATATCTCTTTATGATTGCAATGTGTTTTGTATCACTACTATTCTATGTGCTACTCTAGTGATGTTATTAAAGTAGTTTATTCCTCCTGCACGGTGTAATGGTGACAGTGTGTGCATCGTGTAGTACTTGGCGTAGGCTATGATTGTGATCTCTTGTAGATTATGAAGTTAACTACTGCTATGATAGTATTGATGTGATCTATGCCTCCTTTCGTAGCGTGAAGGTGATAGTGTGCATGCTATGTTAGTACTTGGTTTGGTTATGTTGATCTGTCATGCACTCTAAGGTTATTTAAATATGAACATCGAATATTGTGGAGCTTGTTAACTCCGGCATTGAGGGTTCGTGTAATCCTACACAATTAGTGGTGTTCATCATCCAACAAGAGGGTGTAGAGTCTAGCATCTATTTATTCTGTTATGTGATCAATGTTGAGAGTGTCCACTAGTGAAAGTATAATCCCTAGGCCTTGTTCCTAAATACTGCTATCGCTGCTTGTTTACTGTTTTACTGTATCTGTACTGCCTGCCATATTACCACCATCCATCACACGCCAGTCCTGGGCAAAGCACTTTTCTGGTGCCGTTGCTACTGCTTATTCATACCACCTGTATTTCACTATCTCTTCGCCGAACTAGTGCACCTATTAGGTGTGTTGGGGACACAAGAGACTTCTTGCTTTGTGGTTGCAGGGTTGCATGAGAGGGGTATCTTTGACCTCTTCCTCCCTGAGTTCGATAAACCTTGGGTGATCCACTTAAGGGAAACTTGCTGCTATTCTACAAACCTCTCCTCTTGGAGGCCCAACACTGTCTACAAGAATAGAAGCTCTCGTAGACATCAAGCACTTTTCTGGCGCCGTTGCCGGGGAGGAAAGGTAAAAGGCACTCATACTTCGGTTCTAGGTAACAGTACTTTTCTGGCGCCATTGTGTGTGTGCTCGAAGCTATTTCCTTTAGATCCTGCAATTGCATCTTTTTGTTTCTTGTTTACACTAGTAAGGCATAATGGAAAACAACAAAAATATGAGAGATCTTTATGAACTTTATCTTGAATTAGGACATGATGTGTTTGAAGAGAGAATTAGAAAACCCATGGAACTTTATATGCATGCTAATGGGAATGTTATTAATATGAATGCTTTGAACACTATTGTTGCTAATGCTATGGAAAATTCTAAGCTTGGGGAAGCTGGTTTTGATGAGCATGATCTTTTTAGTCCCCCAAGCATTGAGGAGAAAATTTACTTTGATGATACTTTGCCTCCTATTTATGATGATTATAATGATAGTGGTCTTTTGGTGCCGCCTGTTATGGAGGATAAATTTGATTATGAATACAATATGCCTCCTATATTTGATGATGAGAATAATAATGATAGCTACTTTGTTGAATTTGCTCCCACTATTACTAGTAAAATTGACTATGCTTATGTGGAGAGTAATAATTTTATGCATGAGACTCATAATAAGAATTCTTTATGTGATAGTTATATTGTTGAGTTTGCTCATGATGCTACTGGACATTATTATTAGAGACGAAATATGGTTGTAGAAATTTTCATGTTACTAAAACACCTCTCTATGTGCTGAAATTTTTGAAGCTACACTTGTTTTATCTTCCTATGCTTGTCACTTTGCTCTTCATGAACTTGTTTATTACAAGATTCCTATGCATAGGAAGCATGTTAGACTTAAATGTGTTTCTAATTTGCCTCTAGATGCTCTCTTTTGCTTCAAATACTATTTCTTGCGAGTGCATCATTAAAACTGCCGAGCCCATCTTAATGGCTATAAAGAAAAGAACTTCTTGGGAGATAACCCATGTGTTTATTTTGCTACAGTACCTTTATTTTTATTTTGTGTCTTGGAAGTTGTTTACTACTGTAGCAACCTCTCCTTATCTTAGTTTAGTGTTTTGTTGTGCCAAGTAAAGTCGTTGATAGTAAGGTTCATACTAGATTTGGATTACTGCGCAGAAACAGATTTCTGTCTGTCACGAATCTGGGCTGTATTCTCTGTAGGTAACTCAGACAATTATGCCAATTTACGTGAGTGATCCTCAGATATGTACGCAACTTTCATTCAATTTGAGCATTTTCATTTGAGCAAGTCTGGTGCCTCAATAAAATTCGTCTTTACGGACTGTTCTGTTTTGACAGATTCTGCCTTTTATTTCGCATTGCCTCTTTTGCTATGTGGGATGGATTTCTTTGTTCCATTAACTTCCAGTAGCTTTGAACAATGTCCAGAAGTATTAAGAATGATTGTGTCACCTCTGAACATGTGAATTTTTGATTATGCACTAACCCTCTAATGAGTTTGTTTCGAGTTTGGTGTGGAAGAAGTTTTCAAGGGTCAAGAGAGGAGGATGATATACTATGATCAAGGAGAGTGAAAGCTCTAAGCTTGGGGATGCCCCGGTGGTTCATCCCTGCATATTTCAAGAAGACTCAAGCATCTAAGCTTGGGGATGCCCAAGGCATCCCCTTCTTCATCGACAAAATTATCAAGTTCCTTCTCTTGAAACTATATTTTTATTCGGTCACATCTTATGTACTTTACTTGGAGCGTCTGTATGTTTTTGTTTTTGTTTGAATAAATGATTATTCGGGAGAGAGACACGCTCCGCTGGTTCGTATGAACACATGTGTTATTAGTTTTTAATTTTCATGGCGAAGGATGAAACTGCTTCGTTAATTGTTATATGGTTGGAAACGGGAAATGCTACATGTAGTAATTGGTATGATGTCTTGAATAACTTGATACTTGGAAATTGTTGTGCTCATGTTTAATCTCTTGCATCATATACTTTGCACCTATTAATGAAGAAATACATAGAGCTTGCTAAAATTTGGTTTGCATAATTGGTCTCTCTAAAGTCTAGATAATTTCTAGTATTGGGTTGAACAACAAGGAAGACGGTGTAGAGTCTTATAATGTTTACAATATGTCTTTTATGTGAGTTTTGCTGCACCGGTTCATCCTTGTGTTTGTTTCAAACAACCTTGCTAGCCTAAAACCTTGTATCGAGAGGGATTACTTTTCATGCATCCAAAATACTTGAGCCAACCACTATGCCATTTGTGTCCACCATACCTACCTACTACATGGTATTTCTCCGCCATTCCAAAGTAAATTGCTTGAGTGCTACCTTTAAATTTCTATCCTCTACCTTTACAATATATAGCTCATGGGACAAATAGCCTAAAAACTATTGTGGTATTGAATATGTACTTATGCACTTTATTTCTTATAAGTTGCTTGTTGTGCGATAACCATGTTCCTGGGGACGCCATCAACTACTCTTTGTTGAATATCATGTGAGTTGCTATGCATGTCCGTCTTGTCTGAAGTAAGGGAGATTTACCACTTATTTAATGGTTATAGCATGCATATTGTTAGAGAAGAACATTGGGCCGCTAACTAAAGCCATGAATCATGGTGGAAGTTTCAGTTTTGGACATATATCCTCAATCTCATATGAGAAAATTAATTGTTGCTACATGCTTATGCATAAAAGAGGAGTCCATTATCTGTTGTCTATGTTGTCCCGGTATGGATGTCTAAGTTGAGAATAATCAATAGCGAGAAATCCAATGCGAGCTTTCTCCTTAGACCTTTGTACAGGCGGCATAGAGGTACCCCTTTGTGACACATGGTTGAAACATGTGCATTGCGATGATAATCCCGGTAATCCAAGCTAATTAGGACAAGGTGCGGGCACTATTAGTATACTATGCATGAGACTTGCAACTTGTAAGATATAATTTACATGATACATATGCTTTATTACTACCGTTGAAAAAATTGTTTCTTGTTTTCAAAACCAAAGCTCTAGCACAAATATAGCAATCAATGCTTCCCTCTGTGAAGGGTCTTTCTTTTACTTTTATGTTGAGTCAGTTCACCTATTTCTCTCCATCTCAAGAAGCAAACACTTGTGTGAACTGTGCATTGATTCCTACATATTTGCATATTGCACTTGTTATATTACTTTGCATTGACAATATCCATGAGATATACATGTTACAAGTTGAAAGCAACCGCTGAAACTTAATCTTCCTTTGTGTTGCTTCAATGCCTTTACTTTGAATTATTGCTTTATGAGTTAACTCTTATGCAAGACTTATTGATGCGTGTCTTGAAGTACTATTCATGAAATGTCATTGCTTTATGATTCATTTGTTTACTCATGTCATTACCATTGTCTTGGATTGCTGCATTCATTACATGTGTCTACAATAGTATGCTCAAGGTTATGATGGCATGTCACTCCAGAAATTATCTTTGTTATCGTTTACCTGCTCGGGACGAGCAGAAACTAAGCTTGGGGATGCTGATACGTCTCCGACGTATCGATAATTTCTTATGTTCCATGCCACATTATTGATGATATCTACATGTTTTATGCACACTTTATGTCATATTTATGCGTTTTCCGGAACTAACCTATTGACGAGATGCCGAAGGGCCAGTTGCTATTTTCTGCCGTTTTTGGTTTCAGAAATCCTAGTAAGGAAATATTCTCGGAATCGGACGAAATCAACGCCCAGCATCCTATTTTTCCACGAAGCTTCCAGAACACCCGAGAGTCGCCAGAGGGGAGCCCTGGTGGGCCCAGGAGGTAGGCCGGCGCGGCCCAGGCCCTGGCCGCGCCGCCTTACCCTCTCACCGCCTCTTCGACCCTCCGACTCCGCCTCTTCGCCTATTTAAGCCCCCTCAACCTAAAACCTCGAGACGGAAAAGCCACGGTACGAGAAACCTTCCAGAGCCGCCGCCATCGCGAAGCCAAGATCTCGGGGACAGGAGTCTCTGTTCCGGCACGCCGCCGGGACGGGGAAGTGCCCCCGGAAGGCTCCTCCATCGACACCACCGCCATCTTCATCACCGCTGCTGTCTCCCATGAGGAGGGAGTAGTTCTCCATCGAGGCTCGGGGCTGTACCGGTAGCTATGTGGTTCATCTCTCTCCTATGTACTTCAATACAATAATCTCATGAGCTGCCTTACATGATTGAGATTCATATGATGATGCTTGTAATCTAGATGTTGTTATGCTAGTCAAGTGAATTTTACTTATGTGATCTCCGGAGACTCCTTGTCCCACGTGTGTAAAGGTGACAGTGTGTGCACCGTGTGGGTCTCTTAGGCTATATTTCACAAAATACTTATTCACTGTTATGAATGGCATAGTGAAGTGCTTATTTATATCTCTTTATGATTGCAATGTGTTTTGTATCACTACTATTCTATGTGCTACTCTAGTGATGTTATTAAAGTAGTTTATTCCTCCTGCACGGTGTAATGGTGACAGTGTGTGCATCGTGTAGTACTTGGCGTAGGCTATGATTGTGATCTCTTGTAGATTATGAAGTTAACTATTGCTATGATAGTATTGATATGATCTATGCCTCCTTTCGTAGCGTGAAGGTGATAGTGTGCATGCTATGTTAGTACTTGGTTTGGTTATGTTGATCTGTCATGCACTCTAAGGTTATTTAAATATGAACATCGAATATTGTGGAGCTTGTTAACTCCGGCATTGAGGGTTCGTGTAATCCTACACAATTAGTGGTGTTCATCATCCAACAAGAGGGTGTAGAGTCTAGCATCTATTTATTCTGTTATGTGATCAATGTTGAGAGTGTCCACTAGTGAAAGTATATTCCCTAGGCCTTGTTCCTAAATACTGCTATCACTGCTTGTTTACTGTTTTACTGTATCTGTACTGCCTGCCATATTACCACCATCCATCACACGCCAGTCCTGGGCAAAGCACTTTTCTGGTGCCGTTGCTACTGCTTATTCATACCACCTGTATTTCACTATCTCTTCGCCGAACTAGTGCACCTATTAGGTGTGTTGGGGACATAAGAGACTTCTTGCTTTGTGGTTGCAGGGTTGCATGAGAGGGATATCTTTGACCTCTTCCTCCCTGAGTTCGATAAACCTTGGGTGATCCACTTAAGGGAAACTTGCTGCTGTTCTACAAACCTCTGCTCTTGGAGGCCCAACACTGTCTACAAGAATAGAAGCTCCCGTAGACATCAAGCAGCTTGTGCGGTTTTATGCTCGCTCAAAGCAGTCTCGGCGTCATGAAGCCTCTTCTGAAGTTCTTCGACTCCAGCAGCTTCTGCTTTGGCCCTGTCAGCCTCTGCCCTAGCCTTACTAGCATCTGATTCGGCCTTCTTACGAGCCTCCTCACTTTGCTCTAATTTCTGAGCAAGTGTGTCGGCACGTTTGTTGGCTTCCGCAAGTTTTTCTGCCAAAATAGTCAAAAATAAGTCAAAATCACGACGAAAAAGGAGCAAGAAGTCATGGGCAAAGAGAAGCAGGAAGTCAGTACCTTCAGCTTTGCTAGCATACTCGCGGTACCCAACGAATTGGGCACCAAAGCGAATGAATTCCTTAATCAAAGGCTGTCAAAGAAAGATAGAGAAAGAAAGCGTCGGTATGGGAAAAAGTGCGATAGCACAAAATGAATGGAAGCAAACATTGAAAACATCGATAGCATTAGAAAACATTCAAGGACTTACATCATCCAAAAGAGGAGTCGAGGAGCTACCCAACTGTGAGGTAGGCTCTGTGATTGATTCAACCCTCGCCCTTTTTGGCGAAGGGACGAGGGGGCTTGCAGGAGGAGCAGGTTCGTCGGTGTTTTGTTGAGGAGGCGAAGATTCTTCTCCCTCAACTTGCACTTCAGAAACAACTAAAGTATGCGATGTACTCGTTCGAGCAGTCACATCAATAGCTGGCGTTTCTTCCTCGTCACCACTACGGTTAAATGGCGACAGCATAAGAAGCAAGATAGATAAAAGTCTTTAAGAATCAAAATAGCGAGAGCCAAGGAGTCACTTACGAACTGACGAGGGCGTCAAGGTATGGATCGAAAGCCGCCTTCCGACGTGAAGGAGCAGCTTCTTTGACTTTGGATGTGCCGGAATCTTCGACATCAGTCCTCTTCCTCTTGTTCTTCGGAGAAATAGCAGGAGGAGGAGAGTGTGCCGATGTGGTACCCTCGGATTCAGCTTCCTTTTCAGAGGATCCCGCAGATTTTCGAGAGCCTGCGGGTTCACTCTCAGGGCAAGGAGTACCCTGGTTGTCATCAGTGACAACGGCTCGTTCTTCGACTTCCCCACCTTCAGGAAGGGGAGGAAGAGAGACAATATCTGGATGGTTCTATACAAACCAAAGAGGGATGTCAATAAAGGAGTATGCAAAGGATGTCAAACAAAAATGAGTAAGTCGACAAAGGTTACCTTGGGAAGCGCATTGGTGGCGCTATATGGTTTTACGCGACAAGAAGAAGGGACAGCATCTTTCTTGCTGAGGGAGGAGATCTTCCGGACAAGTTTTTCTAAATCCTTGACCGACAAATCCACCGACAGCCGATCCACATCATTGTCGCAAACATACTTCCAGAGGGGATTTTTGCGAGCCTGCAGAGGCTGCACTCTGATTCTAAGGAAATACGCCGTGATCTGGATACCCGACAGCTCTTTGCCGCGGGTGCTTTGAAGCTCGTGGATGCGGGTCATCAGTGCCTCCGTCGCCGTTTTTTCTTCCTTCGGTAGCCTCTGCATCCCAGGAGCGGCGGCGATAGATTTTTTCGGCACCATCAAAAGGAGGGATGTTGTCTTCAGCACATCCATGATTCTCCTCATGGATGTACAGCCATTTTTTGCGCCACCCTTGAACTGAGTCAGGGAATTTGACATCGAAGTAATCGACATCAGGGCGAACGCAGATAACAACGCCGCCTATGTTATAGGAGACATTGGGAGAGCCATTGCGGCGACAAAAAAAGATGCGTTTCCACAGCGCCCAGTTAGGCTGGACGCCGAGAAAGGACTCGCAAAGGGTAATGAAGATGGAAATATGGAGGATAGAGTTGGGAGTGAGGTGATGAAGTTGCAGTCCATAAACAAAAAGCAACCCCCGAAGAAAAGGGTGAATGGGGGCAGAGAGGCCGCGGATGAGATGATCGACGAAACTAACCCGATACTCCATTGGAGGGGTTGGGTAGCTCTCTTCGCTGGGGAAGCACAGCGCCTTTGGTTTCTTGCTGATCCCTAGCTTCTTCAGGAGGTTGATGTCTTGGGCAGAGATTTTGGATCTCTCCCACTCAGCGCTCCCCAGATCTGCGGAAGTCATCTTTGATTCCGGAGTGCTGTGCCTGATCAGTCTGCGCGGTGGCATCAACAATGGCGCAGGAGTGCAACTCGAGAGTAGTTGATCTCAGGGAACTATGGGGCGCAAGAGGAGATTTTTGCAGAGGAGAGCAGAGGAGCGGCGCGAGCGAAAGTGCTGGAGGAAGAAGATGGAGACCTTAAATAGAGGTGCGCCGAAGCGGCGTAGCGTTGGATGGAAAAAGGGTGCGGCAGATGATGTACACGTGGAACAGGGGTAAAAAAGTAATTTCACCCTGGAAGAGTTACAGTGCGTGCGCCAGGAAAAGCGGAGGACGTGTGTCCCCCACTTGCACGACGTGTCAATACGATGCGTAATTTGGGCCCGCAAGGCAGCGAGAGAGAACTTCTCGCGATTTCCAGGAACAGCGGTCGTGGCTATCGTCAGCAATGATGTCACTTTAGCAAGAGAAAAATTCGACTTAACAGCTTCATAAAAAAGGCGACAGCAAAAGATATTGGAGAGCCTTTGATCAAATACAAGTTTTTGATCAAATGCTCGGGGGCTACTTTGGAAAAATGAAAAATTCGAGAAAGACAAAATAGAAATGGTGTGAGCCTATGATCAAACATAAATATTTGCTCATAGCCTCGGGGGCTACTCCCATCGGGAGCGCTGTTCGCGCACCCGAGAGATTTGAAAATTTCGGCAGAGAAAGAAAATATAGCGGCATAAGGCGTGGAGCCTACACCCAAGCACAAGTCCTTGGCTGTAGACTCGGGGGATACTCCCATCGGGAACGCTGTTCGCGTGCCCGATGAAATTATAAAAAAAGAGAGAAAGATAGAAGAACAAGAGAGTATATTTCGAGTTATAAGTAACTCTACATATACTCCCATCGGGAGAGCAATATAAGTCATCCGTTGACTCAATAAAATGTGCCATTCCAACAGCCGAATAAGCACTCAACAATATATTCTCAGAATGCCAAAGTTGCGAACAATTTCTGAATGCCGCAAAATTTGCGAAGGTAAGACCCGAGATCCGTTCTGTGTGGCGTGGCGCCGTCTCTGACGTCGGTTTGCTACTTTTATCCGTATCAACAGATACGAAGAAAAATCCTAACGGACGCGTTAGGTACCCGATAAATATGACTGGGACTCGACAGAATGGTATGACCTTAAGCGGCACCTGTCGAAGTTTACACCAGTATCACGAGATCATGTCCAGGGGCGTGATCTTGAAGTAGGTTTTTGCAGATTGCCACTAGAGCAGTTAACTAGTACCAGATCCGTCAGATGAACTAGCCCCAACTACCATTATCCCTGTACAATATAGAAATTCATATGAAGAAATATAGAGAAGTTTAAAGTTGTCGAGTAAATATAAACAGTGGAGATTTTCCCTGACTCTACGATTCAAGTAAGATCTCGGGGGCTACTGGCATAGGCACCCCCAATGGGCCTACCGAAGATAGTACCCGGGGTTTACTGAAGGCCCATGACTCGAAGAATAAGAAGAATCAGAAGCCCAAGTTGTTATTAAGGAAAGCTAGAGTTGTATTAGGAGATAATGTTTGTAATCTTGCGGGATGAGTTGGAAACCCTCTCGGACTCTGTAACTTGTATAATACGAATCCCTCGGCTCCACCTCCTATATAAGGGTGAGTCGAGGGACAAAGAAAGTATCGAATCATTGTCTCAAAAACCCTAGTTTTCATAATCGTCGAGTACTTTTCGGCTGAAACCTTCGAGATCTACTTGCCCTCTACTTCCAACTAAACCCTAGTCTACAACCCGTAGGCATTGACAAGTTAATCCCTTGTCACTCATTATTTGCAAAAAGTAGCCATAGGCTTGCATATGCCTTTTTCTTATTTAAGGTCTTTTCTTTTGATTTTATTTTTTCAAAGATTGGTGACAAGAGGGATGAGGTTTAGGGTTTAGCAAGTTTGGCAATGGTTCACCACCATTTAGCAAAGTAAGAAAGGTAGAGTTCAAAATTAACATATTAGGGCTATATGCCCACATATGTCTTTTTATTTATTTTAGGTTTCTCAAAATAGATCCACTTGGTTTTGAGAAGGTTAGGGTTTATGGTTTTTCTTATTTGATTTCTTTCTCTTTTATTTTATTTGGTTTGTGATCTTCACTTGATCACTTTAGGGTTTTAGGGTTTATCACATAAGCTCATCATGGCAAAACACAAGTATTAGGTATGAGCACTATGCATAACACTCTATGTAAGAAAAGTTTTTGTTGGTTCTCATTTTTGGAAAAAGGAAATTCATTTTCTCTTTGTTTTGAAATTTGGGGTGTTACACTCATCACTCTGGCCAGATCAAGACTAGCCAGATCAAGACATACATGCCTCGGGTAGGTCTTCATCTTCGCATAAGAGAGACCCGAGGACCGCCACCATTATTCAGGTCGGGCCCAGCACCGCCGACCTTCCCAGGCCAGCCGAGGCAACACGGTGAGACGCCTTGCAACCGGCCGACCCTCCACCGGCGACAACCAGGATCAAAGAGAGGGAAAGGAGAAGGCCGACCTAGGGCTTACATCCATCTGGTCCGTCCCACCTCGCACCTCCACCGGCGGCATGGCCCGCTGCCAGCGGCCACCGCCTCCATCACTAGGACGCCGCCTAGACCGGCGCCTAGGTCATCGTCCGCCACCCGATGCCCTAGGCGCGCCACCGCTCACGACGCCGGGTGCGCCACTCACGCTACCGCGCATCGAGCAGCCAGCATGCCGTGGTGCCCAGCGAGCGCACCACACCCAACCAAGAAGGATCCTTCCCGCGCCGATCCACCACGCCAGGGGGCGAGCAAGCCCTGCCGCCACCGGCAACGACCGCGCCCCATGGCGGTGGCGGGAGGAGGAAGGAGGGGTGGGGGGCTGGCGGTGGCAGATAACTAGGTTTCCCCCCGTTGCCACGCGGGGGCGAGAGGAGGAAACAGGGTGCCGGAATACGTGGTCACCTTCTGCCCGTATAGTAGTAGTCAATATATATTGTATAGTTCTACGAATAGACCCTAGCAGAAAACATGGGAGTGAGGGTGTGCCCATCATATTGGATGCAATCTTATACATTCAATTCATGACTCCCGAGATGATACTTGTTTTTATATAGAAATTTGATGCTACAACAATATTTATATCTCCAAAAGGAAGACAAAATCGAAGTAAGTTCTAAAGTTTTGGTGAAATCCCTCGAATTATGTAGTAAATAATTGAGTTTTGAAATGGCATAATTTCATTGACGACAAAAATATTTATAATTTCGAAACCTAATACCTGACAAGGACCATGCATGTAAATATTTAACATGAAACTCCATGTTTTCTATTTTTACTGGGCATTTTGGACTTTCAGAATATTTCAGGCGCATCTTTCATCTTGGTAAACTACCAGAAGTGCTCTAGTTTATCATTTTTTTATTAAACAATTAAAATATAAAAGTAATAGGCAAACAAAATAGTACATCCACTTGAAATTTGACGATACCGGTTCCACGACGTCAAGAGTAAACCAATGGATGGAGTAAATCCCTGCCACTGCATCCAAGCTTTGATTATTGAGCTTTGTTCTTCTTAATATTCCTAGTTGGCATTTGGTCATTTGGAATAGCATTCCGTGGCAGGAGATAGTACCGTCACTAGCTGCGGCTCACAACGCTGTCCGCTATGTCTTTCTTTTAGAAGGAGATACATGAGTACACAAAATAGCATCACGTCTTGTTGGTCCTGCGAGCACACGAAAGATGTCTGGCTTTTCTCACATACAAGTAGAGAGGAAGAGGGAGGATGTCGCCGCGCCGCGCGCACCAGCCACTGGTTGCAAATATTCTTGGCAAGTTGATATATCTTAGAGCATCTCCAAACGGTGTCGGATCTAGCGTTTGGAAACATGTTTTGTTTATGCCGTGTTTGGAGACATCGCTCTTCAGCCGCGTCCCCCAAACGCCGGGCCCAAATTTTTTTTTATAGGTTTTCAAAAACATAACCATATTAAATATGGCATATAAATAAATATGTTTGTCGAGATTGTTTTTAAATTAAAATACAACAAACAATAAAAGAACTAAACAAATATAATAAATAAGGCTAGATCAAGGTGCCGCGCCATTTGCTGATAATCCTTTGATCCTCCACATATTCTCAACGAGATCATTTTGAAGTTGCTCGTGAACATTGTTGTCACAGATCTCTGCGTGCATGGCGAGAAAATCAGCAAAATCTGCAGGTAACTCATGATCAACATCTGTAATAGGGCCTTGACACCCATAGGGACCAACATGTCTCCTGACATGATTCTTGCAGTCATCCTCGATGATCATGTTGTGCATGATCATATAATCCTGTATCACCTCCCACATTTGGTCGTGCGACCAGCTTAGAGCAGGGTACTAGACAGTTGCAAATTGAGTTTGAAGCACACCAAATGCCCGCTCGACATCCTCCCTGCAAGCCTACTGTCGCGAAGGAATGTGGAAATTCTTCTGACCTGATGGAGCCGAGATTGTTTTGACAAAAATCACCCATTTTGAATACATACCATCGGCTAGATAATAGCCTTTGGTATATTGGTGGTCATTGATCTCATAGTTGCATAGTGGAGCATGACCTTCCACTAGTTTGTTGAACACCGGAGACTGCTGCAACACGTTGATGTCATTGTGTGATCCCGCTAATCCAAAGAAAGAATGACAAATCCACGGGTCATAATCTACCACAGCTTCTAGTACCACAGTGTAATATCCATGACGCCCTTTGTATATACCTTGAATGGCAAACAGACAGTTCTTCCATGACCAGTGCATGCAATCGATGCTTCCAATCATTTCAGGGAATCCTCTGGCAGCATTTTGTGCCATGATCCTTGCAATCTCTTATTCAGTTGGCCCTCTCAACTAGTATTTTACAAACTTTCCCACCACAACTCGGCAAAACTTATACATGCACTCAATGGCAGTAGACTCACCATGCGAAAGTAGTCGTCATGTGTATCAGCAGGTGCTCCGTATGCAAGCATTCTCATGACGGAGGTGCACTTCTGAATCGACGAGAACCCGGCAACGCCTATAGCATCGTGCTTGAGCTTGAAGTAGGGGTCGCAACTCTCGAACGCCGTGGAGTATATTCATGAACAAACCCTTGCTCATCCTATATCGGCGCCAAAAATTATTGGCATATGTTGCCTCATCTGCGAAGTAGTCGTTGTGCAGCATGGTATGCCCCTCCATCCTCTGCCGGGGCTTCTACTTCTTTCTTCCCGGCTTTGATCCTCCGCGGCGCGGCCTCTTCCGCTTCTCCGCCTCGGCATCAATCATGTCCTGGAGGGACGCGATGATTAGAAAATTCTCCCGGATTTCATCGTCGAAGGATTGCTCGTCCTCCAGCAGTCGGGCAAGCATCTCGTCGTCGTTATCCATGTCTGAAGCAAAATTAATGGTTAAAATTGCGCCGCGGCAGACGAGGCAACGAATAGCGGCCTATCGCGCCTACCTGAATAGTCCTCGAACACCTTATGTGCGTGGAGGTGGGGCGGATTTGACGCCGCGTTCTGGGACACGCCGGCGATGCGGCGGAGGTGAAAAGGCTGACGAGAGAGCCAGCCGCGACGACGGTGCCGATTCAGAAGAGATCAGCTGTCGAAACGGCCGGTAAATCCAGCGGCGGCGGAGGGGTCAGACGCGCGGGAGGAAAGGCGCGACGAGAAATAATAGGCGTGAACCAATGGTTATGGAAATAGTCACCGACAGGTGGGAGCCCGTCTCGCTTTTCATTGTGTCCATCATGCCCGGACAGTCCCCTTTGTAGCGGGGACAGACTCGGGGCACCGGACAAAAGGAGGCTTTGAGACATGCGGCTAGGACCGTTTTTTTTTCTGCCCGAAATCCCTTTGGGGGACGTTGCTGGAGATGCACTTATCACTTCCGAGCCTGTTCAGCGCCGACGCGAATTTCTGCTTCTCGTGTGCGCCATAACCCGAGCAATAAAATTGAAAAAATACTAAAACTACAATGTATAGAAAATGTATATAGATATCTGCACGTCAAGATTGAATTTAAAATATAAAAGTACGCAACCTAGAAAAAAATTAAATCATAGCGAGACACAATATAAGAAGTGGACGTATGCTATTCATGATGTACCAAATTTGCAATTTTTGTGTGCAGATTACATACATTTGTATTTTTTTATTGAAAACTAGCATGGTGGCCCTCGCAATGCGAGGGCAACATCTAAAAGTTTTCTTTAACGAAATAAATATAATATTTTATATTGGATGAATGTAGATATTATAATTCTATAGTTGCTGTAAATATTATGCTGAATAAAATATCACATGTTGATAAATCAACTTTATTATACTAAATTTATGAGTGAATGCATACTTTACCATTTGTAAAAATACATATCAGTAATTATACATGAAATTGTATACATGGGATGTTTGATGAGTTTGTAGAATTATATTTGGATCACGTGTTGGTGTGTAGATTTTATTTGAAGTTATATTTGTAAGAAATTTGAAGTGAGTTAAAGTCACATTACCTTGTTTTAGAGTTGTAACAAAATATATGCTGAAGTCTAAATAATAATGGAATATAATCGCGTGGAAGCTTATGTTTATTTTCATTTATTGATATATATATCCATCTTGCTTACATTAACAAATATCCATGAGATCAATGGGTGAGCCAATTCCATGTGTAGTTATAAAGATATATCAGTTCTTGCCTATTAACAGTAAGAGATCAATACATGTATATGAAACTACTGGTTGTGGTCTAGAACCAAAATATTTTACTTTCTTATTAGAAATATCAACATTAAGGAATATTTTACTTACTTTGGTTTTTTTCCAGAATTTTTTTGTGCAGTTTCTACAAATAACCATTAAGGGGTAACTACACTAACTTGTAAAGATCTTGAAAACTGAGAACTAAGTAGGTTTCTACACATTAAAGAAGTCAATGTCATGCACAGAAAACAGGAGGAAATCAGTACCCCGCGAGGCTGGCCCATGTCACTGTTCATTCTCATTAAATCCATGGGCAAATGTCCAATAAACAAAGTTCCTAAAATTTGTAACCTTTTATATGTTTTGTACTCAAATTATAAATGTACTTATCGCGAAAACTAACATGTGAATGGATTTTTAGTAGGGTTATTTTACTCGGAGTACATCTCTGATCAAAAGTGAGGCTTGAAGTTATGTTTCTCAATACACCGAGATTTAATTTTAGTCGATCGACCTTCTCATCGCTTGCGAGAATCTATGTTGATATTGGCCCACGTGAATCATTAAGATAAAACACTATCCATGTGATAAAGGACGTTCTCTTTGATAATGCGACTAATATATAAAAATTGGACCATGTATAGGGGTTTTACTATCATGGTGTTAAACCATGCATCCGTGAGGTAATACTTGAAGTTCAACTACTCCCAAATTTTGGAGGTGTTATAGCAGTGTTTATGTGTGTGTAAGCGCGTTTGTGCGTGCATCTGATGGTAGTCGAATACAATTGCCATTTTTGTGTACAATGTTTAGTAGGTTATTACTCTTTTGCTTCTTGTAGAATTGTAGAACACTCCATTTCATAGTAAATCTAAAGTGTAGGATGTTGCTAGATATAAGGCACATTTGTTTGAGAAAAAACTAAAGTATAGGGTGTATAGTGATTCACCACTCGTCTAGGGAATTATTTACATTACTCATGCAAGCTCCCTTATTTTCTCACGTCGATTAGCTAAGGGTAACACATTATCCAAAACTGGTATAATTGTCCCTTCACATTTGTTCTTTAGTTTCAGTTCCAATAACTATGCACCCTAAATCTAAGAACGGAAGGAGTACTATTGTACTGCATGCATCTTATTTCTCTATGATGGGGGGAATTTATCTCGTTGGCCAAGCTCACGTAGAAAATTTGAATAAAATCCTCAAATATAAGGAGGAGAAAGTCGTAGAGGAATTTGGTGGAAATTTGAAAAGAATAGGTGCAAGGTAGAACACATTGACAATTAAGACTTTAAAAATTCCATTTTTGAATCGATGTTGTGTGTTAGTATGCGTTGCTATTTTCCAAATAAAATAAAATGTTTAATATCCTGCAAAACATACTTTGAAATTTCTTTCCAAAAGCCTACATGATTTATAACTTTATTGTCAACATGTTTTCACCCGTTGATTGTCGTACATGAACATAGGTCTTTTTTTTTTGCTCTTCAAGTCTCCTTCAAACAGACATTCAACTATATTACTTTTATTTTCCTTGATTGCCAATCGCTTGGCATGCATAAGCTATATATATGCCAAGTAGTATAATAAATTTGATGAAATTCTAATATCATTTGAAAAGGAGCGGATCGGCGGTATCGCAGGCGAGGAGGATGGGACCTAAATGAGTTTTGTGGCTTTTTCCGCCGCATCCTGTTATCTTCGCACCGCAGGTACCGGTTCCTGAAAAGGCATAATTAAATAGGCTATTATCTTTTTTTACTCTGCTGGTCTTCTCCTATATTATCTGAAAGCACATAGTTATAGAGTTTAGGTTTTTAAAATGTTGATTTTTAGATGTTTGTTAAGAAAGACCACTTACTTTTTTCTGTAAAAAAAAGACCACTTGCTTTCTTTTTCAGCGAGAACCTTCAGTTCTTTTTACCTTTGCATGCACCTCCGTAGATACATATGACTTGCAATAGTACTTTGGTTATTTTCATATTAGTTTCTTTACTCTTTTTTTATTCAAAAAAGGGGCTCTTGTTTCCCCACCGTGGTGGCTTATGCTCTGTATGCTGGCCGGTGACCAATATAGGATCAATCACTATGGAAAAACATACGTACTGGACCAGGCCTATTCAACATGGCAACGTGCACAACTTTTTACGGAATCTCAATCAAACGTGTCGGTCTACATCAAATATGTGCACCTGCGTAACGTATCATCCAGTAAATCTGAGGCATTATAATTTGGTCCCACCATACGATTAACGGACCAAATAATTTAGCCTATGTGGATTAACGTGGTGTCTCTATTTTAAATATTCGTATTTTGCTTTTAGTATATAATAGATCTGCACGATTAAGTATCAAGGTGACATGTACATGCATGAATGATTTCAATATTTTTGAAATATTTAAATAGCATTTTGATTATTTTTTAAATCAGGTGAGCCAACACCAAAGTTCTCCACCATATTTTCGACCAAAACATTTTGTAATTGGGAAGAAAGGTAGTACATATTACGAGGTCAGCCGGTAGATATATGGTACATGTCTTGAATTGATGCGGGCACACATGAATTTTTTGCACAAAAGAAGAGAATCGATTCACAGGTTTTCAAGCAACTCCACCAGGTCAGATTGGCCATAAAGATTTTTTTTTTTATAAAGAGCATATATTAATAACGCGGAGATACCAATTACACAAACCCTCTGCAACAACATCATGCCATAATTACATAAATGGTGCACACAACCAAAAAAAAGGAAGAAATACAAAAAAAATGTCCATCTACAGAGATCGTAAATTGAAATAGTAACACTGGCACCACCAAGACAACACCAGAAGGCCAGCTTCTCCATAAGCGACGCCTCCAACGAGAAAACAGTACACAAACGCTGTCGTCATCCAATCATAGATCTTAACTTTTCACCTGAAGAAAATCCTCACTCTCAAAATAATGCCTTCAACGAGAACATTGTCAAATACAACTAATTAAAATTAGATCTTAGATTTTCACCCTGAAAGATAGAATTCTGAACTTCTCATATGCAGTCGTTCCCACATACAAGTCGTTGTTTGAAATCACGAAACGCCAAGCCAATTTCACCTCACCACCAAGATCCGATCACCATTGTTCTTCCACCGATCTCGGCTTTCATGACCTTCTCTGCTAGCACCATGGACAGAAAATGAGCTCCATGATATTAACCGCCAGCAGAGCTTCGAAGCGCTCCCTCTAAAACCAAACGGACAGATAAACAAATATGGGTGCACACGACGAAAATACCCAATTCAGCAATCTTCAGAGCATCTCCAGTCGCATCCCCCAAACGATGTCTGGCAATAGCGCCGGATTAGTCGTTTGGGGGACGTCCGGAAGAAATTTTCGTTTGGAGGAGGTCCCTTTCCTAGCCACGTCCCCCAAACGTGACCTCCAAACAAAAAGCAAGTGTAAAAGTCGTGTCCGGCGTCCCTGATGGAGTCTCTATACACAGGGGATGTGCTAGGGACGTCGGATAATATTTGAGGGACGTCCGGAGCGAAGCGGCCTTTGGGGCATGCGACTGGGACGTTTTTTTGGCCGGTGTCCCCCAAATCCCTTTGGGGGACGCTTTGGGGGACGCGACTGGAGATGCTCTCAGGCATTGATCGCACAATGAATTTGGCCGGCAGGGCCTTCCGGAACACGATAATTCAGCAATCTTTAGAGCATCTCCAGTCGCATCCCCCAAACGATGTCCGGCAATAGCGCCGGATTAGTCGTTTGGGGGACGTCCGGACGAAATTTTCGTTTGGAGGAGGTCCCTTTCCTAGCCACGTCCCCCAAACGCGACCTCCAAATAAAAAGCAAGTGTAAAAGTCGTGTCCGGCATCCCTGATGGAGCCTCTATACACAGGGGATGTGCTAGGGACGCCGGACAATATTTGAGGGACGTCCGGAGCGAAGCGGCCTTTGGGGCATGCGACTGGGACGTTTATTTGGCCGGCGTCCCCCAAATCCCTTTGGGGGACGCTTTGGGGGACACGACTGGAGATGCTCTCAGGCATTGATCGCATAATGAATTTGTCGGCAGGGCCTTCCGGAACACGATAGTCCAGCCAGCCCGGTGGGAAGAAACTTTCGACCGATCTTCACTTGGCGCGAGAGGAATCTGAGGGCCACCACCATTATTCGCAAGACTAGCAGCCCCTCGCCGCCGGTCAACTACCAACCAGATCGGAAGACATGAAGAGGGCAGTCCAGCACGGCCCGATGGTGTGGCAAGGACCAACACCAGGCCCGCACCTGCCTAGACCACCCGCCGGTCCAGATCTTGGCCAAAACCCTAGATCGGATCGAGGTGGTGCAGAGCATCACCGCGCAGAGGGTGTCGGCGGCGCACCATCCCTTCCTTGTCGTTGATCCGGTGGAAGTGCTCAGGCCCCTGCCACACCCAGCCGCGCCGCCCATGGAGAATCATGGTTGAGACTGAGCATCACGAGAGGAGATGTACATGTACATGTTAATATCATGCAAATTCGCGGCTGGAGAATTTTTGTTTTCTATGTAGCAGTTGTAGGATCAAATATAATCTTCTAGAAAAAAGAAGCAAGATCGAACGTAATTGCATAAAATCAAGTATGCCAAAGGCTCTTTCTATTTATTTTTTCATTACGTAGCTGCGTGGCTAAGACTCTCTGCGATCTTGTCTCGTAATAGAAGAAGCAAACTTTTATTGCGATTATTCGCCTACAGGTCATATCGCGCTGATGATCTGATCCATGCTTATCCGAGTCAGAACGCCCAATGTATGACCCAAAACTTCTTTAGGACCCATATCTGTACCTTTGATCAAATGGGTTAATTTGTTAATCGTGGAATTAGTCTCTGAAAAGAAGCCCTGTTAGCGACTCGTGCAACAGGTTGGAGGCTTGGAGCACACACTGTTTTTTTTCCGCAAAATACTCTCACGCGGGAGTACAGTCACTACGTGGGTCACATTCCAATGTGCCCACTCACGGACTGACCACAAGCTAACAAGCACGAGCCAATTTAAAATCGTGCCAACAGAGAGCACCAAATTAAACGAGCAAAGATCGGGCCTACGGAAATAGAAACTAGAAGCGCTTGCCAAACGGGCAGTATCAACGTTTGGCTACGGGATTTCAAGCATGTACCACGCCACGTGATGAAGATATTTATGGCGGGGAAACGCTATTTTGAATATCCGGTAAACTGGTGGATATATCAACGAAGGAGCAAAGCTCGTATACTCTGAAAACCAAACTTTTACCAAGAGTAAAATTACCAGCGCTCGGTGTAAAGTGGACTCAAAAGCACTCTGAAAACCAAAATTTTACCATGTTATGTTATAAAGTTTTTTTCAGCAAATTACGTTGATAGTAGCACATAGCTCCTGAAGAATGGCAAAATACAAGTAATGCAAAGCAGAAAATACAAGTAATGCAAGGCAGAGTTCTACTAACTTGACTTGCGAGCTTCATTCGTCAAACACACTACAAGAAAGAAGTCATGTAGAGACGGCTAAATTAGAGACTAAAGACGCTAAATTTCATCTCTACGTGGTTGTAAAGACGCTACTATAAAGCGTCATAGAAACGTCTTCTAGTGCACCGTCTCAAATACCATAAAGACGCATTGTGAGCGTCTCAGACATAAAACATGACGCTTTCAAAAGCGTGTTTATGCTAATAGAGGCACTTTGAAGAGGTCCAACAAATCGTCTCTACCAACATTGAGTCGCTTTATTAAATCCTTGAATAGCGAATATTTTGTGTTATATATAAATTAATTTATTATTAAAATATTTTGGAGAACTTGAATAATGCACATAATAAGATTAAAATCAAATTCTATTCATCAAACAAAACCAGACATTACGAAAGTACATTACACAATGGAAAAATAACTATGACATTACATCATTTGATGACAACTGTACTTTACAAGTGAAATGTGCATCCTTACAAAGATTTGCATATATACGTGACTAAATAATACAATAATTTCCGTTATGTAATTTTCTAGGCAATGAGATTAATCTATTGGGTCTCGAAATCAATTTCTGTCTTGTAAACTACTTCTTCAGACTTTCTTTGCTCTCTAGCTACTATGCGGTTTGAATAATCTTTCACGAACAGTATCCTTCAGAGTAACATCTACACAAGAAAAAAAATCATTAGGCAAAATATCAACCGGAAATGACTTTCCGTGTGATTTTGACAGCAACATAATATGTTTATGAACTCAGAGTGAATATCCCGAGTAAATACCATGTGCAGCAAAAAAAAAAATATGGAGCTCCAATCCGATAGAAGAACTAGGCACATATACATACTAGACGAGTCCAGCAACACGCGATCCAGTTTGCAAGGTAAATCCAAAACGCAAAGCATCAATTCTAGTAAGTACATAATTCGAATCTGGGTGAATATAAAATAATTAAAAAGTAAAGAAACTTTCTTCTGATCGATGCAATTGGGGTCATCCACTTTGCATTGGCTCGTTTATTATCCTCCGTGCAAGATCTACATCAATATCGATGGTCAGCGGGCAAATACAAGGATGAACACTAATCTGCATCGTACAAAAAAAACTCTGTCAAAGATCTTAGAGGGGAGAGGCGGAAGATGCACGTACTTGCAGACATGAATAATGAAGCAAGGGGCAATCAACAGTTAGCAGTTGATCGACTCCGGCAGGAAGGAACAATTAATCGTGTCCAACACTTCAACGCCATGGAACAACCTTTATTCGTCATAAGGAACACATCAGACTAAACGACGATGGAGTCTAGCGGCTAGTTGTGCATGCTCGGAATCATCGTGGCATGGATCTCCGCTGAAGGCTACAATTAGCACCTAATTAAAAGGGGTCTGAGGGCTGGCGCCTTCTGTCGGCACCCCTTTTGTCGCGGGTCGTAATACGGTCCGCGACAAAAGGGCTATGCCTATATATAGACACGCAGCTAGCACCCCACCTCATTTTTCCTTGGTGGGGAAGGTGGAGGTGTATGCTAGCTCATTTTTTCTACATGTGCACAAGACGTGTTTGATGGAATGCTTGTGAGAGGGATGCCACTTGATTTTATTTGATAAGATTTTTCCTCTTTTTGATCCTAAAAGGTTAGCAACTATTTTCTCGTATATATATACATAGTCCGTACAATACTAATTTTAGCAATGTGATTGCATCTGATACATATATAATTGTACTTATGGTGTAGATGAGTCATCCATGGATATACGGTAACCGATGTGTCCCCGCTTTCAGAGAGGGCGTGAATTCTTTCCTGCTTGTGGCCGAGGCCAACAAGTCGAAGCAAGGTTTTATGTGCTGTCCATGTCAAAAATGTAAGAACGAGAAGGATTACTCTTACTCAAGAGACATTAAGAGCCACCTGCTTCGGTTTGGATTCATGTCCAGCTATAATGTTTGGACCAAGCACGGAGAAGAAGGGGTTATGATGGAAGACGGCGATGAAGAAGAAGATAATGATGAGCAGTACCGATCTATGTTCTCTGATTGCGATGATACCGTAATGGACGACAATGAAGAAGGAGGTGAAGAACAGGCATCAGATGATCCTGTTGATGATGATCTTCGTCGGGCCATTTCTGATGCAAGAAGAGACTGTGGCACGGATAAGGAGAGGTTGCAGTTCGACAAGATGTTAGAGGACCACCACAAATTGTTGTACCCAGGTTGTGAAGATGGGCATAGAAAGCTGGGTAGCATATTGGAATTGCTGAAATGGAAGGCAGAGGTCGGTGTGACTGACTCGGGATTTGAGAAATTGATGATAATATTAAAGAAGTTGTTTCCAAGAAATAATGAATTGCCCGTCAGTACATATGAAGCAAAGAAGCTTGTCTGCCCTCTAGGATTAGATGTGCAGAAGATACATGCATGCATTAATGACTGTATCCTCTACCGCGGTAAGAAGTACGAGAATTTGAATAAATGTCCGATATGTGGTGCATTACGGTATAAGATCAGAAAAGATGACCCTGGTGATGTTGAGGGCGAGCCACCCAGGAAGAGGGTTCATGCGAAGGTGATGTGGTATGCTCCAATAATACCACGGTTGAAACGTTTGTTCAGAAACAAAGAGCATGCCAAGCTGTTGCGATGGCACATGGAAGAACGTAAGAAACACGCGATGTTGAGGCACCCCGCTGATGGTCGGCAGTGGAGAAACATCGGGAGAGACACTACAAGAAAAGTTGCCATGGCCGACGAAGTTGAAGTCGCGTCGTGGTTGCTGGTGTACCATGGCCGACGATTTTGGGTCCCTCCGTGGTGCATGTCAAAACTTTTTTTTTCTCGTTTTTGAGGCCACCTAGCCCGACGAAAGCGGCCAAAACGTCGCGTATGGTGGCCCGGGACGTGGTGCATCTCGAAATCTCGGGTTCGCCGGCCGAGTCAACGCAAATCCGCACCGCCGAGGGATGTAGGGCCCAGATGGCAGCCTCTCTGGCATTGTTTTTTTTCTCGATCGCGCCATCTCGTTCAACGTTCTCCGATCGAGCCGTTTACGATGCAGGATCATGGGTCCCGCATGTCATCCTCTATGAACCAAAATTCTTTCTATTCTTGGATTTTTTTGACCCCCTGATTTCTGGCTACTTCCTTTTTCTTTTGATCCCTTGCCGCCTTGGAAACGTTGAGACCGCTGCTGCTAAATGGGACCCGCATGTCATCCTCTATGTGCAATCAACTTTCTTTTCTTGGAGTTTTTTTTGGCACCTCATATTTGGTCACTTGCCTTTTTTTTCGATCCCCTGCCGCCTCTCAAACGGTGATACCGCTGCTGCTAAATGGGACCCGCATGTCATCCTCTATGTACTATAAAACTTTCTTTTCTTGGATTTTTTTTTGGCACCTCATATTTGGTCACTTGCCTTTTTCTTTCGATCCCCTGCCGCCTCTCAAACGGTGATACCGCTGCTGCTAAATGGGACCCGCATGTCATCCTCTATGTACTATAAAACTTTCTTTTCTTGGATTTTTTTTGGCACCTCATATTTGGTCACTTGCCTTTTTCTTTCGATCCCCTGCCGCCTCTCAAACGGTGATACCGCTGCTGCTAAATGGGACCCGCATGTCATCCTCTATGGACTATAAAACTTTATTTTCTTGAATTATTTTTGGCTCCTGATATTTGGTCACTTGCCTTTTTCTTTCGATCCCCTGCCGCCTCTCAAACAGTGAGACCGCTGCAGCCTAAATGGGACCCGCATGTCATCCTCTATGAGCAATCAACTTTCTTTTCTTGGAGTTTTTTTGGCACCTCATATTTGGTCACTTGCCTTTTTCTTTCGATCTCATGCCACGTTTGAAACGTTGAGGAACCTGCTGGCTCATGGGACCCGCATGTCATCCTCTATGTGCTATAAAAGTTTCCTTTGTTGGATTTTTTCACCCTCTGATTTTTGGCTTGCCTTTTTATTTTGATCCCTGCCCCCTTTGAAACGTTGAGTAAGCTGTTGGCTCAAGGGACCCGCATGTCATCCTCTATGTCCATCAACTTTCTTTTCTTGGATTTTTTTTCACCCCCTAATTACTAGCTACTTTCTTTTTCTTTTGATCTCAAGCCGCATTACAAACATTGAGACCGCTGCTGCAAAATGGGACCCACATGTCATCCTCTATGTACAATAAATCTTGGATTATTTTTGGCTTCTGATATTTGGTCACTTGCCTTTTTCTTTCGATCTCATGCCACCTTTGAAACGTTGAGTAAGCTGCTGGCTCATGGGTCCCGCATGTCATCCTCTACGAACAATAAAAGTTTCCTTTCTTGGAGTTATTTTTGACCCCTAATTTACGGCTATTTGCCTTTTTCTTTTGATCCCTGCCCCCTTTGAAACGATGAGGGAATGGCTGTTGGCAGGTCGGTCCCACATGTCATCCTCTATGAACAATAAAAGTTTCCTTTGGTGGATTTATTTTTGACCCCTAATAAATTTACGGCTATTTGCTTTTGTTCTTTCGATCCCCTGGCTCTTTGGAATGGTTGTTAATGCTGTTGCCTCAATTTTCTTATTGTGCTGTGCCGCCTTGGAAACGTTGAGAACGCTGCTAGCTCATGGGACCCGCATGTCATCCTCTATGTACAATAAAGTTTCTTTTCTTGGATTATTTTTGGCTCTGATATTATGTCACTTGGCTTTTTCTTTCGATCTCATGCCGACTTTGAAACGTTGAGGATGATCTTTGCCTCATGGGTCCCGCATGTCATCCTCTCGAACGATAAATGTTTTCTTTTCTTGTATTTTTTTACCAACTGATTTTTGGCTTTTTTTTTATTTTCGGTCCCTGCCGCCTTTGAAACGTTGACGACGCTTTCTTTGGCTCATGGGTCCCCGATGTCGGCCTCCCCGTACAAGAAACATGTGATATTTTATTTTGAGACAATAAACGTTGTATTTCGCTCACGAGCTATTGCAAACGGATAAATTAAATCTTTATATCTACATAAACAAACTTATATGTTGAATCTCCTTGTTTTTTGTTTTTGCGAAGCATAGGACTTTCCTGTTTTTTTTTTTGAGAAAAATCCGACCTTTCCTGTTTTGGAGTGGGCTGAAATTGTACGAGTCAAAAGGCCCCGGCGGGATAGTTCGAAGGCCCCGGATGTCCAGATACAGCCCAATTGAAATCTTTCTTTTCTTGGATTTTTTTTCACACCACGATTTCTGGCTACTTCATTTTCTTTCGGTCTGTGCCGCCTTGGAAGCGTTGAGACCGCTGCTACAAAATGGAACCCGCATGTCATCCTCTATGTACAATAAAGTTTCTTTTCTTGGATTATTTTTGGCTCTGATATTATGTCACTTGCCTTTTTCTTTCAATCTCATGCCGACTTTGAAACGTTGAGGAAGTTTCTTGGCTCATGGGTCCCGCATGTCATCCTCTATGAACAATAAAAGTTTCCTTTGTTGGATTTATTTTTTCCCCTAATTTACGGCTATTTGCCTTTTTCTTTTGATCCCCTGCCCCTTTGAAACGATGACGACGCAGTGGCAAGTCGGTCCCACATGTCATCCTCTATGAACAATAAAAGTTTCCTTTGATGGATTTATTTTTGACCCTAATTAATTTCTGGCTATTTCCTTTTTCTTTTGATCCCCTGCCGCCTTGAAATAGTTGAGGATGCTTTCTGCCTCATGGGTCCCGCATGTCATCATCTCGAAAGGTAAATGTTTCTTTTCTTGAATTTGTTTACCAACTGATTTTTGGCTTATTTTTCTTTCGATCTCCTGCCACCTTTAAAACGTTGACGACAACTGCTGGCTCATGGGTCCCCAATGTCAGCCTCCCCATCACGCAAATCCTCTTTCTGCAAAGGTTGTATTTCTAGATAGATAAGGTGGATTCGAATCTGCCATGGTTCAGGCAGCTCAGGTAAGCCTTCTTGCACTGATTAATGGAAGTAGTGTATAGCTAGGTCAAGACATGTGGCTCGGTGTAATGAATCTATTTGAATCATGTTGTGGGTTCAATCTGATAGTTCTCTAACAGGTCAGCCAAAATAGAAATTAAGTTTTTTCTAAAACGGAAATGCAAATTAAGATGAACACAAACATTAGTTATCATAATAGCTGATCATACATACATACTTGCTAAGAGCAAAAGCTTGCCAGAGTTTTACCACCCATACAATTAATTAGCAGTTCAGATAAGATAACCTTATATAAGTATAACTACAAATGCATTTGCTAAGGGCTCATGGGGCAACAGAACTAGACTACCGCGAACTTTATGACCAGCATGTCATAGCGGCATCGAAAGATCTTGACCTTCAACTTTGATCCAATGCGAAGTTTGGCACCGTCAATGAACTTTTTCCACCTGGAAGTAACAGCCAAGCGGCCATCTGTGGGACTGACGGAGTACCGTCCCTCCACGGTGAGACCTTCACTCTCCATGACGAGGGATATCTTGCCCCTTCGGCCAGCATTGAGATCCTTGGAGATACTTTTAGGCAATTTCTGATTCAAAGCAAGAGATACCACCAAAAATTAGTCAATGGCACCAATGCACTGAACCATGTGAGACTTTGAGCAGAGAAGACATCAAGATAAGAGCAGTTATGCTGTCATATACTCACGAACATATCCTTCAGATGCGTCCTGGTCACCACACGGGTGGCCACAGCAATGAGCTGAGACCTCGGTGATACGGGCTGGGGCAGAGTGCGGGAGCAGAGGCTGGTACACGAGCTGGTGCCGATGCGAGGAGACTGCGGGCAGGTGCAGGTGAAACGGTGCCTCTAGAGGAACCGGTGCGATGCAGGAGATTGTTGGGCGAGGTGCGATGCGGTGCAGCTAGAGGAACCGATCTTGATGCGGGGAGCCTGTGGGCAGGTGTAGTATATGGGGCCTCTACGAGGAACCAATGCTGATGTAGGGGACTCTTGGGTAGATGCGATAAATGGAGCTGGTACAGAACCGGTGCTGATGCGGGAGAGTGGGAAGCCGGTGCAGGTCTTGGTGTGGTTGCCCTTTGTGACATCCGCTCATGTTCCATCGGGGGATGCAGCTTTGATCATGTTAAACCCAGCAAGCTAGAACAGAGGGAATGGTTTAGAACAAGCTGCTCGGAAACGGTTATCAAAAGATATGAGTAGAAAAAAGTTACATATTATATATTTGGAAGTGTCTCCAACTACGTAGCGATTACGTATATCTGCCCGTTTGAGTTTACGATCCTCGGCTCGTCGCCCTTCTTCAGACCGTAGTCAAAAGCAAACTTTCTCCAATCATGTCCATACAAATATGTGATGGCCTGCGTCTTGTAGACATACACCTCATAGACCGTGTAGGTGTTCATCAATTTGCCATTGCCATGCATAGTGAAAGAACCTTCATGTGGACACATCTGGTTAATCATTGGACGAAGTTCACAAGGTACAGTCTGCATGTGAAAATTGATACAAATGTAAGAAGCAGGAAGACTAAAAACAAGACTTTACTATATGCCAATTCATGCTAAACCACTGAGAATACATACCTGTAACTCTGTGAAGGAGCTACTAGAAAGGTAGATAGAGCCATAGGAGGTGTTATATGCGGGGTATGTACATGGGCCCGCCATATTCCCGCAAGCTCGGCATCGGGATGGTGAAGGAAACATGGGAGGTACTACTGGTGCGTAGCGCTGAATGTAAGTGGAAGAATTAGGTTGTGTAAAGTGCATAGTTCAGAGCAATGCAAATGTTGACAAGCGAGTGCATAACACTATGTTACAACACGAGCAGTGAAAAATTAGTGTATGATGAATATAAGCATGCTAATTTGGTGTTTCCGAATTCCAAAAAGCATTAGACAGAGCCGGTGATAATATCAGACATAAATCATGGCATGTATATGTGGCTTAAGAAAATATACCCGAACCCTTGGATGGTTACGGCCCGGCTAGTCCTTGGACTTGAGCTTATATAAGCATCCAGAAGGTGGGGCTGACAGTAACTTGGTGGCAGCCTCTGCAGATGCCTCATCAGCAGTAGTTGCAATCCTTTTGACCAATGAAGGGTTAGCAGTTTCAGTCTGCATATGAAAATTGAAGAGCAACAGACATCAGCAGTGATATATAAAATGAATCTATGAGACACTGATGCATATAGTGCTGGATGTAAGTGTAAGAATAGGTGTGTGTGTTTCTGAACTATTGGTAAGCATTAGACAAAGCCGGCAATAAACAGACAAAAATCAAATCATGTATGAGGATTAAGAAAATATACCTGCTTCTTGAAAAGGGTACCACCCAGTGGCCCGTGGCCTTGTGCTTGAGGAGGTTTTCAGAAGATGGTGGCGGCACCATCGTCTTCACAGCAGCCTCATCAGGATCATTTTTTATCCATTTGAGTAGAGGCACAGAAGTTTCATCCTGCATATGAATAGCAACAGAACTCATCATTGATATTTAATAAATCTATGAGATAGACTGATGCAAATAGTGCGGGTGTAAGTGGAAGAATAGGGTTGTGCATAGAGAACAGTCGACAACAATGCAAATGATTACAAAAGAAGCCAATGGAAATCAACAGTTTATATACTGGATGAGACAGACTGAAAAGTGAAAAATTAGTGTATGATGATTGTAAGCAAACGCAGTGTTTCTGAACTTTTGGTAAGCATTAGACAAAGCCAACAGTAATTAAACAGATAATAATGAAATCATGTATGTGGATTAAGAAAATATACAGATTCATTAAAAGGTCACCACCAGTGGCCCATGGCCTCGTGCTTGTAGAGGTTTCGGAAGATGGTGCCGGCACCATCGTCCTCACAAAGCAGCCTCATTAGCCTCATTTTGCATCCACTTGAGTAAAGGCGCAGCGATTTCAGCCTGCATAAGAATGGGAACAGATCTCGGCGGTGATATTGAATGACTACGAGACAGACTGATGCATATAGTGCTGGATGTAAGTGGAAGGGTATGGCCGTGTATGGACAACAGTTCACAACAATGCAAGGGTGTGTTCGGTTCTGAAACAGCGTGGAATGGAATGGAATGGTTCCATTTCAGAGGAATGGAATGGTTAAATTTTTGTTCGGTTGGGATAAATGTTGAGCAGAAGAGATCGAGGTTAAACTAACCATTTGTCTCAAAATTCTAATTAACAATTGCAAATGACATTTTAATCTCAAAGTCGTAATTAACAGCGCCTAATGGTGCTCTTTTAATCTAAAAATCGTAATTAACATCATTTTTTGTTGGGTTAGGGAACTGGAGTAGATGAACATTCTTGTATGATGATTGTAAGCAAACGAATTTGGTGTTTCTAAACTTTTGGCTTCGAGATCTTATGGGTTTCAACTCTAGCCTACCCCAACTTGTTTGGGACTGAAAGGCTTGGTTGTTGTTGTTGTTGTTGTAAACTTTTGGCAAGCATAGAAAAAACCGATAATAAACAGAGAAAAATCAAGGCATGTTTTGTGGATTAAGAAAATATACCATATTCATTAAAAGATCACCACCCAGCTGGCGCGTGGCCTTGTGCTTGTAGAGGCATTTAGAAGATGGGGGCGGCATCAACATACTGGCTTTGATCAGCCGCAGTTTTGATCTTCCTTTTGAGTAAAGGCCCTAAAGTTTCAGTCTGCATATGAATAGCAAAATAAAAGGCAGACCTCAGCAGTGATATTGAATTACTGTATGAGATAGACTGATGCATATAGTGGATGCTCTTAGCCTTTTGCAGCGTGAACACTAGCTATGGACAGACAAAAAACTAGTTAACTCAGCTTTGTCTAGATATGAATGTACTACCACCATCCAAAAGCTTAAGCCTTATTTATTTTTGAGAAATCAAAACAAGCAAAGTTTGACCAAAATTTTAGAACATTCTATCAACAAATATAATACTGTGTAGATACCGTAGGAAAATACATTTTATTATCTATTTAATGATATTAATTTTGTATTTTGCATGTTACTGATTTTTGGTAAAAGCTTAGTCAAACATGGTATAGTTTGACTTTCTAAAAATAATGTAAGCCCAAAGCTTTGGGATGGAGGCAGTAGTATCTAGAGCTAAAACACATCTAGATACATCCGTATCTACAGATAGTTGAGTCAATTAATTTGGATACGAGGGAGTATCGATTCGAGACTACATCATGGTAAGTTGGTTTAAAAAATTACCCACTGGCGGTCCTGCCCAGCTCGGCGATGGCATTTCGCTTCTTGTCTGCAGATCGGGCCATGCTCCTGCAGCGGGTGGGGCGCTATTCTCGTTCCCCATAGCCTCGGCCACGGAACACTGGAGGTACCAACGTCTGAGAGAATATAGAGCATGGTGTCACGGAGGCTTTACGCACGCACACACCGAAGACATGTGCTACTTTAAGCATATTCTAGAACGAGGAACAGATTGAGGATGCGAGAGAGACACTTAAAAGGTAAAGAGTGGATAAGCAAACAGTACCTGCTGCGGGGCTGGGGATGCAGCTCGGGCTCAGCCAACTGCCCACATGCGTGGTGGCCTTACGCTCCATTGCCCCCACCGCCGAGGTCTTACCTTTCTGTACAAGGCGACAAAAGATACGGTGAGGATCAGCGAAACTACAAAGGTTGCAAATGTCGACAAATAAAGGAAGAACACCCCAATCAAAGCAAAGGTAGCCCCCCCCCCCACCACCCACAATCACACCCACCACGAGGGTGACCAGAACGACACCCCTTCGCCCACAAAAGGACAGAGCAGCGCAAGATAACGAGGAGAGGAAAATATAACCGATCTCGAGAAAGGAAAGAACATTACTAGTCCTACCTAATCCGCTTGGTCTAGATGCAGCTTGCCCCTCCAAGCTGGATGCCTGGACGGTGGAGGCGAAAGGAGGGGATCGAGCTAGCGGCTTGCATCCGTCGGCAATCGGCACTCGATCGGGAGAGAAGGGGTGCTACATAAAGGGGAGGGGTAACATATTTTATTACACAGTGAACTTACTGATGTGACTATAGTCATTACATGTCTCACTGAAACTAGGGCCCATAGCGTGGCACCCCAAATTCACTTGAAGCTGCCCGGCGGGACGCATTGGCGCGTCAAGAAACCCCCGAATTGTAGCGGGGAAATGAAACATTTCACAAAAATTCAAAATTCAAGCACACCGCCATGCGCCAAGCACGCAGCTGTTCCTTCCTCTTCCTCGGTTCCTCCTCCCCTATCCGAAAAAACCCCAAATCCCAAGCTCAAACCAAAAAAAAAAAACAAATCCCCTGGCCGCCATGCATGTCCTCGTTAACCCGCTGGAGATCGTTCCCGGACGATGCGGACCCCCCGCCCTGAGATCCAGAATTCCGTCCACCTCGAGGCACTGAAGAGGAAGTTCCGCCGGAAATTGCTCATGGCAACCGTGCAAGCTCACCGGCGTGCTGCATCCCGAGAGGAACTGGTCAAAGCTTTGCTATTCGCCACACACAAAAAATTGCGGGCCAAGATCTGGTCAAAGCTTCGTCGATGGCTTGCCGCGAGAGGCTTGGAGTCCAGAGTCAATAAACTAGCTGCTCGAGGATCAAGGCGGTTTACACGGATTCATATTAACTGACTCAAGTTTGTTAGTCTAGTTAACAAATGCATCTAGATACATCCATATCTAGACAGAATTGAGTCAATTAATATGAATCAGAGGGGAGTACCTGAAAGTGTTTCATGCTAACTAATGCGCTGGCAGGAATCGCTGTAGAAGTAATTGTGCTACTACTCATACGATGAACTGATTGTGTGGGTGTCGAATTTTGCAACGCGATCATCCACTGAATGCTTAATCAACAAAAGAATACATCAACCAAGGAGCCAAAGCGCCACATAGTTCTTTCGGGGAAAAGAAACATCGTGGGAGTGGATGACAAGACAGACATGTCAGAAGATTATAATAAGTTTAAAGAAATTCCGCCCTTCACGGTGAAAATTGACCCAAGCATCTTGCTAAATGATGAAGATTCTCCATGGCTACGGCGTAGAAGATCACAACACTAGATGGCGATGTAATAATGTATTCTTCATATATAGTTCCCAAGACAGTCTCTACATTTATGTAATAATGAGAACCCTTTCCCCAACACTGTTAGAGGAGACGGAGTCTTTCACGGGCTTGCATGGAAATTTTTCCGAGGAGCAGCTTCCGAAGATGCCGTAGGGCGTGTGCACCAACGACATCTTCGAGAAGCTGTGCCACGGGAGATTTCCCAACCCTTTCCTTCATCCATGGGAATGGAACTGTGCTTGGCTTGTTGATCTGCTTGGCAAGGCGTATCGATGCTCCTTTTATAGGCACGGCACCGCTTCTACTTTGTCTTATTCCTTCGACAGGGCGTCGTGCGCTACATGCTTTATCTCATCGAGCAGTGCGTCCACCCACGCGTCCTTATCCTGCCGACAGCTTTAGTCGCGGTTGCAGCCACCAACCGTGACAAAAGGTTACCGACACATCCTTATCCTGCCGACAGTTTTAGTCGCGGTTGCAGCCACCAACCGTGACAAAAGGCCCTCCTAGATAAGCCTCCCCCAGTCTTTTGTCCCGGTTTGAGCCTCCACCCGGGATGAAAGTTTCGCGCGCCACTTCATTCCCGCCTATTTTCTTCCCGCCATTTTTCCGCTATATATATGTAGGCTTGGACTCATATCTGCAAACCTCATCACTCTCTCCCATGGCTTCCATCGTATGTCTAACACCCCGGGAGGCGGAGGCGCTTTGCGCCTTGAACTACCGCTGCCCGCCTGGCTACCGCGTCCCGACCGGCTGGTTGCTGAGCGTCGGAGGCATACCGGTCCCTCCTATCCCTCTTGGTGTGCCACGCAAGATGGCCATCACGAACCACTACTATTTCGAGCTCACGCCTGAGCAGCGGAGGAATCCCCAGTGGCATCCCGACTACAGCCCGACTTGGGACAGCTTCTTCATCAATCGGCGTGAGAGGGCAGTTGCCACGTACGAGGAGGACGGCCCACCTCCTTCGAACTTCAACGAGGCCGGCCGTCGGATGTGGTGGCGCGGCCGGACTCTCCAGAGCGTCATGGCCTATCGTGGCCCCCGCCTGCGCTACCCTCAATCCCAGTGTCGGGGGGAAGACCCCGGGTAGGGCAATGGACGCGGAGCAGCCGGCTGGCCACTGGCCGGCTCGCGGCAAAGGCCGGCTGAGGAGCAGCCGGCTGGCGCCGTGGCCGGCTGGTCCGGAAGCCGGCTGGCTCTAGGTCCTAGTCGGCCTGGCTACGGCCGCCAATGCTGTAGCTAGGCCGACTTCTACAAGCCATATCTGACTGGGGGTTTGTACCTCAGACCGACTCGAGGCTGGCGAGTCTTGCACTAGAAGGAACCGGGTTGGTGATCCGGGTTCCCAAAGTCCACGCTGACTTCATCTTCCGTAAAGCGCGGGGCACTGTGGAGCAATAGTGCCACGCGCCGGACAGGCCATCATGGTCTACGACGATCCGTACTGACTACAGTGGCTGATGGCGACAGGGACACCTCCTCTCCATACCGCTAACCTTGGCAGCCGGATGGGACAGGCCATGAGGCCTCAACGGCTCCTGACGTCACTGCCTCGGGAAGGAGCGGAAGCCGGAGCCGGCCAAGCCGGCCAGTAAACTATAGGGTCTTATATGTAAAGTGCCGGTGCCTATATAAGCCGCACTACCCCCTCTCGTGCAGGGGATCGATCAATCATTCTCACCTCATTCCACCCTTAGCGCTGCCCTGCGAGAGAGACTATCGTCTTCCTTAGCCTCCCAGGAGCAGCCGGACACAGCTCTAGGAGCACCATTGTATTGTGTGATCATCATATACATCCCTGGCAGGAGTAGAGGTGTTACCTCCATCGGAGGGCCTCGAACCTGGGTACGTCGCCGTGTCGCTCGTCCCCATACCCGCATCCGGATTCCGCCGCGAGATCTCTCGGGAACCACCTTCGATTAGCCACCCTATGGCATATGCCGTGACGATACCACGACATTTGGTGCCCACCGTGGGGCCTTCAGCATCCTCGGCCGGTGTCTTCATCCGGATGGGCCTCACCATCACCACCGGCGAGCGAGTCGCTTCAGGCTTGATCTGGAGATTCGGCTCCCTCGACTGCGTCAGCGGCAACGCTGGCTACTTTGCCGACCGGCCCTTCCCAGCCGGCGGCAGCGTCATCTCCTTCGGCGGCCACGACGTCTACGTCGCCACTGTCGCACCGCCGCGCTACCCGCGGCAGGTGCTGCGCTGCGCAAGCCCTCCTCCGCGAGCCGGCAGCAGCGCTCCCGCTAGCCTCGCCGTCGTGCAAGTCATGATGGCTGGCGAGGAGCTCCCCACCAAGAACCCGCGCACCCGCGGCCCCAACCTGGAGCGCAACGTTGACCCCAACGCCTCCGGCTCGGGCCCAAAGGCGCCACCACCACCGTCCCGGCTGGACGAAGTCCGGGCAAAACTGAGCACCCCGCTCACGCCTGGCGCCGACCCCACCACCATCGAGGCGGATTTGGAGGCGCACCGCCAGCTCCTCCTCAAGCAAACAGAAGAACTGGCTGCTGCTAAGCGCCAGATGGAGATCACCCAGCGCGAGTACAACCGCGCCCACGGCCTCACTCCAGGCGGCGACGGTCCCAGCCGAGCCGGCCAGATCCGCCGCAGGGGCCGCGACCTTGGCGCCGAGATCGCCCGCGACGGCGCTCCTTCGCCGGCTCCGTCCGCGGAGCAACCCGTCTACAACACCCCCGACAAGAACATGCGCGCGGCACAAGCCGCCGCAGAAGAGCTGAACCGCCTTGAAGGCGAAGAGTTACGCCGCCAGACCAAGCGGGTGACTGAGCTGCTCAACGCAGCCACCAGGCAGGCGGCCGACCCCAGGTATGTCAATGCCCCCAGAGCTTCCCACGCTCGTGGCACTGCAGGCAACGACAGGGAAGGCGCCAGGGACACGGCCGAGTCCGCCTCCCCAGCACCAAGCCGGCACCGTGACTCCCGGGCCACACACGCAAGCTCGAGCCACCAGCCGAGCGGCAGCAGCCGCAGCCGGCCTCCTCCAAGCCGGAACCAGGAGCAAGACTCCGAGCCCCGCCGCCAGCACCGGCCGGTTCCGGAAGCAAGCGGCGCACGCCAGCCGGCACGCTCCCGGCTGGGCCCGCGCATCGAGCCCGTTGACGCCAGAGACCGCCTCGATCGGCTGGTCGAATCCCGCATCGCGGAAGAGGAAGCGCCGGCTTGCCCCAAGTGCTTCGGGGCCCGCATCGCCAACAAGCCCGTGCTCGACGGCTTCCAGCTCCCCCGCGACACGCCCAAGTACGACGGCACCGCCAAGCCGGAGGACTGGCTGCAGGACTACTCCACCGCGGTCGGCATCTCTCGAGGCAACAAGCGTTGGGCGGTGCGCTACTCCCCCCTGATGCTGGTCGGCTCCGCCCGCACCTGGCTCAACAACCTGCCAGCCGGCAGCATCAACGGCTGGCTGGATTTCGAAGAGGCCTTCGTCAGCAACTTCACCGGCACCTATCGCCGGCCGGGTTGCCCTCAGCAGCTTGAGATGTGCAAATAGGGCCCGGACGAGACGGACCGCGCATACCTGACGTGCTGGTGCGAGATGCGCAACTCCTGCGAGGGTGTGCACGAGATCCAAGCCATCAGCTTCTTCATGGGAGGGTGCCGGCCCAACACCATGCTGTGGCACAATCTGCGCCGCAGTGACCCCAAGTCGATGGCCGCCTTGATGGCCATCGCGGACAAGTACGCGCTGGCTGAGGAAGCCGGCAAGGCGCCGGCTGATATTTCACCGGCCCCAGCAAGAAGGGACAACAACAAGTCGGCTGAGCACAAGCCGGCAGATGGCGCCTCTCATGGCAGCCGGCGGGACAACTACCGCGGCAAGCGTCACAGCGACCAGCCGGACCGCCGGTACGGCTCCGCCCACGTAGCCGCCGTGGCAGACAACGCGGCAGGCGACAGCCGCCGCCAGAAGCAAGACCGGCAGTGGAAGCCGAAGTACACCTTCGAGCAGATGCTCGACTCGCCGTGCAAGTACCACAGCGGCAAGAACCCCTCCAACCACACCACCCGCGATTGCCACTTCATGAAGCGGCTGACAAGCGGCGAACCTCTCCCGCCTCCACCCCCGCCGCCTCCAGCCGGCGGGCCGGGTGGCGCAGCCGGCGCGGAGAACGCCAACCTCGAGCACCACGAGGCTAACCAAGTGCACCATGGCGGCCGATATCTGGCCGAAGATGCTACCTACATCATCTTCACTTTCGAGCCCGAGGACAAGACGAGCCAGCAGAGCCGTTCCTTCGAGGTCAACGCGGTCATACCACCGGTCCCCCAGTACCTAAACTGGTCAGAGCAGGCCATCACCTTTGATCGCCGCGACACACCGGCTGTCCTGCCGAAGCCGGGCAGCTACGCCATGGTCCTCGACCCCACCATCGGCACAACCCGACGCAGCGTGCGTTTTTCGCGCGTCCTCATCGACGGCGGCAGCAGCATCAACATCCTCTACCGCGACACCGCCCGCAAGCTAGGCATCTAGGAAGCCGAGCTGCGCCCCACCCCCACCGTCTTCCATGGCATCGTGCCGGGCCATTGCTGCCAGCCGATTGGCCGGATCACGCTGGAGGTGATGTTCGGGAAGCCGGATCACTTCCGCACCGAGAAGATTGAGTTCGAGGTAGTGGACCTCGTGATTCCCTACCACGCGCTCCTGGGCAGGCCGGCCCTAACCAAGTTCATGGCGGTGCCCCACTATGGGTACCTGAAGATGAAGCTGCCTGGCCCTAAAGGGGTCATCACCATAGCCGGTGACTATCGTCGCTCCATGGACTGCGCCACGCAGAGCTCCAAGATGGCCCAGACGCTGGTCATCTCCACCGAGAAGCAGCTCATCCACGACGCCGTCGCCCTCGCCAAGGCCGCGCAGACAGACATGCCGGCTGCAGGCAACCCGGCTGGGACGACTCACTTCCAGCCGGCCGACAACACCAAGAAGATCCTGCTGGACCCGGCGCAGCCGGACAAGCACGTCACCATCGGTGCCGGCTTGAGCAAGAAATAGGAAAGCGAGCTCACCAGCTTCCTCCGTGAGAATCGGGACATCTTCGCATGGACTCCAAGAGACATGCCAGGTGTGCCGAGGGAGTTGGCTGAGCACCACCTCCACGTCCGGCCTGAAGCCAAGCCGGTGAAGCAGCCTCTCAGGCGCTTCGCCGAAGAAAGGAGAAAGGCCATCGGTGAAGAAATCGCCCGGCTGCTGGCAGCCGGCTTCATCATGGAAGTGCTGCACCCGGACTGGTTGGCGAACCCGGTCCTGGTTTTGAAGAAGAACGGCTCCTGGCGCATGTGTATCGACTACACCAGCCTGAACAAGGCGTGCCCGAAGGATCCCTTCCCCCTGCCGCGCATAGATCAAGTCATAGACTCGACTGCCGGCTGTGAACTGTTGTCTTTTCTAGATGCCTATTCAGGCTACCACCAGATTCCTTTGAATCCGGATGATCAAATAAAGACTTCGTTCATTACCCCGTACGGGGCTTATTGCTACACGACTATGCCGTTCGGCTTGAAAATGCAGCGCCACCTACCAAAGGTGCATGCAAAAATGCTTGCAGGATCAAATCGGCAGAAACGTTCACGCATATGTGGATGATGTCGTTGTAAAGACCAAGGAGACGACTACCCTCCTTGATGACCTGAGAGAAACCTTCACCAATCTGAGAAGATTTCGGATGAAGCTCAACCCGGCCAAGTGCACATTCGGCGTGCCGTCTGGCCAGCTCCTTGGCTACCTCGTCTCTCAGCGAGGGATCGAAGCCAACCCAGAGAAGATCAGTGCCCTGGAGAAGATGGAACTGCCGCAGTGCCTCAAGGACGTCCAGAAGTTCGCTGGCTGCCTGGCTTCCTTGAGCCGCTTCGTCAGCCGGCTGGGGGAGAAGGCACTGCCCCTGTATCAATTGATGAAGAAGGCGGACAAGTTCGTCTGGTCACCGCAGGCGGATGAAGCCTTCCGTGACTTGAAGCGCGTGCTCTCAACCGCGCCAATCCTTGCAACGCCGGCTTCAGTGGAGCCGATGCTGTTGTACATCGCAGCCACCAACCGAGTGGTTAGCGTTGTCCTGGTGGTGGAGCGCAAAGAAGCCGGCAGGGAGCAGCTGGTTCAGCGCCCAATCTATTACCTTAGCGAAGTGCTCTCCGAGTCGAAGCAAAACTACCCCCACTACCAGAAGGTCACCTACGGCGTCTACATGGCGGCCAAGAAGCTCAAGCACTACTTCCAAGTGCACCCCATCAAGGTGGTTGCCACAGCGCCCTTGGCGGAAATCATTGGCAGCAAAGACGCCAACGGCCGGGTTGCCAAGTGGGCTCTGGAGCTAGCCGCCCACACCATCCTCTACGAGCCACGCACAGCCATCAAGTCGCAGATCCTCGCGGACTTCTTCGTCGACTGGGCTGAGATGCAGTACCTTCCGCCTGTGCCGGATTCCACACATTGGAAGATGCACTTTGACGGCTCGAAGATGCGCAACGGCTTGGGAGCCGGCATCGTCATCACCACTCCCAAGGGAGACCGGCTGGACTACGTCCTGCAGATCCACTTCGCCGCATCAAACAATGTGGCGGAGTATGAAGCGCTCATTCATGGGCTGAAGCTGGCCAAGGAGATTGGCGTGCGTCGCATACTCTGCTTCGGCGACTCCGACTTGGTCATACAACAAGCATCTGGCGACTGGGACGCGAAGGACGCCAACATGGCCTCATACCGCTTCCATGTCCAGCAGCTATCCGGCTTCTTCGACGGCTGCGAATTCCACCAGAAGAGTTGGTGAAGAAGTGCAACGGCTGTCAGCGCTTCGCAAAGAAGAGACACCAGCCGGCTTCCGCCCTAAAAACCATCCCCATCACATGGCCATTTGCCGTATGGGGCTTGGATATGGTGGGTCCGTTCAAAACAGCACGAGGCGGCATGACACATCTCTTGGTAATGATTGACAAATTCACCAAGTGGATCGAGGCCAAGCCAATCAAGAAGCTGGACGGCTCCACAGCCGTCACATTCCTCAAGGAAATCATTGTGAGATTCGGCTACCCCCACAGCATCATCACCGACAACGGCAGCAACTTCTCCCAAGGCATCTTCTCTCGCTATTGCGGGGAAATGGGGATCCGGATGGCCCTAGCTTCTTTGGCGCACCCAGAGTCCAACGGACAAGTGGAGAAGGCTAACGGCTTGGTCCTTGCCGGCATCCGGCCCCGGCTGGTGGAGCCGCTCGAGCGAGCAGCCGGCTGCTGGATTGAAGAGCTGCCCAATGTGCTGTGGAGCCTGCACACAACGACAAACCGCTCAGTCGGCTTCACGCTATTTTTCCTCGTATACGGGGCCGAAGCCGTCTTGCCGACTGATATCGAGCACGACGCGCCAAGGATCAAGCTGTACACTGAAGCCGAAGCCAAAGAAGCTCGCGAAGATGGAGTCGACCTGGTCGAAGAGGCCCGGCTGCTGGCTGCGTCCAGATCTACCATCTACCAGCAAAGCCTCCGACGCTATCACAGCCGGAAGGTCCAGCCCTTAGCATTCCGAGAAGGAGACCTAGTGCTCCGGCTGATCCAGCGGACAGCCGGACAGCATAAACTGTCATCCCCATGGGAGGGTCCCTTCATCGTGAGCAAGGCAGTAGGCAATGATTCCTACTATCTCATAGATGCCCAAGAGGCTAAGAAAAACAAGCCGGACAAGGCTGACGAGGAGACTAAACGTCCCTGGAATGTCAACTTGCTCCGCCCATTTTACACATGAGAGCAGGAATGTATGTATCCCTTGTATCCCTTTTGTAAGCTATGAAAAAGCACGCGCCAAGAGCGCCGTTTCCGACAAGTTTTTCGCGTACTCTACTTTGTTTCGCCAATTGGCTTGAACCCTCTCATGCGGTCGGCTCAGTAACGTGAGCCGGTTTCCGACAGCCGGCTTCCGACCCAGCTACAGACCGCAACCCGGCTGTCCGACTGGCGGGAGTAAGGCCTAGGGAGTTGGCACGCGAAAAACGGCTAAGGGAAAGAGTAAAAGCGAGTTGACTTGCAACTTTTCATAAAAGTGCCGGATTGCCGAATTCAGCTCGTTCGACTGAAATACTGTCGGTCTCACCCAGCGGCCCGCTCTTGATCCAGCGACGGATCGCAAGTCAGACGTACGACCGGCAAGAGCACAGCCAAAGAGTGGGGCGGATGGGAAAAAAGCGAACGAGTCGAAAGAAAGCAATTCGGCACATAATTGATTAACAAACACATTAAAGTGTGACATAGCGAAAGGACGATAATATTCATACATATGCACCCGGCATCCCGGGGGATTTAATAAATTATCTTGGCAAAAGCAACAACAGAAACAGATAAACTAAGCAGCGGCTGGAGAAGGACCAGCCAGAGGAGCGTCAGCGGAGCCGGCTGCCGGGTCGTCTTCAGGCGCGTCTTCCGCCTTCTCATCTTCCATCTCGTACTCCTCATCAGACTGAGGGTTCGGGTCCGCGACGAAGAGGCCCTTGTCGACGAAGTCGACGATGGCACTGGCTCGGGCAAGCCGGGCGGTCTTGTGTTCGGCTGGGAGCTTGTCCTCCACGCCGGCTCGCCGATACTCGAGCTGCCCCAGGTCCACCTCGTTGTACCAGGAGAGGACAAAGGACAGCGCCATGTCGGCACCAGCGTGCGTGGCAGACTCCTTCCAGTCGAGGAAGCGATCCGGCGCCCGCTCCATCAAGGAGATGAGGTTGGAGATATCTTGCGGCACCGCCTCCGCGGGCCACAGCATCGGGACCAGCTCCTCAGCCGCCTTCCGGAGCTCCCAGCCAAGCTTGGTGATGGGCTCGACGCGGGCAGCCATGGACGCCATATAGTCCTCCATGGTGAAGTACTCCGAGCTGCCCTCGCCAGTCGCCCGCCTCCTGGTCTCGCGCGCAACGCCAACGGCTGCTAACGCCGCATCCTGCGTCTCCGGGAAGGCCGATGTAAGAAGAAGCAAGTCAGAAATCGTCAAGGCCGAAATAAGCTGAAAAATGCAAATTTTCGAAGTCCTAAAGTAGGCCAGGCGACAGCCGGCAAGAGCCGACTGCCCCCAGTCCGAAGAGGGAAATTCCGAAAGACAAAAGGAAAAGCCTGGCGGCAGCCGGCAAGAACCGACTGCCCCCAGCCCAAAGATGGAGATAGCGAAGAAATCAGAGTTTCTGCCGCCGGCTGCCAACGAAAGCCGGCAGCCGACAGCCGAAAGCCGGCAAAGGGAAAGGAACAAAGAAGTGCACTCACCCGACAAGCCACGGTCGAGCGCGCCAATCTCGTCCACCCAGCGCTTGGCGGTGGCCGACAGCTCCGTGGTCTTGGTGGTGACCTCCTCCTGAAGCGCAAGCCGCTGCTTCTCCACCTCGGTCAGCCGCCGGCTCAGATCCTCCACCTTCTCCTTCTCCGCCGTCCTAAGGGAGGCAAGCTCAGTGAGGTGGTTCTGCTCAAGCCGGCGCAGCCGCGTCAGCTCCTGCTCAGCCACCTTGAGCTTGGCGGTTGCAGATCGGCCCGCCTCCTCGCTCTCGGCGCACTGGGCGCGAGCAGCCCGGAGATCCGCCTCCAGCCGCGGGACCTTGGCGGCGTCAGCTGCAAGGCAGCCGGAAAGAAACGTCAGCTAACCAAGACTAAAAAGAAAGAAGACATCGAGTCGGAAGGAGAAAGATCTTACCCTTGACGGCCTCCAGCTCGCGAGCCAAGTCGGCCCGGTCCAGCTTGGCCTTGTGGTAGTGGGTCACGGCGCGGTTGTACAGATTAGTGCGCCGATCCGCCACAGCCTAAGGAGAAAGAAAATCAGTCAGCTAGGCGAAACCCGGACCGGCTCCGAGGAGCCGGCCCACGCCTCGGAGGGCTACCAGGATGATAACCAAATCGAAAAATAGATAAAGCTTACCTTGCTGGCTTCCTCCACCTTGGCGACGTTGGCCGCGGCCTCGGCAGCCCTGGCCTTGAGGTTGGCCTGCAAACTGGAGAAGAACATCTCCACCGATGCTTGGCCGGGGTTCCCCTCCCGGCTGGTCACCTCGTAGGAGTCGGCGCGGAGCCACGCCTGCTCCATAGTGCCAGCCGAGCCAAGGCTGGAGTCGGAGCGGATGGCACATGCAGAAGCAGAGCGCCCTTGGCCACGTGCAGGCCCTGCTGCGGCGCCGATGGGGCTCCCGTCCTCACCAGCGCGCGCCAGTCGGTGCCCTCCATGCGCGTCGGCTCATCCCTTGCCGGCTCCTGCCTGGCCGGCTCCTCCGTCGTCGGCTCCGGCGGTGGCGGCGCTCCGGGCGAAGCAGATGGCCCAGTCGGCGCAGCCGTCTCCGGCGCCTGAGGTGCCCCCTCCGGGCTCTCATCCAACACCACCACGCTTGGCCCGGCTCCGGCTCCGGTCGCGGGCGGCGCAGCCCTGCCGGCTCCGGCTCCGGTCGAAGGCGGCATGCCCCGGCCGGCCCCAGGCGGCTGGGTCCGAAGACGAGTCCGGCGCGGGAACATGTCGTCCGGCGTCGGCCGGCGCGTCGGCTCGGCCCGCGTGCCGCGATCAGGCACTGAGGCCAGCGGCACGGCGAAGGAAGGCGCCCCTGCGGGAGGCGGAGTACCCGCAGGCGGCGGCGGCGTAGGTGCACGCGATGGAGGCTGTGGCGTCGGCTCCCTCCTTTGGCGCGGAGGCGGCGACACGATGCGCGGGGTTTGCCGGGAGCCGCCACCCTGGGCAAACTTGATGGGGGCCCTAGCCGAAAGAAAAAGGAAAAGATAAGCATAAAGAGTAAGGAAAGAAAAGGAATCAAACAAGAGAGAAAGAGAGCTCACCCGGCCTGCTCCGGAACCTTCTTCGGCTGCTGCCGGCGGAGCTTCTTCGCCTTCGCCTCCAAGGCGGCAGTGGAGCGGGGGTCGCCAACTCGCTTCTTCCCCTTGGGCGCCGAAGTTGCCGTGGTGCTTGGCGGCCTCGCGCGCAGGGGCACGGCGGGGATTGGCCCCGTGGCGGACGTCGCCGGCTCCTCGTCCACCTGCTGCTCCGGTGAAGGGGGCGGATTGTGCTCCCCCTGGCCGCCCAGGTCAGGCGCCTGCAGCAGGTCGTCGTCGCCAGCCTGGTCGCCAGCTTGGTCAGCCGGATCGGCGTGATCCGGCGTCCACCTCCTCGTCGCCAGGTCGCCGTCCTCGACGTTCTGGCGGTCAAAGAGCTAGAAAAACAGAAGACATGAGCAAACAGCAAGCCGGAAGTCGGCAGAAGGAAAAGGAAGTCGGCCTCGCAGCCGCAAGCCGGAAGTCGGCGAAAACGTAAAGCTTACCAGCTCGGGTTGGCGGTCCCTGTCGTGGGGCGCCAGCCCGTAGTTCCACTCGTCCGGCACGTTCGCCTTGGTGACGCTGTTCACCCGGCGGGCCACCTGGGCCTTGGAGAGCAGCGCTTTGGACGTCCGGTTCGGGTCGAACCGGCCGGACATATGCCCGATCTTGTGGGTGCGCATTTGGAGCGGCAGCACCCGGCGCTCGGCGATGGTGCAGAGGAGGTCCTCGGCGGTCAGCCCGTTCCCGACGGCTGCACCCAGGAAGTCCCAGAGCTGATTCACCTCAGCGTCCGGGTCCGCCGTGCGGGCGTTGTAGCTCCAGTTGATCCGGCCGACTGGAGGAGCCGGGTTGAACTCCGGCAGGTTGATCCGGTCGACGAGCTGGCCCTCGTTGCGCACGTAGAAGAACGACATCTGCCAATTCTTCACCAAGTCAACGGTTGGAATTTTGGGGAAGGGCGTACCCGGCCGGGTGTAGATCGAGGCGGTGCCGCACGCCCGCAGGCGGCCGTCGGTGGTCTGCGCCTTGAGGTAGAAGAGCCGGCTCCAGAAGTCTATGTCCGGCCACAAGCCGGCGTAGGCCTCCATGAAAGCCACATAGCAGCTGAGGAGGATGCAGGCGTTGGCCGGCAGGTGGTGCGGCTGCAGGCCGAAGTTGTCGAGGAACTGGCGGAAGAAGGTGGATGCCGGCAGGCCCAGCCCGCGATCGAGATGCGCGCCGAAGACGACGCGCTCGCCGGCCCTCGGCTCGGGCTCCGTCTCCGTGCCGGGCGCCCTCGTGACCACCGACGACGGGATCCGGCGGAGGCGTACCAGCCGCTCGATGTCGTCCTCCCTAATGTATGATCCCCTCCATGATCCGCTGGCGGAGGCCATCGTCGAGGAAGAAGAAGAGGAGGACCACGAAAGGCGGAAAGGCGAAGAGGAACCTTGCGACGGCGGCGGCGACAGCGGCGGCGGAGGACGCTCCGTTGAAACGCGGGGCCCCGTGGCGCCGGCTCGTCAGAGTGGCGGCGGCGGATTGGTGGAGACGCGCTCGCCGGAGTTCGCCAGTGGAAAACGTTCGCCGGAGCAGCAACGGACTCGAGCGCGAAGAAGAGAGCGAGAGGAGCGGGAGCGCGAGGAAGACGAAGTGAGGCAGTGGCCGCCTCGGTACCCTCCCCCGCGGCATTTATAGCCACCCGCGGCGGACGGTTAGCCTCCAAGTGGCGATCGTGGCCACGTCGCCCGGATCTTCTGCGCATTAACTCCCCCCACGACCGCTGCCGTTACCGGAAACTGCCACACCACGTCGCCCACGACCGCACCGAATCCGGAGGGGACATTGATGTGACCAGACGAACCGGCGGCAGAGCCCAGGCGTCAGACCGGTCAAGTCGGGTGCAGGACCCGAGGCGGCGGGGACTCCGGCGCGCCGCAAGCCGGAGCCGGACAATAAGTTCAACTCGGACCAAAAGTCATCCAGCAAGGCGGAGACACCGCCAAAACTTGCGAGAAAGCAAAAGCTGCATAAGTGTAAATAGTGGCCGGCTAGAAGCAGCCGGCCAAAGCGAGCCGGATGAGGGCACATCCGGCTGAATGGAAATTCTCAGTCGGCCCCTCCAAGTGCCGTCAAGTATATTCAAAAAGCCAGGAAAACCTGCCTAGGTCCTTCTAAACGCAGGACCTTGCCAGCTTCGGGGGCTAATGTCGGGGGGAAGACCCCGAGTAGGGCAATGGACGCGGAGCAGCCGGCTGGCCACTGGCCGGCTCGCGGCAAAGGCCGGCTGAGGAGCAGCCGGCTGGCGCCGTGGCCGGCTGGTCCGGAAGCCGGCTGGCTCTAGGTCCTAGTCGGCCTGGCTACGGCCGCCAATGCTGTAGCTAGGCCGGCTTCTACAAGCCATATCCGACTGGGGGTTTGTACCTCAGACCGACTCGAGGCTGGCGAGTCTTGCACTAGAAGGAACCGGGTTGGTGATCCGGGTTCCCAAAGTCCACGCTGACTTCATCTTCCGTAAAGCGCGGGGCACTGTGGAGCAATAGTGCCACGCGCCGGACAGGCCATCATGGTCTACGACGATCCGTACTGACTACAGTGGCTGATGGCGACAGGAACACCTCCTCTCCATACCGCTGACCTTGGCAGCCGGATGGGACAGGCCATGAGGCCTCAACGGCTCCTGACGTCACTGCCTCGGGAAGGAGCGGAAGCCGGAGCCGGCCAAGCCGGCCAGTAAACTATAGGGTCTTATATGTAAAGTGCCGGTGCCTATATAAGCCGCACTACCCCCTCTCGTGCAGGGGATCGATCAATCATTCTCACCTCATTCCACCCTTAGCGCTGCCCTGCGAGAGAGACTATCATCTTCCTTAGCCTCCCAGGAGCAGCCGGACACAGCTCTAGGAGCACCATTGTATTGTGTGATCATCATATACATCCCTGGCAGGAGTAGAGGTGTTACCTCCATCGGAGGGCCTCGAACCTGGGTACGTCGCCGTGTCGCTCGTCCCCATACGGCCATACCCGCATCCGGATTCCGCCGTGAGATCTCTCAGGAACCACCTTCGATTAGCCACCCTATGGCATATGCCGTGACGATACCACGACACCTAGCCCACGCGTGCTCACCCGCCGAGGTTCGACAACCGCGACCCCGATGCTAGCGACGATGACGTCGGCGACTATGATGACTACAGTGGCGACTATTATAGGGCTAGGCGCGACTATGATTGAATGGCTCCAACATTCGAATCTGGCCATGTATCTTAATTTTCAGTTGAGCTCTGTACTTTAATTTCAGTTCAGTCGTAATAAATTTCGTGTCAACCACTTTATTGAACAAAAACAACCATCAACGACTTTATAAACTAAATTTAAACTAATAGAACCGACAACGACTTTATTGAAATTACAATAAAATAGATAAATTAGTAGTCTAGTCTCTACTCGTCGTCGGAGGTTGTCTCCGTCCAAATGTCATCCCACCGAGGGTCATTTTCGGTCCAAGTTGTATTCGGGTTCTCGAGCTCGAAGGTGGCGACGGCCCGACGGTGGCGCCTATTGGACCTGCGTTGTGCCCTAAGGATAGCGAAGAACGCGTCGGTGTTGTCGACGTCGTTGGGGAACTGCGCCCTCCACTGGCGCATCAACTCCTCGTCGTGCTCGGCGATGGCGATCCTGCGCTGCACCTGATGGTGCCGGCGACGGTCCTCGTCGTCGACGAGGCACGACGGTGGCGCGAGGAACTCTGCCTCCTCTAGCGATTCAACATCCGGGAAGTTCATGTCGCGCCGTGGCCGCCGAAAACGCTACACCGCCGCGTCGTAAGCGTGCGCCGCCAGCTCCGGCGTGTTGTACGTGCCGAGGGTGAGGCGGAAGCCACCGGCGCGTATCTCATCGTAGAACCTACCGCTCGGACGCACTCGAACGCCACGGAAACCGGACGCCCCTCGACGACGTGGAGGCATCTCAGAAATGAGAATGAGCGGAGGAGGCGGTGGCGACGTGTGGTTGCACCCGCACTCGTCGCTATATATAGCGCACGCGGGCATGGCACGTGTAAGCCACGGCTACACACGTCGCACGCCGCCGTCGGCGGGGTGAGGCACGTGGAAGCGGTGGCTACATGTCGCACGACGGCGTCGACGGGGCGAGGCACGTGTAAGCGGTGGCTACACGTCGCACGATGGCGTCGACGGGGCGAGGCACGTGTAAGCGGTGGCTACACGTCGCACGACGGCGTCGGCGGGGCGAGGCACGTGGAAGCGGTGGCTACACGTCGCACGACGGCGTCGGCGGGGCGAGGCACGTGGAAGCAGTGGCTACACGTCGCACGACGGCGTCGACGGGTAAGCGACACGTGTGGCACGGCGGTGAAATGTTTGATATGATGCGAGATGCAAATAGTTATATGGATGTCATATTCATGTTCATTGGATTTTTCTGATCAATTTTCATATATAAAACTTTTCTATTTGAGTTACCATTTAAAAGTTATTGAAATAACAGTTTTATTAAGTTAAAATAGAGGGTTTATTTTTAAAACAGAAAAAAAACAGCTCCAGGGGCTGATCCGCGTCCAACGGCTCCAGGCCGTTGGATTCAAACGGCCGGAGCCGTTGGATGCACTTGGCGCGGATCCCCCTCCCACCCCCTTTTGTCGCGGGTCGTGCCACGGCCAGCGATAAAAGACCCCCCCTTTTATCGCGGGTGGTGGCACGACCCGCGATAAAAGGGGGGCCTTTTATCGTGGGTCGAGCCACGACCCACGACAAAAGGGTCTAGGTATAAATACGACGCGCCGCGGGCGGAGCCCCCACCCGCGACACACGGAGGAGCCCTAACGACGACTACTGCGCCGCCAGGCTGCCCAATTCGCGCGCCGCACCGCCGTTGTCCTCGTCTCCGGCAGCCGCCCCCGCCACCCTCTGCGCCGCCCCTCGCCGCCGTGTGCGCCGGCCCGCGCCACCCTCCGCCGCCCCGTTGCCCCTCGCGCCGCCTCCGCGCCACCCTCTGCGCCGCCCCGTGCGCCGCCGCCAGCCCGCGCCACCCTCCGCCGCCCGTGCCGCTCGTCGACGTCGTCCCGCAGGTAGCCATCGACCCGCGCGGCCGCCGGTGCCGGCCGGCTGCCCCGGCCTTTTTTTTCGTTAAGTTTTTGTAATTTTTGTTAGTTTATTTAATTAGTATTTAGTTTAATTAGTATTAGTTAGTTAGTTTAGTTTAGTTAGTATTAGTATTAGTATTAGTATTTAGTTTTAATTAGTATTAGTTAATTAGTATTAGTATTATTATTTAGATTAAATTTAGTATTAGTTAGTTAGTTTAAATTTTGTAGTTAATTAGTTAATTCAAATTTTGTAGTTAGTTAATTCAAATTTTGTATTAATTCAAATATTGTAGTTAGTTAATTAGTTAATTAGTCATTTTTAGTATATATATAGATAATTCAAATTTTGTATTAATTCAAATTTTGTAGTTAGTTAATTCAAATTTTGTATTAATTCAAATGTTGTAACCGCCGACACCCCTCTCGCAAACACCCGCCGAGACGCCTCTCGCAAACAACCGACGTCGACTCCCTCCCCCCTCGCAAAAACCCGTCGCCGACACCCTCCCCCTCTCGCAAACACGCGCCCTCTCCCTCTCGCAAACACGCGCCGACACCCCTCTCCCTCTCGCAAACACGCGCACTCTCCCTCTCGCAAACACGCGCCCTCTCCCTCTCGCAAACACGCGCCGACACCCCTCTCCCTCTCGCAAACACGCTCACTCTCTCTCTCGCAAACACGCGCCGACACCCCTCTCCCTCTTGCAAACACGCGCCGCCGAGACCCTCTCCCTCTCGCAAACACGCATCGCCGACACCCTCTCCCTCTCGCAAACACGTGAGCATTGTCGAGATCCTCTACCTGACGCGCCCTCTTCTCCCTGCTCCACGCCGAGACTTCCCCTCCTTGAGCCTACCCCATCTGTGGTTAGGGTTAGGGTTTGGTTAGTGTTTGATTAGGGTTAGGGTTAGAACATGTACTTATCGATTTAATTCTTTTGCAGAAATAATGGATCCATTCGAACGGGACTTGGAACAGGAAGACATTTTCGCGAACATAATCCGCGATGGTACAGAAGCCGACCGAGAAGACCGCGACTCCGGTGATGGAGAAGCCGACGGCTCCGGTGATGGAGAAGCCGACGGCTCCGGTCATGACGAGGTATACGATTAGTATAGAGGCATTAATTGAATTCTATATGTACATGTGTATATTAATTAATTTTTATTCTCTTAGGCCTCCGAAGATAAGTTTGAGAAACGAGGCCCGGCAAAGAAGTTGGGCAAAAAAGACCACTTCGCAATTGAAGCTATATCACCGGAAGGCCAACCGGTGGTACCCGCGAGTGTCGGAGTGACATTTAAAAATCAGTGCGGAGTTGTGGTTAGAGATCGTCTCCCGATCACTATCAGAGAATGGAACAAGACCAAGAATGTGTCCGAAAGTCAGGTTGCCGATAGGTACAAAGACACACTTTTTGGCGACCTCATTGCACATTTCACTTTGCCAGATTTGGGATCGGAGTCTGAGAATGCTAAGCAGAGGGCGCTAGTGAAGAAATGGGCTCTTAAGAAGATGGGGGGACTTTTCCGGGCGTATAAGAACCGGTTATGGAAAGCTTATAAGACCGAGAAGAAGCCTCCATTATTCGAGAACTATCTAGCAAAGCAGGAGCATAATTGGGAAGAATTTGTGAAGTACAAAGAATCAGAGGAGGCTGTGAACCTGTCCAAGAAAAACAAGAAGAATGCAAGCGAAAAGAAATATCACCATCATACGGGGCGAGGGGGCTACGTAGTAGCCATGCCTAAGTGGGATGCACAAGAGGCTGAGATGGAGCTGAATGAGATCACTCCAGAACCCACGCGAGAAGGATGGGACATTAGGGCTCGAAATTGGTTCCTCACGCATGGTTGTGAGTATGACATGAAGACAGGGAACATTGTTGAAAGTGACAGCAGGGTTAGGGTACCCAGGGAAAAATGGATTGCCGTGACGACTGATATAAAGGCGGGAAAACTAAAGTTTGCTCCCGATAGAGAGAAAGACTTGCTGACGCTTGTCCTCGGTAATCCTGAGAAGGGAGGACGAACAAGACGCTTCGGCCCTAGTGTTCCGTGGTCGCTTGGGTTTCTGGCCGACGCGGAGACTTATAGAAGCCGAGCGAGAGCTAAACAACGCCAGCTGGAGGTGCAGAATGACCGGATGGCCGAGTTCCAACGCCGACTTGACCAGCAGCAGCAGGAGCTTCAGCAGCAGCAGCGGGAGATAAATGAACTAAAAGGACAGTGCCCGCCAGATAATACCGCTGGCATATCTCAGCGATGAGACAGCAGCGTGGCCGACTCGGAGGCCCCTCCTACATGGATGATGATAGATGCCGGTCCTGGCGACCCCTTGGATGGAATCAAGGAGCAAACACCTTGTGATCTCCATGAGGTTTTCAGGAAGGTGTCTGTTAAGGTGGCGGTCGGCTATGTCTTACCGGCATTTGGACCTGAAGGTGAGCCGGCAACATGGCATGGCAATCCGATTCCAGCTGGCTATGCTCGTGTCGGGGTGGATTCTGTTGTCCCGTCGTGGGAGACATTGGAGCTCGAAATCCCTGGAGGTGATGGGGGGCTTACACTCAGAGAGGTGCTGGGAGAAATCATTCTCTGGGAAAAGAAGAACATCACGCTGCCAGGCTGGGTAGCCCCTAGTACCAGTCATCCCAGCAGGTCACCATCACCTCCTCCAGGTGATCGCAGGCCACCATCACCTCCTCCTACTGATCACATGTCACCACCATCACCCCGTGGGTACGACGTCGACCACGACATCTGTAGTCCATCTCCATCTCCAGCGCCGCCGCCTCCGCCCACTAAGACTCGGAATGCACCCAGCCGGAAGCGTTTCAAGAGTCCTGTCCGCAAGATGTCGCCCCTCCCAAAAGTACCAAAGGTTCCTCCCCCCATCCTTACGATCGTACTGAGGAGGAAAATGATGCCATTGTTAAGAAATACAATTATGATTTTTTTCATAAGCCAAAACCTCCAGCGCCAGAGCCATACACAGAGAAGCAAATAGAATATGCTACTAGTTTTCTGAACACACCATCGCAGTATGACTTACACGAGAAGAAGGATGACTATACACGCACTCTTGCGAAGGTAATTGACAATAAGAAGGATGAAAAGGCTAAGGAGAAGGCCATTGCTGGCACGAGCAAATCATCAGCTAGAAGTGCAGCCGAGAAAAAGTCAAGTTCAACAAGTGCACCCCTCAAGGCCAAGCAAACGACAAAAGGCAAAAAGAGAAAGGAAGTTCCCCTCCTCGAAGATCAGCCCAAACAATCGATCCCAGCACTCAAAGTGTTTAATGTTCCCAAGGTGTACCAGGAACATGGTGGTCTCGATATGGAAGAAGCTGCAAGCCTAGCGGCTGCCTGTAAAGTTTCCATGGAGGAATTGCTGCTTGCAGTAGATGCTGCACTACCCATTGCTGATATAGCTCCTAAATTTGTCTACGGGGCCGACTTGGTCAGCATAGAGCAGCTGCATAAACTGCCAACACATATGTGGAATTTGCATCAGTGGTACCTTGATGCATGCAAGGAGAACATAAGGTACATCGTGGCGAGTATACCATGGGAATATTACTACCGAAAGGAGGAGATCCATATTGAGATGAATGAACTCTGGCAGTTATTTAATCTAGATGCCCTCGACAAATCTCTCATGAGTTGCTATTGCTTGTAAGTTGTTAACTACATATAAGTTCATTTTCATTCAGTTCATGTTCGTTTTCATTGCATATACTCATTATATCTTATGTGTTCTCTTATGCAGACTGAAGATCAGTGAATGCAAAAGTAATAATATTATCAATGTTGGGTTTATTGACCCAGATAAAACACATGTTGAAACGGTAAAGCATAAACGCGAAGAAACGGGGGGGAAACATACTAAGGTTTTTGGGGGAGCAATATTTCTGTGATTCAATATTGTTTCCTTACAACTACGAGTGAGAGTCTTAATGATCTTTTATGCACATTCAATTTTTCTTACTCGATGTTAAGTGTAATTCCTGACGTATATGCATAACATGTGCAGCTTTCACTGGATTCTACTAGACATTCAACCTGATAAGGGAATAGTTGAAGTAAGAGACCCACTGAGTAGAGGCGTGGACGGGTTCCACGACTTGCAGAAGTTGCTCCAAGTGTAATTTCCTTCATCGCCGCGCTTTATCTTTCGTGAGATATCAATTAATTATCCACTCATTCAATCATTCTTTTGCCTGGCAGGGCTTGGCAAGCTTTGAAGAATCATCATAAGGAGATTACCTGGGCACAGAAGCTAACATTTACTCCTGTACCGTGCCCCCAGCAGCCACAAGGGACGAATCTATGTGGATACTACGTTTGCGAGTCCATTCGCATGTTAACCACTGAGAAACAGAACAAAAATAAATTTAAAGTAAGCAATAACATTCACAACTTCATTTATTATCATTAATATTTCGTTATCAAGATTGATATAGTCATACTCATCTCATTTTCGTATATAGGTCGACTACATGCGGGACATACTCCAACCAAAGGAACACCTACTAGGAATCGCCGAGGAACTGGCGGGACTTTTGGTTAGAGAAGTATTAAACAACAAAGGCTTGTTTAGTCCAAGTAGATGCTCTACCTCCAAATAGACGGTCGTTAGTACCGCTTGTCTGTCGATCGTGAGCTCCATGTATATATATATATGTAAGGGAAGAATATGTAAGGGGAATCGACTTTTGCTTCCAATATTTGTTTGATCGATCTATATATATAATGAATTAATGTGTACAACTTCTAGTAGCGTACAAATATATGCAACTTTTATTTTCGAATGAAAAAAATGAAATAACAGGCGGTCGGTGGCGGGGGGGGTGCTGCACCCCTCAAACCCTAAAGCAGCAGCGTTGTGCGCGCGCCACGTAGAGGGCCTTTTGTCGCGGGTGGTAATACCGCCCGCAACAAAAGGGCCTGTGCCCTGCGCGCCCCGCGGCTGCCACGTGGTGGACCTTATGTCGCGGGTCGTAAGCGACCCGCGACAAAAGGGTGACCTTTTGTCGCGCCTCCCTTGTCGCGCCTGGCCGCCCGCGACAAAAGGGTCATACGACCCGCGACATTAGGCTTGTTTTCCACTAGTGTGACTTTCTTGGCCGAATTGGCTGTTTTTAACCTTCACTGACCAGCTTGATGCCGACCGCCGACGCTCCACGCGCGTAAACTACAGTGCTGGAGGGCCGTTGGTTTTGCTAAACTGTGGTGACCCTGCATACCACTGCATGTTGTAGTATGCCAGTCGTTGATATAACATTCACGAAGTACCATTCCGCAAATATTACATCCCTCAGAGTAGTACAACAGAACATAGCAGGTCCATAACTCATTCATTTAATATTACAAACATAATACACATATCGTCTCGGAGCTCCTCTTGGGTCCTAAGAGGAATACTCCTGGGTTCGAGGCGAACCCAACTTAGCTTACAATATAGAAGTCTCATTAAGTTATACATTTATTCTCTCGAGCAGCTAAGTATTAAGAGTTCGGGCTGCTCGGCTACTACTACTACTCGATGCTTCTAGGCTTGATCTCCTCCGGAAGCCTCCCAGGTTCCGTAGACTATGAGGTAGTCTACGCCTTCAATACCTCCAGAGAGGTCTGGTTCTTCATAGCCGATAATCTCGGCTCCTTCAGGGTTGTCGTAGTCCTCCTCCAGACGATTCAGACAATCTAAGCAAGGGATTTAAGAGTGGGATGAGTACGAGCGTACTCAACAAGTTCATTATAGATAAGAGGTGTTTAATGCACTAGCTACGATATTAGACCAGAAAGTCTAATACCAATGCAGGTTTTGATAAACATTTCTTCAAGAGATTGCTTTTATTTCAAAGAGCTATGTCCGTCAGCCTTCACCGGTTTACTAGAACTTCATGGAGCTCCTTTCCGGCCGTGTTCGCAGTTCCATATCCCGGAACAGGGAGTGACAGGTCACGGTTCTTTACACTCTGCAGAGGTGTGTTGCTTTACCCATAAGAGATCTTAACCTTGGTGCCAACCGGGCAGCTTTCCCATCCACACTTCCTTCGGTGTGAGGCCCGGTATAAGGTCTAGCCAATCATGTTCCTCCGCTACCTCGAACACCCACCCTTTGTTGCATGCCCCGACCCTGGGTCCACGCCGGTCCCATGATTCCCGTAGATTTCAGGGTGGACCCGGACCACGACGACAATGCAGGGCTCTACCATACATTCCTACGCCGGTAGCTACAACCCATCATAGACCGCAATACCGTGGGGACTTAGGACTCCCCAGCCTCACCGCTTGCTCCTTCGGGCGACAAGTGTACTACGGACAATGCCGTGGGGACTTAGGACTCCCCAGCCTCACCGCTTGCCCCCTTGGATTACAAGTGTACTACGGTAAAACGCATCCGTTGATGAACGAGATGTGGAAACACTTTTGACTACTCCGTGCCACTCCGGATCTTATGGTTAACACGGGTATTACGCCACAAGAATCACTGGCGACATTTGTTGTTTAATCCTAGATGGATCTAACCCTTGCAATGGAACCTCCACCATATCAACACAATCCATGGTTCCATTGCCAACCACATAGTCATATTCATAGTTATGAAAATAGTGGTTTTGGTTTTTATGCGATAGTGATAACCATAGTACTTTGCAAGTAATTTGATAGAAATACTCAAATGACATGAGCAAGTGATGAACTTGCCTGAACACTGCAAAGTTTTGCAGTTGGATGGTGTAGACTGACCCTTGTCCTCTATTTCTGAAAAATAGCATCATTGTTCGATAAGGGCAATGGTTAAAGAAGCAATTATGCATGATTCCAGTTTTAGGGTTTGTTCCCCCCTTCTGATGACATTATTATTTCATGTAAGAGGTTAATACTAAGATTGATTTGGAGATACTCTATTTAGGGTAAATACAACCTTGAAATGTTGTCAAGGTGTTTTTAAAGTCCAAATGCATTAATGGACTTATTTTCATTATTGAAAATAATATGTGTGATTTAAATTATTATTTAAATCATCAAATTAAGACTTATTCTTAGTTTTCTTCAAAAATTCTCTTTGATATTTTATTTAGATATAGAATTTTATGCTGATCAATTTTCATATTTTTAATTATTTTTTTAGAGCTTTCAATCATTTTCTATTTATTTTCAAAGTTTCTGGTTTATTTTAAAATGTGAAATGACACATTTACCCCTGGGCCCACCTGTCAGGGTGGCCCAGTGGGTTAACCCTAACCCGAGCCACACTTGGGCTCGGTCGGCCCACTCGCCCCTTTCTTCCTCACGCAGAACCCTAATCTCCCTTGCCCTCTCGCGACGTTGCGGTCGCCTCGCCGCCGCCGCATCAATCCGACCGCCACTGGCCCTCCCCGCCGGCGAGGTCGGTGCCAATCAAGCCGCCGCTCGTCGGCGCACCTTTGGGTCCGCGCCGATTTGGCTTTCGCCGCCGTTCCTGCTCGCCCCCAACCCTGTTGCGCCTCAATCGCCTGGATCCGTGAAGATCTGGCGTTCACCGGCGTCCCTGGCATCGTGGCGCCGCCGTGATGAAGCTGGCGTTGCGGCGAGGTGGTGGCCTGGCCCGGCTTGGCCTGGCGCCGCCGTTAGCCCGGCGTGTGCCGCCGTGCCGCCAAGGTTGCGCGTCTCTGCTTCGCCTGTAAGTGGCTCCCTCTCTTTCTTCTACCTCTACTCCGCCTCCTAGCTGAGCCACGGCTGTCTCACTGATGCTGCCTACTTGTGCTATGGCTTCTAGCTAATGTGCTTGCTCTACTGCTATGCGTATGCTGCTTGCGATGCTGCTCTGCCCTGCTTGCCCAAGTTTATGCTCATGTGCATAGCTTACTGTGGCTTGTGCTTCCTTTGTTTCTAGTCTCTGCTCACCCTTGGGTTTACACCTGCTATAATCTATCTAGATGCTCATCTGAGCATTACTAGCCATTGGTGTTGCTTGCTGGCTTGTGCTGTGATATGCTCTGCCCCCCTTAGTTCATTACTGTGAGTGATTCTTGCTATTTAGCAAGAGAAAATGTTGTTTGTGTGGTGATTATTGAGCTCTGGCTCATGGTAGGCTTGGCCTTGCTTTAATTGTTGATCATATACATCAATTCCTTGATGATATGCTTCTGGATACAATTATAAAATAGGTTTGTGTGTTAGCCTGTGATGCAATTGTTGCTTAACTGTGGCTGCTTAATTCATATAATTCCTATGTGATGTCATTAGTTGATTCTAGCATGCAGTGACATGCCCTAGCAGGCTCTGGTGATCAATTGATCACCACTTGCTTGTGGCTTACATGCTTACTCATTGCCTGTGCCTATCTGGTGCTCATCTTGGTGTCTGTGTGACACATGCACTTGTGTTAGTGAGTGTTAATGCTTGCTCAAGCATCATCTGATGCTTGCAGTGAGCCATTGGTTCACTGGCAGGATGTTAGTGCTTGGTTACTTGTCTGTTTCATTTATCTGTAATTCCTTGCTTGGCTAAATAGATAAATGATGTGAACTGTGTATCAGTAATGATCATCTTACAATTAATAATATTGAGCTAGAGGGATGCCAATCATTTATTGGGAACCCTAGCTCCATTTGAACCCTTCTGGGTAATGATATACTGCTTTGGTGACTTTCTTGTGTGGCTAGGTAGCTGTTGTGACCCTAGCAGGCTGTGCCTGCTAGAAATGGTTGCTCCTACCCCTGTTGGATGCTTCTGTGCACTAATCCTGGTAGTCTTTCATAGGCTGCTAGGTTATTTGATGTTGAAATCATTCTGGACAGATAACTGTCCAGTAATCTTATGGCTTTGCTATCTGTGTGTTGCTAGGTGAATCTGGGTAGCTAAATAGGAATTAGTTCCTTGCTGGATTTCCCTGGTTAAGTCACTTTTAATTCTATTGGCTTGATCAGTGTTCCCTTGGATCCATTCTTGATGGTTGTACCCTTATTTTGCTTGCATCATATGGCTGGTAGCCAAATGATGATACAAACAGGGTACTCACACCCTTTTGCTTGTGTGTGATTGATGCATATGCTTGTTTATGAGCAAGACAGATGCTTGCTCATGATTCTTGTGTATACCTCACTCCAGCTCCTAGATTGAGTTGTTGGTGTAGAGGATTTCTTCTGATTGATTGGTTTGCTTGTCCTGCTCCTCCTGGCAAGCTTGGGATGCTTGGTTTGCTTCTGTTTCTTTCTGGAATAGGTTGAACAGCTGTGGCTGTTCTTCCTGTTCTTGTTGTGCTAGCTGTTCTTGGTGTTCTTACCCTGGTGATGCTTGTCGATGAAGTGGCTAGGGTTTGTTGGTGGAAAGTCTTTATACTGGCCCTCTCTATGTCTCTCTGGTCGACAGCCATGTCTGGTCACTTTGGTGACCCTCCCCTAGCTATGTGTGTGTGGCATGCATGCAGCACTCCCTGGCTTGCTGTTGAGGATGCACTCAAGCTGTGTAAGCTGCTTGTGTGTGTGTGTATGGGACTTGGCTCTGGGATGGATCAGCTCGGCTGATCTTTGATCATATCCACTTTATGTCTTTGTTTTTGCTAACCTGCCAAGTGGCAATGCCACTTGGCATAACACTTGTCTTTGGTCTTTGTTTGTGTGAATGCAGGGATCAAGCATTTGATCAGGATGATCCAGAAGATGAGCAAGTCCAAGATCAATGAAGACAACTTTGTAGTATTTAGGATAGATTCATTTCTTTGTAATCTTTCTTTTTATTTTCTTTTCTATTTTTCTTTCCAATTTGTGTAATGTGTTGTAATAATTCATATTACTATTCTAGATATTGTAAATGACATTGTATTATGTGTGATAATCAATAAAGCTCCCATTTTCCTTAATGAGCTTTATATAATTGTTGTATTAATTATATTCTTGATTATTTATAATTATTTCTTGAATTAACTCAAGTTTGAATTATGGATTATCCATTTGATGTTTGAATTTGAAATTCAATCATGCAACTTAAGATTTCAATGCAATATCTCTTCTCTCTTCTCAAAACCCTAATCTAGATAAGTAGGAACAAGTTCATCGCACTCTCGAAACCCTAACCCTGTAGGATGTCGAGAGAGAAACCTGTTCCCCTTCGATGCAGTTTTGTTTTAAAAGCGCGAATTTTCCCCGTAATTTACAATGCAATGCACATCCCTTTCTAAAATCTACCCCTCGATCGTCTCTAAACCTGGAACATTACAGCCTTTCCCCCTTAAAGAAAACTTCGTCCCGAAGTTGTGGTTGTAATACCTGAAGAGTTCGGGGTATATTTTCCTCAGGTCTTCCTCTTTTTCCCAGGTGGCTTCCCTCTCGGGATGATGCTTCCATTGTATCTTGCAGTATTTTATAGCTCGATTCCTGAGTTGTTTCCAGTTCTCCTCGAGAATCTTCGCTGGCTTCTCGATGTAGGTCAAGTCTGGTTGTAACTCGAGCTCTTCATGTGATATTGGTTCATCTGGGGTCTTCAAACACTTTCTGAGTTGCGATACATGGAATACGTTGTGAACTTGAGATAACCTTCCCGGTAGTTCCAATTCAAAGGCTAGCCCTCGGTTTTGACTCAGAATCTTGAAAGGTCCGATGTACCTAGGGCTTAACTTTCCCTTTACTCCAAATCTCTGAAGTCCTTTCATCGGGCTCGCTTTGAGATATACCATGTCTCCAAGTTGTGGCTCCCATGTCCTTCTCTTCTGATCGGCATAACTTTTCTGTCGGCTTTGGGCAATATTGAGCCTATCTCTTATAATGTCAATAATTTGTTGCTTTTCCTTGACATAATCAGGATTGAACTCTTTGCTTGCTCCAGCTTCATACCAACATATGGGTGATCTACACTCCCTTCCATACAAAGCTTCGAACGGTGCCATCTTGATGCTACTTTGATAGCTGTTGTTGTATGAAAACTCTGCTAGTGGCAAGTGCTCCTCCCATGATCCTCCGAAGTCTAGGGCACAAGCCCTAAGCATATCCTCTAGGATCTGATTAGTTCTTTCTGTTTGTCCACCTGTCTGAGGATGATAGGCGGTACTATAGTCCAACTTGGATCCTAAAGCTTCGTGTAGTTGCTTCCAAAATGCTGATGTGAACACGGATCCTCGATCCGACACGATCTTCTTGGGCACTCCATGTTTACTCACGATCTCTTTGATGTAAAGATCGATGAGTTTCTCTCCTTTATCCTGCTGATTTACCGCTAAGAAGTGTGCACTTTTCGTCAACCGGTCCACGATTACCCACATCATATCCTTCTTTTTATTGGTCATGGGTAGTCCGGTGATGAAATCCATTCCTATCTCCTCCCATTTCCATTCTGGAATGGGTAAAGGTTGTAACTTTCCTGCCGGACTCTGGTGTTCAGCTTTCACCCTTTGGCAGGTATGGCATTCCGCCACATATTGTGCTATTTCTCTTTTCATATTGTTCCACCAGAATAGCTCCTTTAGATCCATGTACATCTTTGTACTTCCCGGATGTATGGAATATGGTGTTTGATGGGCTTCACGGAGTATTACTTCCTTGATTTCAGCAATATCCGGAACACAAATCCTCTTCTGAAACCATAGTGATCCTGATTCTCCTCGATGAAATTCTGATGGTCTACCTTCATCTATCCTTCTCATCTCCTCCACGATGAATGGATCGTCCAACTGACCCATCATTATCTCATTCTTCAAGTTGACATTTAGCTCATCGGCTACTTGTAAAGCCGATAGTCCTTCATGAGCTTCTTTCTCCCAAAGTTGTATCTGGGCTTGACTTATTTCCTTCTTCAACTCCGGTGATAACTCTTGTTCCACTCCACCAGTGCTCTTCCTACTTAAGGCATATGCTACAACATTGGCCTTTCCTGGAGTATAATTGATGGTCAAATCATAATCCTTGATCAGTTCAAGCCATCTTTTCTGCCTCATATTGAGTTCCTTCTGAGTGAAGAAGTATTTGAGACTTTTATGATCTGTATAGAGCTCACACTTGGCTCCATAGAGAAAATATCTCCATGTTTTAAGTGCAAATACAACTGCTGCTAATTCTAAGTCATGTGTTGGATAGTTCACTTCATGAGGTCTGAGTTGCCTCGATCCATAAGATATTACCTTCCGATCTTGCATGAGTACGCAACCCAATCCATGCTTGGATGCGTCACAGTACACGGTGTAATCCTTGCCAACTTCAGGAACTGCTAACACCGGTGCCGTGGTGAGTTTCTCTTTCAGAGTTTGAAAACTCTTCTCACACTCCTCTGACCACACGAATGGTGTGTTCTTTCTTAACAGCTTCGTCATTGGTCCTGCTATCTTGGAGAATCTTTCAATGAATCTCCGATAATATCCTGCCATTCCTAGGAATCCTCGGATTTCCTTGACAGTCTTGGGTGCTTCCCATTCTAGAACTGCTGCTACCTTGCTCGGGTTAACAGCTATTCCATCTTTGCTAATGACATGACCAAGAAATTCCACTTGATCTAGCCAAAATTCACACTTGCTGAATTTGGCATAGAGTTGATGTTCTCTTAGTGTTTGCAACACTAACCTCAGATGTTCAGCATGTTCGGCTTTGTCTTTGGAATAGATCAAGATATCATCAATGAATACGATGACAAACTTGTCTAGATATGGCATGAAAATCTTATTCATGAGATTCATGAAAATTGCTGGGGCATTGGTTAATCCAAAAGGCACTACAAGGTATTCATGATGTCCATACCTTGAAACAAAGGCAGTTTTCGGAACGTCTTCCTTCTTGATCTTTATCTGGTGATAACCGGATCTTAGATCAATTTTGGAAAAGATTCCCGCGCCTCTAACTTGACCGAATAGATCTTGTATTCTTGAAAGTGGATACTTGTTCTTGATTGTCACATTGTTCAAATTCCTGTAGTCTCCGCACATCCTTCTTCCTCCATCTCTTTTATCTACGAAGATCACAGGTGATCCCCATGGTGAAACACTCTCTTGTATGAATCCTTTCTGTTCCAAGTCATCCAATTGCTCCTTAAGTTCTTTCAACTCCTTGGGTCCCATCTTATATGGTGCTTTAGCAATCGGAGCTGTTCCTGGAATTAGGTCGATAGTGAATTCTACCTCCCTATCTGGTGGCATTCCAGGTAATTCCTTAGGAAACACATCCTGGAATTCATTTACTACAGGTATATCTTCCAACTTCACCTCCGGCATGCTGTTCAGCTGTAGCTCGACTTCGATCTGTGTATGCTTGTCTCTTTGGTAGATCATTCTACTACCATCGGGGCTTTTCAAAGACACAGTCTTGTTCACACAGTCGATCAATGTCCGTTAGCTTCTAACCAGTTCATACCAAGAATGACATCAATGTCCTTCATCGGTAAAATGAACAGGTCTGCGTCAAACTCGCATTTATTGATCATGATGACTTGTTTTTGTTTGGTATGGGTTACTACTATCGTTCCCCCCGCGGAAAGTATGGTTATGGGTGTATCTAACTTAGTGCAACTAATCCCATGTTTGATGATGAATTGCTGAGAAATGAATGATGTAGTTGCACCAGTATCAAAAAGTACTTTGCCAGGATGAGTGAGTATCTGGAGCGTACTGATACGCGTACAGCACGCGTCTGTTGGGAACCCCAAGAGGAAGGTGTGATGCATACAGCGGCAAGTTTTCCCTCAGTATGAAACCAAGGTTTAATCGAACCAGTAGGAGCCAAGAAGCACGTTGACGGTTGATGGCGGCGAGATGTAGTGCGGCGCAACACCAGGGATTCCGGCGCCAACGTGGAACCTGCACAACACAAACCAAGTACTTTGCCCCAACGAAACAGCGAGGTTGTCAATCTCACCGGCTTGCTGTAACAAAGGATTAGATGTATAGTGTGGATGATGATTGTTTGCAGAAAATAGTAGAACAGTATTGCAGTAGATTGTATTTCAGTATAGAGAATTGGACCGGGGTCCACAGTTCACTAGAGGTGTCTCTCCCATAAGATAAACAGCATGTTGGGTGAACAAATTACAGTTGGGCAATTGACAAATAAAGAGGGCATGACCATGCACATACATATTATGATGAGTATAGTGAGATTTAATTGGGCATTACGACAAAGTACATAGACCGCTATCCAGCATGCATCTATGCCTAAAAAGTCCACCTTCAGGTTATCATCCGAACCCCCTCCAGTATTAAGTTGCTAACAACAGACAATTGCATTAAGTATTGCACGTAATGTAATCAGTAACTACATCCTCGAACATAGCACCAATGTTTTATCCCTAGTGGCAACAGCACATCCATAATCTTAGAGATTTCTGTCACTTCCCCAGATTCACGGAGACATGAACCCACTATCGAGCATAAATACTCCCTCTTGGAGTTACAAGCATCTACTTGGCCAGAGCATCTACTAGTAACGGAGAGCATGCAAGATCATAAATAACACATAGATATAAATTGATAATCAACATAACAAGTATTCTCTATTCATCGGATCCCAACAAACGCAACATATAGAATTACAGATAGATGATCTTGATCATGTTCGGCAGCTCACAAGACCCGACAATTAAGCACAATGGGGAGAAGACAACCATCTAGCTACTACTATGGACCCATAGTCCAGGGGTAGACTACTCACACATCACTCCGGAGGCGACCATGGCGGCGTAGAGTCCTCCGGGAGATGATTCCCCTCTCCGGCAGGGTGCCGGAGGCGATCTCCTGAATCCCCCGAGATGGGATTGGCGGCGGCGGCGTCTCTGGAAGGTTTTCCGTATCGTGGCTCTCGGTACTGGGGGCTTCGCGACGAAGGCTATTTGTAGGCGGAAGGGCAGGTCAGGGGGCCACACGAGGGGCCCACACTACAGGTCGGCGCGGCCAAGGCTTGGGCCGCGCCGCCCTAGGGTGTGGCCACCTCGTGGCCCCACTTCGTCTCCTCTTCGGTCGTCTGGAAGCTTCGTGGCAAAATAGGACCCTGGGCGTTGATTTCGTCCAACTCCGAGAATATTTCGTTACTAGGATTTCTGAAACCAAAAACAGGAGAAAACAAAGAATCGGCACTTCGGCATCTTGTTAATAGGTTAGTTCCAGAAAATGCACGAATATGACATAAAGTGTGCATAAAACATGTAGATATCATCAATAATGTGGCATGGAACATAAGAAATTATCGATACGTCGGAGACGTATCAGCATCCCCAAGCTTAGTTCCTGCTCGTCCCGAGCAGGTAAACGATAAACAAAGACAATTTCTGGAGTGACATGCCATCATAATCTTGATCATACTATTTGTAAAGCATATGTAGTGAATGCAGCGATCGAAACAATGCATATGATATGAGTAAACAAATGAATCATATAGCAAAGACTTTTCATGAATAGTACTTCAAGACAAGCATCAATAAGTCTTGCATAAGAGTTAACTCATAAAGCAATAATTCATAGTAAAAGCATTGAAACAACACAATGGAAGATTAAGTTTCAGCGGTTGCTTTCAACTTGTAACATGTATATCTCATGGATATTGTCAACATAGAGTAATATATCAAGTGCAATATGCAAGTATGTAGGAATCAATGCACAGTTCACACAAGTGTTTGCTTCTTGAGATGGAGAGAGATAGGTGAACTGACTCAACATAAAAGTAAAAGAATGGTCCTTCAAAGAGGAAAGCATCGATTGCTATATTTGTGCTAGAGCTTTGATTTTGAAACCAAGAAACAATTTTGTCAACGGTAGTAATAAAGCATATGTATCATGTAAATTATATCTTACAAGTTGCAAGCCTCATGCATAGTATACTAATAGTGCCCGCACCTTGTCCAAATTAGCTTGGACTACCGGGATCATCGCAATGCACATGTTTTAACCAAGTGTCACAAAGGGGTACCTCTATGCCGCCTGTACAAAGGTCTAAGGAGAAAGCTCGCATCGGATTTCTCGCTATTGATTATTCTCAACTTAGACATCCATACCGGGACAACATAGACAACAGATAATAGACTCCTCTTTTATGCATAAGCATGTAACAACAATTAATTTTCTCATTTGAGATTGAGGATATTGTCCAAAACTGAAACTTCCACCATGGATCATGGCTTTAGTTAGCGGCCCAATGTTCTTCTCTAACAATATGCATGCTCTAACCATAAGGTGGTAGATCGCTCTTACTTTAGACAAGACGAACATGCATAGAAACTCACATGAAATTCAACAAAGAGTAGTTGATGGCGTCCCCAGTGAACATGGTTATCGCACAACGAGCAACTTAATAAGAGATAAAGTGCATAAGTACATATTCAATACCACAATAGTTTTTAGGCTATTTGTCCCATGAGCTATATATTGCAAAGGTGAAGAATGGAAATTTAAAGGTAGCACTCAAGCAATTTACTTTGGAATGGCGGAGAAATACCATGTAGTAGGTAGGTATGGTGGACACAAATGGCATAGTGGTTGGCTCAAGTATTTTGGATGCATGAGAAGTATTCCCTCTCGATACAAGGTTTAGGCTAGCAAGGCTATTTGAAACAAACACAAGGATGAACCGGTGCAGCAAGACTCACATAAAAGACACATTGTAAACATTATAAGACTCTACACCGTCTTCCTTGTTGTTCAAACTCAATACTAGAAATTATCTAGACCTTAGAGAGACCGAATATACCAAATTTTAGCATGCTCTATGTATTTCTTCATTAATGGGTGCAAAGCATATGATGCAAGAGCTTAAACATGAGCACAACAATTGCCAAGTATCACATTATCCAAGACATTTTAGCAATTACTACATGTATCATTTTGCAATTCCAACCATATAACAATTTAACGAAGAAGAAACTTCGCCATGAATATTATGAGTAGAGCCTAAGGACATACTTGTCCATATGCTACAGCGGAGCGTGTCTCTCTCCCACAAAGTGAATGCTAGGATCCATTTTATTCAAACAAAACAAAAACAAAAACAAAAACAAACCGACGCTCCAAGCAAAGCACATAAGCTGTGATGGAATAAAAATATAGTTTCAGGGGAGGAACCTGATAATGTTGTTGATGAAGAAGGGGATGCCTTGGGCATCCCCAAGCTTAGACGCTTGATTCTTCTTGATATATGCAGGGGTGAACCACCGGGGCATCCCCAAGCTTAGAGCTTTCACTCTCCTTGATCATGTTGTATCATCTCCCTCTCTTGATCCTTGAAAACTTCCTCCACACCAAACTTAGAACAACTCATTAGAGGGTTAGTGCATAATCAAAATATACATGTTCAGAGGTGACATAATCATTCTTAACACTTCTGGACATTGCACAAAGCTACTGAAAGTCAATGGAATCGAAATATCCATCGAACATAACAAAACAGGCAATGCGAAATAAAAGGCAGAATCTGTCAAAACAGAACAGTTCGTATTGACGAATTTTATCGAGACACCAGACTTGCTCAAATGAAAATGCTCAAATCGAATGAAAGTTGCGTACATATCTGAGGATCACTCACGTAAATTGGCATAATTTTCTGAGTTACCTACAGAGAAAACAGCCCAGATTCGTGACAGCAAAGAAATCTGTTTCTGCGCAGTAATCCAAATCTAGTATGAACTTTTCTATCAACGACTTTACTTGGCACAACAAAACACTAAACTAAGATAAGGAGAGGTTGCTACAGTAGTAAACAACTTCCAAGACACAAAATAAAAACAAAGTACTGTACTAAAACATGGGTTGTCTCCCATAAGCGCTTTTCTTTAACGCCTTTCAGCTAGGCGCAGAAAGTGTGTATCAAGTATTATCAAGAGACGAAGTGTCAACATCATAATTTGTTCTAATAATAGAATCAAAAGGTAACTTCATTCTCTTTCTAGGGAAGTGTTCCATACCTTTCTTGAGAGGAAATTGATATTTAATATTACCTTCCTTCATATCAATGATAGCACCAACAGTTCGAAGAAAAGGTCTTCCCAATATAATGGGACAAGATGCATTGCATTCAATATCCAAGACAACAAAATCAACGGGGACGAGGTTATTGTTAACGGTAATGCAAACATTATCAACTTTCCCCAAAGGTTTCTTTGTAGAATGATCAGCAAGATTAACATCCAAATAACAATTTTTCAGCGGTGGCAAGTCAAGCATATTATAGATTTTCTTAGGCATAACGGAAATACTTGCACCAAGATCACATAAAGCATTACAATCAAAATCTTTAACCTTCATCTTAATGATGGGTTCCCAACCATCCTCTAGCTTCCTAGGAATAGAGGCTTCGCGCTCTAGTTTCTCTTCTCTAGCTTTTATGAGAGCATTTGTAATATGTTTTGTGAAAGCCAAATTTATAGCACTAGCATTAGGACTTTTAGCAAGTTTTTGCAAGAACTTTATAACTTCAGAGATGTGGCAATCATCAAAATTCAAACCATTATAATCTAAAGCAATGGGATCATCATCCCCAATGTTGGAAAAAATTTCAGCAGTTTTATCACGAGCGATTTCATGATTTTAGCAGTTTCAGGCAGTTTCTCGCGCTTTGCATTAGAAGTGGAAACATTGCTAACACCAATTCTTTTATTATTAGTAGTAGGAGGTGCAGCAACTTGTGTAGCATTAGCATTATTAGTGGTGGTGATAGTCCAAACTTTAGCTATATTATCTTCTTTTTCATTTTCTTCTCTTTCCCACCTAGCACGCAATTCGGCCATCAATCTTATATTCTCATTAATTCTAACTTGGATGGCATTTGCTGTAGTAACAATTTTATTATTAATATTCTCATGAGGCATAACTTTCGATTTCAAAAGATCAACATCAGCAGCAAGACTATCGACTTTAGAAGCAAGTATATCAATTTTCCCAAGCTTTTCTTCAACAGATTTGTTAAAAGCAGTTTGTGTACTAATAAATTCCTTAAGCATGGCTTCAAGTCCAAGGGGGTGTGTTCCTATTATTGTTGTAAGAATTCCCATAAGAATTACCATAGCCATTGCCATTATTATAAGGATATGGCCTATAGTTGTTACTAGAATTGTTCCGGTAAGCATTGTTGTTGAAATTATTATTTTTAATGAAGTTTACATCAACATGTTCTTCTTGTGCAACCAATGAAGCTAACGGAACATTATTAGGATCAACATTTGTCCTATCATTCACAAGCATAGACATAACAGCATCAATCTTATCACTCAAGGAAGAGGTTTCTTCGACAGAATTTACCTTCTTACCTTGTGGAGCTCTTTCCGGGTGCCATTCAGAGTAGTTGATCATCATATTATCAAGAAGCTTTGTTGCTTCACCAAGAGTGATGGACATAAAGGTACCTCCAGCAGCTGAATCCAATAGGTTCCGCGAAGAAAAATTCAGTCCTGCATAAAAGGTTTGGATGATCATCCAAGTAGTCAGTCCATGGGTTGGGCAATTTTTAACCAAAGATTTCATTCTTTCCCATGCTTGTGCAACATGTTCAGTATCTAATTGTTTAAAATTCATTATGCTACTCCTCAAAGATATAATTTTAGCAGGGGGATAATACCTACCAATAAAAGCATCCTTGCATTTAGTCCATGAATCAATACTATTCTTAGGCAGAGATAGCAACCAATCTTTAGCTCTTCCTCTTAATGAGAAAGGGAACAATTTTAATTTTATAATGTCACCGTCTACATCTTTATATTTTTGCATTTCACAAAGTTCAACAAAATTATTAAGATGGGCAGCAGCATCATCAGAACTAACACCAGAAAATTGCTCTCGCATAACAAGATTCAGTAAAGCAGGTTTAATTTCAAAGAATTCTGCTGTAGTAGCAGGTGCAGCAATAGGTGTGCATAAGAAATCATTATTATTTGTGGTTGTGAAGTCACACAACTTAGTATTTTCAGGAGTACCCATTTTAGCAACAGTAAATAAAGCAAACTAGATAAAGTAAATGCAAGTAACTAATTTTTTTGTGTTTTTGATATAGCAAACAAGATAGCAAATAAAGTAAAACTAGCAACTAATTTTTTGTATTTTGATTTAGTGCAGCAAACAAAGTAGTAAATAAAACTAAGCAAGACAAAAACAAAGTAAAGAGATTGGGATGTGGAGACTCCCCTTGCAGCGTGTCTTGATCTCCCCGGCAACGGCACCAGAAAAAGTGCTTGATACGCGTACAGCACGCGTCCGTTGGGAACCCCAAGAGGAAGGTGTGATGCGTACAGCGGCAAGTTCTCCCTCAGTATGAAACCAAGGTTTAATCGAACCAGTAGGAGCCAAGAAGCACGTTGAAGGTTGATGGCGGCGAGATGTAGTGCGGCGCAACACCAGGGATTCCGGCGCCAACGTGGAACCTGCACAACACAAACCAAGTACTTTGCCCCAACGAAACAGCGAGGTTGTCAATCTCACCGGCTTGCTGTAACAAAGGATTAGATGTATAGTGTGGATGATGATTGTTTGCAGAAAACAGTAGAACAGTATTGCAAAGAGATTGTATTTCAGTATAGAGAATTGGACCGGGGTCCACAGTTCACTAGAGGTGTCTCTCCCATAAGATAAACAGCATGTTGGGTGAACAAATTACAGTTGGGCAATTGACAAATAAAGAGGGCATGACCATGCACATACATATTATGATGAGTATAGTGAGATTTAATTGGGCATTACGACAAAGTACATAGACCGCTATCCAGCATGCATCTATGCCTAAAAAGTCCACCTTCAGGTTATCATCCGAACCCCCTCCAGTATTAAGTTGCTAACAACAGACAATTGCATTAAGTATTGCGCGTAATGTAACCAGTAACTACATCCTCGGACATAGCACCAATGTTTTATCCCTAGTGGCAACAGCACATCCATAATCTTAGAGATTTCTGTCACTTCCCCAGATTCACGGAGACATGAACCCACTATCGAGCATAAATACTCCCTCTTGGAGTTACAAGCATCTACTTGGCCAGAGCATCTACTAGTAATGGAGAGCATGCAAGATCATAAACAACACATAGATATAAATTGATAATCAACATAACAAGTATTCTCTATTCATCGGATCCCAACAAACGCAACATATAGAATTACAGATAGATGATCTTGATCATGTTCGGCAGCTCACAAGACCCGACAATTAAGCACAATGGGGAGAAGACAACCATCTAGCTACTGCTATGGACCCATAGTCCAGGGGTAGACTACTCACACATCACTCCGGAGGCGACCATGGCGGCGTAGAGTCCTCCGGGAGATGACTCCCCTTTCCGGCAGGGTGCCGGAGGCGATCTCCTGAATCCCCCGAGATGGGATTGGCGGCGGCGGCGTCTCTGGAAGGTTTTCCGTATCGTGGCTCTCGGTACTGGGGGTTTCGCGACGAAGGCTATTTGTAGGCGGAAGGGCGGGTCAGGGGGCCACACGAGGGGCCCACACTACAGGTCGGCGCGGCCAAGGCTTGGGCCGCGCCGCCCTAGGGTGTGGCCACCTCGTGGCCCCACTTCATCTCCTCTTCGGTCTTCTGGAAGCTTCGTGGCAAAATAGGACCCTGGGCGTTGATTTCGTCCAATTCCGAGAATATTTCCTTACTAGGATTTCTGAAACCAAAAACAGCAGAAAACAACAACTGGCACTTCGGCATCTTGTTAATAGGTTAGTTCCAGAAAATGCACGAATATGACATAAAGTGTGCATAAAACATGTAGATATCATCAATAATGTGGCATGGAACATAAGAAATTATCGATACGTCGGAGACGTATCACGTACCTATCACTGACTGATCGGAGTTAACCACCTCCTCCAGGCTGGTGCAGTTCAGCTTGCCGAAGGGTTTCTTGTTCTTCCAGTTCCCTCCGGTGTTTCCTCCTCGGCTGCCTCCTCCTCCTGATTGTCCTCCTCCAGTATTTCTCTTGGGGCAGTCCTTCAGCATGTGCCCCTCCTGGCGACAACCAAAGCATATGATCCTTGGCTTCTTGCAATCCTTGGCAAAATGTCCTGTGAGTCCACAGCTTCTGCAAACTATTTGATTTGCAGTCTGAAATGCTTGATTCTTCCTACTACCGTAGTAGTTGCTGTTGTTGTTGTTGTTGTTGTTGTTGTTGTACCTTGGCTTGAAACTCAAGCTGGTATTGGGCTTGTTACTGACAAACCTCTTAGGCTCAAACTTGGCATTTTTTCCTCTTCTCTTCCTGCAGCTGTTTGAAGTCATCTTCAAGAGTGATGGCTGCATCCACCAACTCTTAGAATTCCGTCGCTCTCATCATTCGGAGCTGTACCTTGAACTGGGGACTTAACCCCCGCAAGAACCTCTTCTTTTTCTTATCCTCGGTGTTGACTTCTTCAACAGCGTACCGGGACAGCTTTGAGAATTCCCTGACATAAGTCAGGATGGCCTTATCCTTCTGCTCGAGACTTTCGAATTCTCGACGCTTCAGTTCCACAATGCTTTCAGGGACATTGGATTCCCTGAACTTCCTTGCAAACTCTTCCCAAGTGAATACTTTTCCATCCGGATAAACGGCTACGATGTTGTCCCACCATGATGCGGCAGGTCCACACAACAAGTGGGTAGCATAACGAACCTTCTCCTGGTCGTTGCACCCAACAGTATTGAGCTTTCGCTCGGTGTCCATAAGCCAGTCTTCCGCGTCCATTGGTTCGGGCGCGTATGCGAAAGATATAGGCTTTGTGTTCTGGAAGTCTGATAAGGTGACTCCCTGATTCTCGGGTCTCTCTACCCGGTTCTGTTGCAGCAGCTCCTGGAAGAATTTATTCTGCTGCTCCAACGTGATACGTTGCCTCTCTTCCATCATCTGCATATACTGAACGAAGTTCTGCTGCGTCATGGGTGGTGGTGGTGGTAGAAACTTATTCCTGGCTGCTTCATCAGCCTCTTCCTTCTGTTTCGCCTCGCGCTCCATGCGCTGCACTTCCGTCTCCTCACCTACCGGTCCCGACATAACCCCCTAGTTCTGCAACACAAGATGATACTCATAATTACTCCATGCGCAAGTTTTCTGAGCTCAACTTTGTGCACAGAACTAGTCACGCAATGGAAATCAAGAAGCAAATCCAAATCATACAAAACATATACCATGTATATACATACTTAAGTGGTCTTATTACAATACTCAGTGACGTTGTGAGTATGCAAACTCACTTATTGAAGTATATGTACAAATTTCTACAAATATTACATACTACAATACACGTGGTACTTGTGTATTATAGTCTCGCCTCCCTTGGTGGTCTCTAGTCGTGCTTCACTTCCGATACATCCCAGGCTTCCATCCGGTCGAATGTGTCGTCCTCCTGACAAAACCTGGAACATAAGGTCTCCCCGTCGGCTGGTAGTCGGAATCAGATGATGATCCTAGGGAGAAATCAGTGTTCACGAACTGGTCATTCAGTGCATCATAGTCCACCCATCGGGTGTACTCCCCTGTGGCTCCACCATAGATGTTTCCAACATTCGTATCCGACTCAACCTGTGTAGGATACCCTCCATCTTCTTTTCCATTCCACGGATAACTCTGGTGCTAGGTCGTGGCGTCCTCATTCATCTCTCCGTCATAATACACTGAAGTACTATGAGTTCCAGTATCAGATCCCCAACGCCAACCCGTGGAGTTTTCTATAGGAGTCACGGAACGCTGATTGTTTCCGGATTCCTCTCCACCCTCATATTCCCTATAGGAACTATTAAAATAGTGAAGGAGATATGCCCAAGAGGCAATAATAAAAGTGGTTATTATATATCTTTATGTTTATGATAAATGTTTATATATCATGCTAGAATTGTATTAACCGAAACATTAGTACATGTGTGATATGTAGACAACAAAGAGTCCCTAGTATGCCTCTTAACTAGCTTGTTGATTAATGGATGATTAGTTTCATAATCATGAACATTGGATCTTATTAATAACAAGGTTATATCATTGTATGAATGATGTAATGGACACACCCAATTAAGCGTAGCATAAGATCACGTCATTAAGTTATTTGCTATAAGCTTTCGATACATAGTTACCTAGTCCTTATGACCATGAGATCATGTAAATCACTTATACCAGAAAGGTACTTTGATTACACCAAACACCACTGCGTAAATGGGTGGTTATAAAGGTGGGATTAAGTATCCGGAAAGTATGAGTTGAGGCATATGGATCAACAGTGGGATTTGTCCATCCCGATGACGGATAGATATACTCTGGGCCCTCTAGGTGGAATGTCGTCTAATGTCTTGCAAGCATATGAATAAGTTCATAAGAGACCACATACCATGGTACGAGTAAAGAGTACTTGTCAGGAGACGAGGTTGAACAAGGTATAGAGTGATACCGATGATCAAACCTCGGACAAGTAAAATATCGCGAGACAAAGGGAATTGGTATCGTATGTGAATGGTTCATTCGATCACTAAAGTCATTGTTGAATATGTGGGAGCCATTATGGATCTCCAGATCCCGCTATTGGTTATTGGTCGGAGTGAGTACTCAACCATGTCCGCATAGTTCGCAAACCGTAGGGTGACACACTTAAAGTTGGATGTTGAAATGGTAGAACTTGAATATGGAATGGAGTTCGAATATTTGTTCGGAGTCCCGGATGAGATCCCGGACATCACGAGGAGTCCCGGAATGGTTCGGAGAATAAGATTCATATATAGGAAGTCATTTTATAAGATTTAAAATGATCCGGAAGGTTCTATGGAAGGTTCTAGAAGGTTCTAGAAAAGTCCGAAACAAACCACCAAGGAAGGTGGAGTCCCAAAGGGACTCCACCTCCATGGCCGGCCAACCCTAGAGGGGAGGAGTCCCAAGTGGACTCCCCCTAAGGGGGCCGGCCACCCCCCACATGGAAGGGGGGAATCCCACCCCAAGTGGGATTCCCACTGATACGTCTCCGACGTATCGATAATTTCTTATGTTTCATGCCACATTATTGATGATATCTACATGTTTTATGCACACTTTATGTCATATTTATGCATTTTCTGGAACTAACCTATTAACAAGATGCCGAAGAGCCAGTTGCTGTTTTTTGCTGTTTTTGGTTTCAGAAATCCTAGTAAGGAAATATTCTCGGAATTGGACGAAATCAACGCCCGGGGGCCTATTTTGCCACGAAGCTTCCAGAAGACCGGAGAGTCAACGAAGTGGGGCCACGAGGTGGCCAGGAGGTAGGGCGGCGCGGCCCCACCCTTGGCCGCGCCGACCTGTCTCCTGGGCCCCTCGCGACGCCCCCTGACCTACCCTTCCGCCTACAAATAGCCTTCGTCGCGAAACCCCCAGTACCGAGAGCCACGATACGGAAAACCTTCCAGAGACGCCGCCGCCGCCAATCCCATCTCGGGGGATTCAGGAGATCGCCTCCGGCACCCTGCCGGAGAGGGGAATCATCTCCGGGAGGACTCTACACCGCCATGGTCGCCTCCGGAGTGATGTGTGAGTAGTCTACCCCTGGACTATGGGTCCATAGCAGTAGCTAGATGGTTGTCTTCTCCTCATTGTGCTTAATTGTCGGGTCTTGTGAGCTGCCGAACATGATCAAGATCATCTATCTGTAATGCTATATGTTATGTTTGTTGGGATTCGATGAATAGAGAATACTATGTTATGTTGATTATCAATTTATATCTATGTGTTGTTTATGATCTTGCATGCTCTCCGTTATTAGTAGAGGCTCTGGCCAAGTTTTTGCTAGTAACTCCAAGAGGGGGTATTTATGCTCGATAGTGGGTTCATGTCTCCGTGAACTGGGAGTGACAGAAACCTCTAAGGTTATGGATGTGTTGTTGCCACTAGGGATAAAACATTGATGCTATGTCCGAGGATGTAGTTATTGATTACATTATGCGCAATACTTAATGCAATTGTCTGTTGTTAGCAACTTAATACTGGAAGGGGTTCGGATGATAACCTGAAGGTGGACTCTTTAGGCATAGATGCATGCTGGATAGCGGTCTATGTACTTTGTCGTAATGCCCAATTAAATCTCACTATACTCATCATAATATGTATGTGCATGGTCATGCCCTCTCTATTTGTCAATTGCCCAACTGTAATTTGTTCGCCCAACATGCTATTTATCTTATGGGAGAGACACCTCTAGTGAACTGTGGACCCCGGTCCAATTCTCTATACTGAAATACAATCTACTGCAATACTCGTTATACTGTTTTCTGCAAACAATCATCTTCCACACTATACATCTAATCCTTTGTTACAGCAAGCCGGTGAGATTGACAACCTCGCTGTTTCGTTGGGGCAAAGTACTTGGTTTGTGTTGTGCAGGTTCCACGTTGGCGCCGGAATCCCTGGTGTTGCGCCGCACTACATCTCGCCGCCATCAACCTTCACGTGCTTCTTGACTCCTACTGGTTCGATAAACCTTGGTTTCTTACTGAGGGAAACTTGCCGCTGTGCGCATCACACCTTCCTCTTGGGGTTCCCAACGGACGCGTGTTGAACGAAAAGACATAAAGTCAACTACGCGCATCAAGCAAATTTCTGGTGCCGTTGCCGGGGATCTGAAGAAAAGTTACACCACAAAGATCTCTGACTCCCACGTCAACTACACGCCAGCAAATAAATTTCTGGCGCCGTTGCCGGGGAGATCAAGACACGCTGCAAGGGGAGTCTCCACATCGCAATCTCTTTACTTTGTTTTTGTCTTGCTTTATTTTATTTACTACTTTGTTTGCTGCACTAAATCAAAATACAAAAAAAATTAGTTGCTAGTTTTACTTTATTTACTATCTTGTTTGCACTCTATATCAAAAACACAAAAAAATTAGTTACTTGCATTTACTTTACTTATTTCATTATGTTTCCTTTTAATTTTACCGTAAAAGACATGCCGGTAGGACGTGGGTCTATAATTGGGAGAAATAATATAGAAGAATTTTTCAATCATGTTAGTACCGTTGAAGATTTTGAAGATAGACACTTGGTAGAACTTGCTCCTACTTATGAAATTGCTGCTGCTGCTTTAGTTCGCATGTTGGAAACTAAATTTGTTAATCTCAATCCTATAATCCAACACATGTTTCTTACACTCGGTGATATGGAAGAAGGGGAAAAGAAAGATTTTGTTTTAGAAACCCTTCTTAGAGAATTTGGTGGTATAGCAAGAGAGGCTAGAAAGGTCTTTGTTAAATATAAGATGCTTGGTTCTTATACCAATTTTGTTAGTCTCCTTGAAAAGATGGACATGGAGAGAGTAAGGTATACTAATAATATTAATGATGGTGGGGAGATCAAAGCACCAATACCATGTAAGCTCCTAGCGATGAATGACGCACTAGAAAATAGGCTTGTTCCTGAAAATTTGTTTGATGAGAGTAGCAAGCCCAAGACTAATGAAAAGGGAGCCGCTAAAACTCATGTATCCAATATACTATGCATGGTTGAGAAAACTCCAAACCCCACTGTAGATACACCATCCTTTGATAACACTTGATACACACTTTCTGCGCCTAGCTGAAAGGCGTTAAAGAAAAGCGCTTATGGGAGACAACCCATGTTTTTACTACAGTATTTTGTTTTATATTTGAGTTTTGGAAGTTGTTTACTACTGTAGAAACCTCTCCTTACCTTAGTTTTGTGTTTTGTTGTGCCAAGTAAAGTCGTTGATAGTAAGGTTCATACTAGATTTGGATTACTGCGCAGAAACAGATTTCTTTGCTGTCACGAATCTGGGCCTAATTATCTGTAGGTAACTCATAAAATTAAGCCAATTTACGTGAGTGATCCTCAGATATGTATGCAACTTTCATTAAATTTGAGCATTTTCATTTGAGCAAGTCTGGTGCCTCAATAAAATTCGTCATTACGAACTGTTCTGTTTTGACAGATTCTGCCTTTTATTTCGCATTGCCTATTTTGTTATGTTCGATGGATATTTCGATTCCATTGACTTTCAGTAGCTTTGTGCAATGTCCAGAAGTGTTAAGAATGATTATGTCACCTCTGAACATGTATATTTTGATTGTGCACTAACTCTCTAATGAGTTGTTTTGAGTTTGGTGTGGAGGAAGTTTTCAAGGATCAAGAGAGGGAGATGATACAACATGATCAAGGAGAGTGAAAGCTCTAAGCTTGGGGATGCCCAAGGCATCCCCTTCTTCATCGACAACATTATCAGGTTCCTCCCCTGAAACTATATTTGTATTCCATCACATCTTATGTGCTTTGCTTGGAGCGTCGGTTTGTTTTTGTTTTTGTTTTTGTTTGAATAAAATGGATCCTAGCATTCTTTGTGTGGGAGAGAGACACGCTCCGCTGTAGCATAGGGACAAGTATGTCCTTAGGCTTTACTCATAGTATTCATGGCGAAGTTTCTTCTTCGTTAAATTGTTATATAGTTGGAATTGGAAAATGCTACATGTAGTAATTGCTAAAATGTCTTGGATAATGTGATACTTGGCAATTGTTGTGCTCATGTTTAAGCTCTTGCATCATATGCTTTGCACCTATTAATGAAGAAATACATAGAGCATGCTAAAATTTGGTTTGCATATTTGGTCTCTCTAAAGTCTAGATAATTTCTAGTATTGAGTTTGAACAACAAGGAAGACGGTGTAGAGTCTTATAATATTTACAATATGTCTTTTATGTAAGCTTTGCTGCACCGCTTCATCCTTGTGTTTGTTTCAAACAACCTTGCTAGCCTAAACCTTGTATCGAGATGGAATACTTCTCATGCATCCAAAATCCTTGAGCCAACCACTATGCCATTTGTGTCCACCATACCTACCTACTACATGGTATTTCTCCGCCATTCCAAAGTAAATTTCTTGAGTGCTACCTTTAAATTTCCATTCTTTATCTTTACAATATATAGCTCATGGGACAAATAGCCTAAAAACTATTGTGGTATTGAATATGTACTTATGCACTTTATCTCTTATTAAGTTGCTTGTTGTGCGATAACCATGTTCCTGGGGACGCCATCAACTACTCTTTGTTGAATATCATGTGAGTTGCTATGCATGTTCGTCTTGTCTGAAGTAAGGGAAATTTACCACCTTTAATGGTTAGAGCGTGCATATTGTTAGAGAAGAACATTGGGCCGCTAACTAAAGCCATGATCCATGGTGGAAGTTTCAGTTTTGGACATATATCCTCAATCTCATATGAGAACTTTAATTGTTGCTACATGCTTATGCATAAAAGAGGAGTCCATTATCTGTTGTCTATGTTGTCCCGGTATGGATGTCTAAGTTGAGAATAATCAAAAGCGAGAAATCTAATGCGAGCTTTCTCCTTAGACCTTTGTGCAGGCGGCATAGAGGTACCCCTTTGTGACACTTGGTTAAAACATGTGCATTGCGATAATCCCGGTAATCCAAGCTAATTAGGACAAGGTGCGGGCACTATTAGTACACTATGCATGAGGCTTGCAACTTGTAAGATATAATTTACATAACACATATGCTTTATTACTACCGTTGACAAAATTGTTTCTTGTTTTCAAAATCAAAGCTCTAGCACAAATATAGCAATCGATGCTTTCCTTTTTGAAGGACCTTTCTTTTACTTTTATTGTTGAGTCAGTTCACCTATCTCTCTCCACCTCAAGAAGCAAACACTTGTGTGAACTGTGCATTGATTCCTACATACTTGCATATTGCACTTGTTATATTACTTTACATTAACAATATCCATGAGATATATATGTTATAAGTTGAAAGCAACCGCTGAAACTTCATCTTCCTTTGTGTTGCTTCAATACCTTTACTTTGAATTATTGCTTTATGAGTTAACTCTTATGCAAGACTTATTGATGCTTGTCTTGAAGTACTATTCATGAAAAGTCTTTGCTATATGATTCATTTGTTTACTTATGTCATTTACCATTGTCTTGGATCGCTGCATTCATTACATATGCTAACAATAGTATGATCAAGGTTATGATGGCATGTCACTCCAGAAATTATCTTTGTTTATCGTTTACCTACTCGGGACGAGCAGAAACTAAGCTTGGGGATGCTGATACGTCTCCGACGTATCGATAATTTCTTATGTTCCATGCCACATTATTGATGATATCTACATGTTTTATGCACACCTATGTCATATTTATGCATTTTCTGGAACTAACCTATTAACAAGATGCCGAAGAGCCAGTTGTTGTTTTCTGCTGTTTTTGGTTTCAGAAATCCTAGTAAGGAAATATTCTCGGAATTGGACGAAATCAACACCCGGGGGCCTATTTTGCCACGAAGCTTCCAGAAGACCGGAGAGTCAACGAAGTGGGGCCACGAGGTGGCCAGGAGGTAGGGTGGCGCGGCCCCACCCTTGGCCGCGCCGACCTGTCTCCTGGGCCCCTCGCGACGCCCCCTGACCTACCCTTCCGCCTACAAATAGCCTTCGTCGCGAAACCCCCAGTACCGAGAGCCACGATACGGAAAACCTTCCAGAGACGCCGCCGCCGCCAATCCCATCTCGGGGGATTCAGGAGATCGCCTCCGGCACCCTGCCGGAGAGGGGAATCATCTCCCGGAGGACTCTACACCGCCATGGTCGCCTCCGGAGTGATGTGTGAGTAGTCTACTGATACGCGTACAACACGCGTCCGTTGGGAACCCCAAGAGGAAGGTGTGACGCGTACAGCGGCAAGTTTTCCCTCAGTATGAAACCAAGGTTTATCGAACCAGTAGGAGCCAAGAAGCACGTTGAAGGTTGATGGCGGCGGGATGTAGTGCGGCGCAACACCAGGGATTCCGGCGCCAACGTGGAACCTGCACAACACAACCAAAGTACTTTGCCCCAACGAAACAGTGAGGTTGTCAATCTCACCGGCTTGCTGTAACAAAGGATTAGATGTATAGTGTGGATGATGATTGTTTGCAGAAAACAGTAGAACAAGTATTGCAAAGAGATTGTATTTCAAGATAGAGAATTGGACCGGGGTCCACAGTTCACTAGAGGTGTCTCTCCCATAAGATAAACAGCATGTTGGGTGAACAAATTACAGTTGGGCAATTGACAAATAAAGAGGGCATGACCATGCACATACATATTATGATGAGTATTGTGAGATTTAATTGGGCATTACGACAAAGTACATAGACCGCTATCCAGCATGCATCTATGCCTAAAAAGTCCACCTTCAAGTTATCATCCGAACCCTCCAAAGTATTAAGTTGCTAACAACAGACAATTGCATTAAGTATTGCGCGTAATGTATTCAGTGACTACCTCCTTGTACAGAGCAGCACTGTTTTATCCCTAGTGGCAACAAAGACATCCATAATCTTAGAGATTTCTGTCACTTCCCTGCATTCACGGAGACATGAACCCACTATCGAGCATAAATACTCCCTCTTGGAGTTACAAGCATCTACTTGGCCAGAGCATCTACTAGTAACGGAGAGCATGCAAGATCATAAACAACACATAGACATAACTTTGATAATCAACATAACAAGTATTCTCTATTCATCGGATCCCAACAAACGCAACATATAGAATTACAGATAGATGATCTTGATCATGTTAGGCAGCTCACAAGATCCGACAATGAAGCACAATGGGGAGAAGACAACCATCTAGCTACTGCTATGGACCCATAGTCCAGGGGTAGACTACTCACACATCACTCCGGAGGCGACCATGGCGGCGTAGAGTCCTCCGGGAGATGATTCCCCTCTCCGGCAGGGTGCCGGAGGCGATCTCCTGAATCCCCGAGATGGGATTGGCGGCGGCGGCGTCTCGGAAGGTTTTCCGTATCGTGGCTCTCGGCACCGGGGGTTTCGCGATGGAGGCTTTAAGTAGGCGGAAGGGCAGGTCGGAGGCGGCACGAGGCCCACACCACAGGGCCGCGCGGCCAAGGGGGGGCCGCGCCGCCCTAGGGTGTGGCCACCTCGTGGCCCCACTTCGTCTCCTCTTCGGTCTTCTGGAAGCTTCGTGGCAAAATAGGAACCTGGGCGTTGATTTCGTCCAATTCCGAGAATATTTCCTTACTAGGATTTCTGAAACCAAAAACAGCAGAAAACAGCAACTGGCACTTCGGCATCTTGTTAATAGGTTAGTTCCAGAAAATGCACGAATATGACATAAAGTGTGCATAAAACATGTAGATAACATCAATAATGTGGCATGGAACATAAGAAATTATCGATACGTTGGAGACGTATCAGCATCCCTGCTTAGTTCTGCTCGTCCTGAGCAGTAAAACGATAACAAAGATAATTTTACGGAGTGACATGCCATCATAACCTTGATCATACTATTTGTAAAGCATATGTAGTGAATGCAGCGATCAAAACAATGTATATGACATGAGTAAACAAGTGAATCATATAGCAAAGACTTTTCATGAATAGTACTTCAAGACAAGTGATGACCCACAAGTATAGGGGATCGCAACAGTCTTCGAGGGAAGTAAAACCCAATTTATTGATTCGACACAAGGGGAGACAAAGAACACTTGGAAGCCTTAACAGCGGAGTTGTCAATTCAGCTGCACCTGGAAACAGACTTGCTCGCAAGAGTTTATCAAGAGTAACAGCTTTATAGCGATGGCGTAGTGAAATAACAAAGAAACAGAGTAACGCAGAGACAGCAGGTAGTGATTTTAGTAAACAGCAGGATTAAAATACTGTAGGCACGGGGACGGATGACGGGCGTTGCATGGATGAGAGAAACTCATGTAACAATCATAGCAGGGCATTTGCAGATAATAATAAAACGGTGTCCAAGTACAAAGCAATCAATAGGCATGTGTTCCATATATAGTCGTGCGTGCTCGCAATGAGAAACTTGCACAACATCTTTTGTCCTACCAGCCGGTGGCAGCCGGGCCTCAAGGGAAACTACTGGATATTAAGGTACTCCTTTTAATAGAGTACCGGAGCAAAGCATTAACACTCCGTGAACACATGTGATCCTCACATCGCTACCATCCCCTCCGGTTGTCCCAATTCTTGTCACTTCGGGGCCATTGGTTCCGGACAGCGACATGTGTATACAACTTATAGGTAAGACCATAAACAATGAATATCTTGATGAAGCAATAACATGTTCAGATCTGAGATCATGGCACTCGGGCCCTAGTGACAAGCATTAAGCATAACAAGTTGCAACAATATCATCAAAGTACCAATTACGGACACTAGACACTATGCCCTAACAATCTTATGCTATTACATGACCAATCTCATCCAATCCCTACCATCCCCTTCGGCCTACAGCGGGGGAATTACTCACACATGGATGGGGGAAACATGGCTGGTTGATGGAGAGGCGTTGGCGGTGATGATGGCGATGATCTCCTCCAATTCCCCGTCCCGGCGGAGTGCCAGAACGGAGACTTCTGGCTCCCGCGACGGAGTTTTTCGATGTGGCGGCGTTCTGGAGGGTTTCTGGTGACTTCGACTTCTCCCCGTGCGTTTTTAGGTCGAGGCCGATAAATAGTCCGAAGGAGGGCGTCGGAGGCCGGCCGAGGGGGCCACACCACAGGGCCGCGCGGGCCCCCCCTGGGCCGCGCCGCCCTATGGTGTGGGGCCCTCGGGCCTCCACCTGGTTCGTCCTTCTGGCTCCGTCAGTTCTCTGGGAAAATAGGGCCTTCTGCATAAATTCCGAGGTTTTTCCCGAAAGTTGGATTTCTGCACAAAAACTAGACACCAGAGCAGTTCTGCTGAAAACAGCGTTAGTCCGTGTTAGTTGCATCCAAAATACACAAATTAGAGGCAAAACAATAGCAAAAGTGTTCGGGAAAGTAGATACGTTTTGGACGTATCAACTCCCCCCAAGCTTAGCTTATTGCTTGTCCTCAAGCAATTCAGTTAACAACTGAGCGATAAAAGAACTTTCACGAACACGTTTGCTCATATGATGTATATATTCTCATGCTATGGCTAATACTTAAGCAATTCATAATGAGATACATGCAAATAAGATCATCTAACAGCTATGTCAATCATGAAGAGGTACCAACAATTAATAATAAGCATCATGAATCATGTATATAAGAAAGATTGCAATGTTCATAAGAGAGTATGATAAAGTGGTATCTCGCTTGCCTGTATTTGATTGGCAAAACATAAATGCCCGGGCACCTCTGGAGTTCATAGAAAGACTAGAAGTAGTGATTGTCAAAAGATAAATGCATCAAAGTTATACCACAATCAACCATATTTTGAGACAAGCATATTATACTAAGAATGACAGTTGTGCTCTCAAGATAGTGCTCAAAGAAATAATGGAGACACAACATAAAAGTAAAAGATTGACCCTTCGCAGAGGGAAGCAGGGATTAACATGCGCTAGAGCTTTTCATTTTTATAAAGACAGGAGCAAAATTATTTTGAGAGGTGTTTGTTGTTGTCAACGAATGGTAATGGGTACACTAACTACCTCGCCAACCAGACTTTCAAGAGCGGCTCCCATGAATTATTGCATATTTATTTGGCACTCCTTCCAACCTTTCTTACACAAACCATGGCTAACCGAATCCTCGGGTGCCTGCCAACAATCTCATACCATGAAGGAGTGCCTTTTTATTTTATTTTTATTATGATGATGACACTCCCCCCAACCTTTGCTTACACAAGCCATGGCTAACCGAATCCTTCGGGTGCCGTCCAACAATCACAAACCATGGAGGAGTGTCTATTTGAGTTAATTAATTCGGGACTGGGAATCCCATTGCCAGCTCTTTTTGCAAAATTATTGGATAAGAGGATGTGCCACTAGTCCATATGAGAGTCCGTCAAAAGTAAATGACAAGGTTGAAAGCTAAACACCACATACTTCCTCATGAGCTATGAAACATAAACACAAATTGAGAAACATTTTGAAGGTTTTAAAGGTAGCGCATGAGAATTTACTTGGAATGGTTTGAAATGCCATGCATAGGTATTTATAGTGGACACTTTTGGAACAACTTGGTTTTCAGGTGTTTGGAAGCACGAGCAGAGTTCCCGCTCAGTACAAGTGAAGGCTAGCAATAGACTAGGGAGCGACAAATCAAGAGAGCAAAGAATCGTCATAATCATGCTTGCGGCAAAATAAATTAACGGAGGCATAAAAATGATACAAGAACTCTGAAGCAATATAGATCATCGAGGCTTAATTGACTTTTTGTTCAGTTATATGCATGCGTGAGCATGTGCCAAGTCGATATAAATGAATTATTCAGAGGAGGATACCACAATGCCATACTTACTTATGAATAAAACAATGCAAACAAACATCCATGACATGCTACTCATATTAATAGATTGGAGCTAAACATGAGAGATCATAAACTACTAGACTTTCTCAAATAACATATACCTCACATGAACCAACTAAGCATGCTCACATGGATGAGTATATGTACAAAAATGAAAACAAATAGAGTTCATACCAGCCTCTCACCACAATCCAATTGTCGTAGATCGTCATTATTGCCTTTTCACTTGTGTAGCTTGGATAATATGAAATGAAAACCACGCTCCAGCCACCGAAGACCATTGAACTCATAAAGAACTTTACAAAACAAATAAGAACAGCAAATATTTTTGGTGTTTTCAAATTAGAAACAAGAACAAGAGGAAACAAGCAAACAAAGCAAAATCTTTTTGGGTTTTCTTATAGCAAACTAGCAATAGCAAATAAAGCGAGACAAATGCAAGAAACCAAAGCAAACAAATGGTGAAGAGAAAAAACAGAAATATTTTTGGTCTTTTTGTGTTTTGGGAAAGAAACAAAGCGAAAACAAGAAATAGCAAACTAAAAGAAACACAGAAAAGCGAGATGGCAGAAATCTGCCAAGACCTGACAGCAGTACAGAGATCGATTTTTACAAAAATCTTACGTTGCTCAGCTCGAAAAGTGTTCAACTAATGAAAATTAGATAACAACCTGGGGAACCTGGACAAAAATTGGCAGCTCAAAATGACGCTCTGGCTATTTTTGAGAATTTTTACGGTAACGTTCCAGAATCTGTTTTCAGGCAGCACTTCCCCAAATATTATCTTCCTCTCATTAGAAAACCACTCAAACGAACAAAACAAATATGCACAAGTATCCAGCAACCATAATATGCAAAGAATGAGTGATGCCGGTATACCTCCCCCCAAGCTTAGGCTTTTGGCCTAAGTGGAGTTCAATCCCATCGATCCCATGAGGTAGTGTCTCCGTAGTATGACGAAGATGGATCGTATTCCGGGTATGTGCTAGAAGAAGCACCCGGATACGTGACGGTGTGGTCGTAGGAGGCCCCGGCGTCCTCGGAGTCATGTTGCTGGTGGAAGTCTTTTATCTTCAAATGCTCATCCACTTCCTCCTTAGTGCACGACCATGATTGCCTGTCAATACTTAACAAACCTGGTTGGGGAAGAGGAATTTCTTTCTCATCCCCGTCAGAAAACAACATTCTATAAACCATATTATCTAAAGTAGAATCAGTAGTCACAAAATGATGACTCTTCATAGCAGTAATATCGAGTTTCCTAGGGGCCAATGGCACATCATTAGGATCAATAGGAAGACTTAGATATGTTAAAACACGCAGTGCGATAGTTCCTCCAAAAATAGGCCCCCTGGTAGTCAGGCAGCGAGCAATAAGAGCACCAAGGTGATAAGATGTCTGACCAGTAAGTGCAATATTCAAGAAAGCAAGATGGTAACTAGAAATGTTGCTAGTGTTCTCCCTACCAAGAATGCTAGTAGCAATGTAGTATGCAAAATACTTAATGGCGGGGAGTTGAATGTTCCTTATCTTGCCACGCTGAATGGTGTGACAATCATCATCGGTAATCCCTCGATAGAGCTCCAACAAGTCCCGAGGGTTGTCATCAATCCTACTTGCTGTACCTACAGGGACAATATCCAATGCACGACAAAAATCCTCCAATTGCATAGTAACAGGATTACCATAGATCCTGAATGCAACCGTCGGCTCATATTGTTTGTTGTTGAACTGGAAACTCTCGACGAAGATTTTGGTGAGCATGTAATATTGCTCCCTTTCATCTCCCACATAGGTGGTTAACCCTGCCCTGTTGACAAGGGCGAAGAAATCCTCCAATATCCCTGCATTCCTAAGAAAATCATAGCATGGAAAAGACGAAGCATTAGGAGCCCCGTTGTCCTCTTCGGGCGCGAAGCTAGGCGCGATGATGTCTTCATTGTATGATCGCCTAATCCGGGTGGCGGCCCTAGAAGGCCTCCCGGTGCTGGTTGTCCCTTTCTTGAACAACTCTCCAAAGTTGAACTTCTTCATAGCTTCTCTGAAATTTTTAACAAATGATATAAAATTTGATTTGGTGACATATAATTGAGGGAAACTACCATAGGAACTTGCTAGAGTACTAATCATGCATCAAAACTAGTTTCTACCACTTAGAACAAGCATGCAAGCTCACTAAACATGTTACCTACAGCAGCAAAATATTCAAGATATACTCAACCAAACAAAATTCTACTTGGATGGGTGGAGGAGTCACATACCAAGGAGCAAATGTGCCAAATTTCAGCAAGAAATCTGGGCTGAGCAAAGAGATCGAGAAATCTGGAGCTCTGGAGCAAAAACGCGAGAGAGAGGAACTTGGTACGAGTTTTTTCGGGAGAGAGAAGGTGCTGGGAGAAAGAGATGACAAAGTGGGGCAAAGGGGGGCCCACACCACATGGTGGCGCGGCCACCTCCTTGGCCGCGTCGGCCTGTGGTTTGGCACCCTCTGGTGCCCCACAGGTCATTCTCTGGTGCTCCCAGGTGCCTCATCGAAAAATAGGACCAACGGTATAATTGTTGTGAATTTTTGAAAACTTTGAAAAACGCACATTTCTGGGTATTTAGTTTATTATTACTGGCCAGGAAAAATTTTGAAATCTCCAAATAACTAGGGAACTTTGCTACAGCAGCTAGAGCAAGTGGAGGAAGAAAGAGATGTTGTTTACCCTCTTTATGCGTGTAAAAGGTATTTGTTAACAAGGTTGATCAAGTCTTGTCACCAAATAAATTTTACATAGCATAAGAAGAAATAAACCTCAAATCAATCATGTTACCTTGAATTGTATTGATATAGATCCAATCACAAGAGTTTGATATTCTTTCTTAGGCTCATATATAGGACAATCAATAGTTCCCACTTTGATAGTTCTCACATTAGAAATAGTATTAACTCCACACGCTTTCTCAATCCTCTTGGGGAAATAAACGGTATGTTCCCTATCATCAACATTGAAAGTAACCTTCCCTTTATTGCAATCAATAACAGCCCCTGCGGTGTTAAGAAAAGGTCTCCCAAGAATAATAGACATATTATCATCTTCAGGCATTTCCAACACAACAAAATCAGTTAATATCAAGCAGTTAGTAGTAACTTGAACAGGAACATTCTCACATATACCAACAGGAATAGCAGTAGATTTATCAGCCATTTGCAAAGATATATCAGTAGGTATCAACTTATCTAAGTAAAGTCTCTTATAAAGAGAAAAAGGCATAACGCTAACACCGGCTCCCAAGTCACATAGAGCAGTTTTAACATAATTATTCTTGATAGAACAAGGAATAGTAGGTATACCTGGGTCGCCCAACTTCTTTGGAATTTTGCCATTGAAAGAGTAATTAGCAAGCATAGTGGAAATTTCCTCATTGGGGATTTTCCTTTTGTTAGTAACAATATCTTTCATATACTTTGAATAAGGTGGCAATTTAATAGCATCAGTCAAAGGGATTTGCAAGAATAAAGGTTTCATCCAATCACAAAATTTATTATAGTGTTCTTCTTCCTTTGATTTTAGTTTCTTAGCAGGAAAAGGCATTTGCTTTTGCACCCAAGGTTCTCTTTCATTACCATGTTTCTCAGCAATAAAATCTTCTTTAGTGTACTTTTTATTTTTAGCATGCTTTTCAGGTTCTTCCTCAACCTCTTCTTTATCAGGAGTATCATTATTATCATTATCATGTTCATTACCACTTTCAGTTTCAGCATCAGAAATATAAATACTATTAGGATCATTAACAGGTTCAGAGAATTCTACAACATTTTTATGTTTCTTCTTCTTTTTCTTCCTAGAATGAGCACTAGGTTCAATGTGTTGAGAATCTTGTTCAATTCTTTTGGGATGCCCTTCAGGATATAGAGGATCCTGGGTAGAGACACCACCTCTAGTTGTTACTTCATAAGCATGTTTCTCTTTAGAATTATTCCCTAACAAGTCATTTTGCACTTTAGTGAGTTGATCAATTTGAGTTTGAATCATATGAAAATGTTTAACAAGCATCTTAACATCATTGGAGGTTCTCTCCACAATATCATGCAATTCACTAATAGCTCGAGAATTTTCCATTAAATGATTCTCTACTCCCATATTAAAATTTCCTTGCTTAACAATATAATTATCAAAATCATCTAAGCATTGTGCAGGAGGTTTCGAATACGGAATATCTTCCCTAGTAAAGCGTTGAAGGGAGTTTACCTCAATCATGGATGAAGGGGGAATTATCTCACATATATCTTCTATAGGAGGTAGATTCTTCACATCTTCAGATTTAATACCTTTCTCCTTGAGAGACTTCTTGGCTTCCCTCATATCTTCATCATTCAATTTAATTAAACCCCTCTTCTTCAATATTGGCGTTGGAGTTGGTTCAGGCGTAGTCCAATCATCATGATTCCGGCTTATTTTAGCCAATAATTCTTCAAATATTGCCCTGGAGTTCTTTTCTGAAAACAAAACGAGCACATCTATCAAGTTATTCCCTAGACTCAATGGTTAGTCCACTATAAAATATATCAAGTAAATCATGCTTCTCCAAATCATGATCAGGCCGAGCTCTAATAAGAGAGCAAAATCTCGCCCAAGCCTCAGGCAATTTCTCTTCATCTCCCTGATCAAAATTATAAATTCTATGCAAAGCAATATGTTGAGCACTAGCAGGAAAGTATTTACGGAAGAAAACATCAAGCAATTCTTTTGGACTTTTAATAGAATTAGGTGGCAAACTATTATACCAAGTTTTAGCGTCATCCTTTAATGAGAATGGAAAGATTTTAGCAACAAAGTAAGTACGCATCTTGACATCATCGTAAAAACAAGCTACTTAGAGTAGATAACTCAGTCATGTGTTCAACAGCACTTTCTTTTTCAGTACCACAAAAGGGTGTTTTCTCAACAATAGCTATATGAGATAGATCAAGAGAAAAATCATAATCTTTATCCCTAATGTTTATAGGAGATGTGGCAAATTTAGGATCAGGAGACAGTTTATATCTAATAAAGATGTTACGCAAGCAACTTTTTAATTTTTCTTGCATCAGTAGTAGCATTGCATTTTTCAATAAAATCATCATTAAGCTCCACATAATCTTCATCAGGATCATCACTAAAATAATCAAGTTCAGGTGAATTAACAGGTGTAGTAGCATTAGGAGTTTCAGTATTTTCAATTTGTCTAGACCTAGCAATTGTAGCATCTAGAAAGGATCCCAATGAACCACTATCATCAAGCACAGTAGAAACATTATCAATATTATGAGAGTTTTCAGATTCAGCAGACGTACCCGCATGCGAAGCATGTGGCGGTGAAACAAGTTTATCAATCACAGATGGTGAATCAAGAGCAGCAGAGGTATTCAGAATTGTACCTTTTCTTGTAGTGGATGGTAATATGGTGATCTTAGTATCGCGAGGTTTACCCATGATGGAGAATTTGCAGCGAACAATATTAATCCAAGTGAACTTCCAAATAAAGCTATGCTCCCCGGCAACGGCGCCAGAAAATAGTCTTGATGACCCACAAGTATAGGGGATCGCAACAGTCTTCGAGGGAAGTAAAACCCAATTTATTGATTCGACACAAGGGGAGACAAAGAACACTTGGAAGCCTTAACAGCGGAGTTGTCAATTCAGCTGCATCTGGAAACAGACTTGCTCGCAAGAGTTTATCAGTAGTAACAGTTTTATAGCAGTAGCAGTAGTGAAATAACAGCAGCAGAGTAACAGAGACAGCAGTAGTGATTTTAGTAAACAGCAGGATTAAAATACTGTAGGCACGGGGACGGATGACGGGCGTTGCATGGATGAGAGAAACTCATGTAACAATCATAGCAGGGCATTTGCAGATAATAATAAAACGGTGTCCAAGTACAAAGCAATCAATAGGCATGTGTTCCATATATAGTCGTGCGTGCTCGCAATGAGAAACTTGCACAACATCTTTTGTCCTACCAGCCGGTGGCAGCCGGGCCTCAAGGGAAACTACTGGATATTAAGGTACTCCTTTTAATAGAGTACCGGAGCAAAGCATTAACACTCCGTGAACACATGTGATCCTCACATCGCTACCATCCCCTCCGGTTGTCCAAATTCTTGTCACTTCGGGGCCATTGGTTCCGGACAGCGACATGTGCATACAACTTATAGGTAAGACCATAAACAATGAATATCTTGATGAAGCAATAACATGTTCAGATCTGAGATCATGGCACTCGGGCCCTAGTGACAAGCATTAAGCATAACAAGTTGCAACAATATCATCAAAGTACCAATTACGGACACTAGGCACTATGCCCTAACAATCTTATGCTATTACATGACCAATCTCATCCAATCCCTACCATCCCCTTCGGCCTACAGCGGGGGAATTACTCACACATGGATGGGGGAAACATGGCTGGTTGATGGAGAGGCGTTGGCGGTGATGATGGCGATGATCTCCTCCAATTCCCCGTCCCGGCGGAGTGCCAGAACGGAGACTTCTGGCTCCCGCGACAGAGTTTTTCGATGTGGCGGCGTTCTGGAGGGTTTCTGGTGACTTCGACTTCTCCCCGTGCGTTTTTAGGTCGAGGCCGATAAATAGTCCGAAGGAGGGCGTCGGAGGCCGGCCGAGGGGGCCACACCACAGGGCCGCGCGGGCCCCCCCTGGGCCGCGCCGCCCTATGGTGTGGGGCCCTCGGGCCTCCACCTGGTTCGTCCTTCTGGCTCCGTCAGTTCTCTGGGAAAATAGGGCCTTCTGCATAAATTCCGAGGTTTTTCCCGAAAGTTGGATTTCTGCACAAAAACGAGACACCAGAGCAGTTCTGCTGAAAACAGCGTTAGTCCGTGTTAGTTGCATCCAAAATACACAAATTAGAGGCAAAACAATAGCAAAAGTGTTCGGGAAAGTAGATACGTTTTGGACGTATCAACAAGCATCAATAAGTCTTGCATAAGAGTTAACTCGTAAAGCAATAATTCAAAGTAAAAGCATTGAAGCAACACAAAGGAAGATTAAGTTTCAGCGGTTGCTTTCAACTTGTAACATGTATATCTCATGGATATTGTCAACATAGAGTGATATAATAAGTGCAATATGCAAGTATGTAGGAATCAATGCATAGTTCATACAAGTGTTTGCTTCTTGAGGTGGAGAGAAATAGGTGAACTGACTCAACAATGAAAGTAAAAGAATGGTCCTCCATAGAGGAAAAGCATCGATTGCTATATTTGTGCTAGAGCTTTGATTTTGAAAACATGAAACAATTTTGTCAACGGTAGTAATAAAGCATATGTATCATGTAAATTATATCTTACAAGTTGCAAGCCTCATGCATAGTATACTAATAGTGCCTGCACCTTGTCCTAATTAGCTTGGACTACCGGATCATCACAATGCACATGTTTTAACCAAGTGTCACAAAGGGGTACCTCTATGCCGCCTGTACAAAGGTCTAAGGAGAAAGCTCGCATTGGATTTCTCGCTATTGATTATTCTCAACTTAGACATCCATACCGGGACAACATAGACAACAGATAATGGACTCCTCTTTTATGCATAAGCATGTAACAACAATTAATAATTTTCTCATATGAGATTGAGGATATATGTCCAAAACTGAAACTTCCACCATGGATCATGGCTTTAGTTAGCGGCCCAATGTTCTTCTCTAACAATATGCATGCTTAACCATAAGGTGGTAGATCTCTCTTACTTTAGACAAGACGAACATGCATAGCAACTCACATGAAATTCAACAAAGAGTAGTTGATGGCGTCCCCAGTGAACATGGTTATCGCACAACAAGCAACTTAATAAGAGATAAAGTGCATAAGTACATATTCAATACCACAATAGTTTTTAAGCTATTTGTCCCATGAGCTATATATTGCAAAGGTGAATGATGGAATTTTAAAGGTAGCACTCAAGCAATTTACTTTGGAATGGCGGAAAATACCATGTAGTAGGTAGGTATGGTGGACACAAATGGCATAGTGGTTGGCTCAAGTATTTTGGATGCATGAGAGGTAATCCCTCTCGATACAAGGTTTAGGCTAGCAAGGCTTATTTTGAAACAAACACAAGGATGAACCGGTGCAGCAAAACTCACATAAAAGACATATTGTAAACATTATAAGACTCTACACCGTCTTCCTTGTTGTTCAAACTCAATACTAGATATTATCTAGACCTTAGAGAAACCAAATATGCAAACCAAATTTTAGCATGCTCTATGTATTTCTTCATTAATGGGTGCAAAGCATATGATGCAAGAGCTTAAACATGAGCACAATAATTGCCAAGTATCACATTACCCAAGACATTATAGCAAATTACTACATGTATCATTTTCCAATTCCAACCATATAACAATTTAACGAAGAAGAAACTTCGCCATGAATACTATGAGTAGAAACTAAGGACATACTTGTCCATTTGCTACAGCGGAGCGTGTCTCTCTCCCATAAACTGAATGCTAGGATCCATTTTATTCAAACAAAACAAAAACAAAAACAAACCGACGCTCCAAGCAAAGCACATAAGATGTCATGGAATAAAAATATAGTTTCAGGGGAGGAACCTGATAGTGTTGTCGATGAAGAAGGGGATGCCTTGGGCATCCCCAAGCTTAGACGCTTGAGTCTTCTTATAATATGCAGGGGTGAACCACCGGGGCATCCCCAAGCTTAGAGCTTTCACTCTCCTTGATCATGTTGCATCATACTCCTCTCTTGATCCTTGAAAACTTCCTCCACACCAAACTTAGAACAACTCATTAGAGGGTTAGCGACAATAAAAATTAACATGTTCAGAGGTGATACAATCATTCTTAACACTTCTGGACATTGCATAAAGCTACTGGACATTAATGGATCAAAGAAATTCATCCAACATAGCAAAAGAGGCAATGCGAAATAAAAGGCAGAATCTGTCAAAACAGAACAGTTCGTATTGACAAATTTTATCGAGGCACCAGACTTGCTCAAATGAAAATGCTCAAATTGAATGAAAGTTGCGTACATATCTGAGGATCACTCGCGTAAATTGGCATAATTTTCTGAGTTACCTACAGAGAAAACATCCCAGATTCGTGACAGCAAAGAAATCTGTTTCTGCGCAGTAATCCAAATCTAGTATGAACTTTTCTATCAACGACTTTACTTGGCACAACAAAACACTAAACTAAGATAAGGAGAGGTTGCTACAGTAGTAAACAACTTCCAAGACACAAAATAAAAACAAAGTACTATAGTAAAATAACACATGGGTTATCTCCCAAGAAGTTCTTTCTTTATAGCCATTAAGATGGGCTCAGCAGTTTTGATGATGCACTCGCAAGAAATAGTATTTGAAGCAAAAGAGAGCTTCAAGAGGCAAATTCAAAACACATTTAAGTCTAACATGCTTCCTATGAAGAGGAATCTTGTAAATAAACAAGTTCAAGAAGCATAATGCAACAAGCGTAGAAAGATAAAACGAGTGTAGCTTCGAAAATTTCAGCACATAGAGAGGTGTTTTAGTAACATGCAAATTTCTACAACCATATTTTCCTCTCTCATAATAACTTTCAGTAGTGTCATGAGAAAACTCAACAATATAACCATCACATAAAGCATTCTTATCATGAGTCTCATGCATAAAATTATTACTCTCCACATAAGCATAATCAATTTTATTAGTTGTAGTGGGAGCAAATTCAACAAAGTGGCTATCATCATATATAGGAGGCATATTGTAATCATAAAAGAAAATTTTCTCCTCAATGCTTGGGGGACTAAAAAGATCATGCTCATCAAAGCCAGTTTCCCCAAGCTTAGAATTTTTCATAGCATTAGCAACAATAGTGTTCAAAGCATTCATAGTAATAACATTCCCATTAGCATGCATATAAAGTTCCATGGGTTTTTTAATTCTCTCTTCAAACACATCATGGTCTAATTCAAGATAAAGTTCATAAAGATCTCTCATATTTTTGTTGTTTTCTATTATGCTTAACTAGTGAAATAAAAACATGCATGATATTAAGTAAACTAAAACAAGTAACTAATTTTTTTGTGTTTTTGATATAGCAAACAAGATAGCAAATAAAGTAAAACTAGCAACTAATTTTTTTGTGTTTTGATTTAGTGCAGCAAACAAAGTAGTGAATAAAACTAAGCAAGACAAAAACAAAGTAAAGAGATTGGGATGTGGAGACTCCCCTTGCAGCGTGTCTTGATCTCCCCGGCAACGGCGCCAGAAAAAGAGCTTGATACGCGTACAACACGCGTCCGTTGGGAACCCCAAGAGGAAGGTGTGATGCGTACAGCGGCAAGTTTTCCCTCAGTATGAAACCAAGGTTTATCGAACCAGTAGGAGCCAAGAAGCACGTTGAAGGTTGATGGCGGCGGGATGTAGTGCGGCGCAACACCAGGGATTCCGGCGCCAACGTGGAACCTGCACAACACAACCAAAGTACTTTGCCCCAACGAAACAGTGAGGTTGTCAATCTCACCGGCTTGCTGTAACAAAGGATTAGATGTATAGTGTGGATGATGATTGTTTGCAGAAAACAGTAGAACAAGTATTGCAGTAGATTGTATTTCAGTATAGAGAATTGGACCGGGGTCCACAGTTCACTAGAGGTGTCTCTCCCATAAGATAAACAGCATGTTGGGTGAACAAATTACAGTTGGGCAATTGACAAATAAAGAGGGCATGACCATGCACATACATATTATGATGAGTATTGTGAGATTTAATTGGGCATTACGACAAAGTACATAGACCGCTATCCAGCATGCATCTATGCCAAAAAATCCACCTTCAGGTTATCATCCGAACCCCCTCCAGTATTAAGTTGCTAACAACAGACAATTGCATTAAGTATTGCGCGTAATGTAATCAGTAACTACATCCTTGAACATAGCACCAATGTTTTATCCCTAGTGGCAACAGCACATCCATAATCTTAGAGATTTGTCGCTACTTCCCAGATTCACAGAGACATGAACCCACTATCGAGCATAAATACTCCCTCTTGGAGTTACAAGCATCTACTTGGCCAGAGCATCTACTAGTAACGGAGAGCATGCAAGATCATAAACAACACATAGACATAACTTTGATAATCAACATAACAAGTATTCTCTATTCATCAGATCCCAACAAACGCAACATATAGAATTACAGATAGATGATCTTGATCATGTTAGGCAGCTCACAAGATCCGACAATGAAGCACAATGGGGAGAAGACAACCATCTAGCTACTGCTATGGACCCATAGTCCAGGGGTAGACTACTCACACATCACTCCGGAGGCGACCATGGCGGCGTAGAGTCCTCCGGGAGATGATTCCCCTCTCCGGCAGGGTGCCGGAGGCGATCTCCTGAATCCCCCGAGATGGGATTGGCGGCGGCGGCGTCTCTGGAAGGTTTTCCGTATCGTGGCTCTCGCATCGGGGGTTTCGCGACGGAGGCTTTAAGTAGGCGGAAGGGCAGGTCAGGAGGCGGCACGAGGGGCCCACACCACAGGGCCACGCGGCCAAGGGGGGGGGCCGCGCCGCCCTAGGGTGTGGCCACCTCGTGGCCCCACTTCATCTCCTCTTCAGTCTTCTGGAAGCTTCGTGGCAAAATAGGACCCTGGGCGTTGATTTCGTCCAATTCCGAGAATATTTCCTTACTAGGATTTCTGAAACCAAAAACAGCAGAAAACAGCAACTGGTACTTCGGTATCTTGTTAATAGGTTAGTTCCAGAAAATTCACGAATATGACATAAAGTGTGCATAAAACATGTAGATAACATCAATAATGTGGCATGGAACATAAGAAATTATCGATACGTTGGAGACGTATCATCTACCCCTGGACTATGGGTCCATAGCAGTAGCTGGATGGTTGTCTTCTCCTCATTGTGCTTAATTGTCGGGTCTTGTGAGCTGCCGAACATGATCAAGATCATCTATCTGTAATGCTATATGTTATGTTTGTTGGGATCCGATGAATAGAGAATACTATGTTATGTTGATTATCAATTTATATCTATGTGTTGTTTATGATCTTGCATGCTCTCCGTTATTAGTAGAGGCTCTGGCCAAGTTTTTGCTAGTAACTCCAAGAGGGGGTATTTATGCTCGATAATGGGTTCATGTCTCCGTGAATCTGGGGGAGTGACAGAAACCTCTATGGTTATGGATGTGCTGTTGCCACTAGGGATAAAATATTGATGCTATGTCCGAGGATGTAGTTATTGATTACATTACGCGCAATACTTAATGCAATTGTCTGTTGTTAGCAACTTAATACTGGAAGGGGTTCGGATGATAACCTGAAGGTGGACTTTTTAGGCATAGATGCATGCTGGATAGCGGTCTATGTACTTTGTCGTAATGCCCAATTAAATCTCACTATACTCATCATAATATGTATGTACATGGTCATGCCCTCTCTATTTGTCAATTTCCCAACTGTAATTTGTTCACCCAACATGCTATTTATCTTATGGGAGAGACACCTCTAGTGAACTGTGGACCCCGGTCCAATTCTCTATACTGAAATACAATCTACTGCAATACTCATTCTACTGTTTTCTGCAAACAATCATCTTCCACACTATACATCTAATCCTTTGTTACAGCAAGCCGACGAGATTGACAACCTCGCTGTTTCGTTGGGGCAAAGTACTTGGTTTGTGTTGTGCAGGTTCCACGTTGGCGCCGGAATCCCTGCTGTTGCGCCGCACTACATCTCGCCGCCATCAACCTTCACGTGCTTCTTGACTCCTACTGGTTCGATAAACCTTGGTTTCTTACTGAGGGAAACTTGCCGCTGTGCGCATCACACCTTCCTCTTGGGGTTCCCAACGGACGCGTGTTGAACGGAAAGACATAAAGTCAACTACGCGCATCACCCACCTTGGGTAGGTTTCCCTATCACATGGAAGGTTGGGTTCGGGTCTTATTCGGAGACTTGTAGTCCAACACTTGGGGCTTCCACCTATATAATGAGGGGCAAGGGAAGGGGGCCGGCCACCCCAACAAGACCAAGGTGGCCGCACCACCTAGATGGCCGGCGCCCCCCTCTCCCAAACCCTAGCGGCCTCTCTCCTCCACCACATCCCGCACGCTTAGCGAAGCTCCGCCGGATTTCTCCACCACCACCGACACCACGCCATCGTGCTGTCGGATTCAAGAGGAGCTACTACTTCCGCTGCCCGCTGGAACGGGAGGTGGACGTCATTTTCATCAACAACCGAACGTGTGACCGAGTACGAAGGTGCTGCCCGTTCGTGGCGCCGTGATCAAGATCTTCTACGCGCTTTTGCAAGCGGCAAGTGAACGTCTACCGCAGCAACAAGAGCCTCATCTTGTAGGCTTTGGAATCTCTTCAAGGGTGAGACTCGATAATCCCCTCGTTGCTACCGTCTTCTAGATTGCATCTTGACTTGGATTGCGTGTTCGCGGTAGGAATTTTTTTGTTTTCTATGCAACGTTATCCTACAGTGGTATCAGAGCCGTGTCTATGCATAGATGGTTGCACGAGTAGAACACAATGGTTTTGTGGGCGTTGATGCTCTTGTTATCTTTAGTTTGAGTACTTTGCATCTTTGTGGCATAGTGGGATGAAGCGGCTCGGACTAACTTTACATGACCGCGTTCATGAGACTTGTTCCTCGTTCGACATGCAACTTGTATTGCATAAGAGGCTTTGCGGGTGTCTGTCTCTCCTACAATAGTGAAGATTCAATTTACTCTTCTATTGAAAACATTAGTATCAACGTTGTGGTTCATGTTCGTAGGTAGATTAGATCTCTCTCGAAAACCCTAAACCACGTAAAATATGCAAACCAAATTAGAGACGTCTAACTTGTTTTTGCAGGGTTTGGTGATGTGATATGGCCATAATGTGATGATGAATATGTATGAGATGATCATTATTGTATTGTGGCAACCAGCAGGAGCCTTATGGTTGTCTTTAAATTTCATGTTGAGTAGTATTTCAAAGTAGTTGTAATAGTTGCTACATGGAGGACAATCATGAAGACGGCGCCATTGACCTTGACGCTACGCCGACGATGATGGAGATCATGCCCGAAGATGATGGAGATCATGTCCATGCTTTGGAGATGAAGATCAAAGGCGCAAAGACAAAAAGGGCCATATCATATCACATATGAACTGCATGTGATGTTAATCCTTTTATGCATCTTATTTTGCTTAGATCGCGACGGTAGCATTAATTATAAGATGATCCCTCACTAAAATCTCAAGATAATAAAGTGTTCATCCTTAGTAGCACCGTTGCCAAGACTTGTCGTTTCGAAGCATCTCGTGATGATCGGGTGTGATAAAATCAACAAGTGCATACAACGGGTGCAAGACAGTTTTGCACATGCGGATACTAAGGTGGCCTTGACGAGCCTAGCATGTACAGACATGGTCTCGGAACACGTGATACCGAAAGGTAGAGCATGAATCATATGGTTGATATGATGAACACTTTGAGTGTTCGCCATTGAAATCACACCTTGTCTCGTGATGATCGGACTTAGGTGCGGTGGATTTGGTTTGTGTGATCACTAAGACAATGCGAGGGATATTGTTTTGAGTGGGAGTTCACCTAGATTTTTAATTATGTTGAATTAAAATTTGAACTCAATTTGACATAAACTAGGTCTAAACTTTTGCAAATATATGTTGTAGAAATGGCGTCCCCAATCAATTTTAACCAGTTCCTAGAGAAAGAAAAACTTAAGAGTAACGGTAGCAACTTCACCGACTGGTTCCGTCATGTGAGGATCTTCCTCTCTGGAGGAAATCTGCAATATGTGCTTGATGCACCGCTAGGTGACCCTCCTGCAGAAACTGAAACAGATGAAGTAAAAGCTGTTTACGCGACTCGGAAAACTCGGTACTCTCAAGTTCAGTGTGCCATCCTGTGCAGTCTGGAATCCGATCTTCAAAAACGTTTTGAGCACCACGATCCTCATGAGTTGATGAATGAGCTGAAAGCTATATTTGAGACTCATGCGTCCGTGGAGTGCTATGAAGCATCGAAACATTTCTTCAGCCGTATGATGGAAGAAGGCAGCTCCGTTAGTGAGCACATGCTCGCCATGACCGGGCATACAAAGAAACTCAGTGACTTGGGAATAGTGATTCCTAACAGACTGGGGATTAATCGTGTCCTTCAATCACTGCCACCAAGTTACAAGAACTTTGTGATGAACTACAATATGTAGAACATGAACAAGGAGTTACCTGAACTCTTTGGCATGCTAAAAGCTGCTGAGATTTGAGATCAAGAAAGAGCACCAAGTGTTGATGGTCAACAAGACCATCAGTTTCAAGAAACAGGGCAAGTCTAAGGGGAAATTCAAGAAGGGTGGCAAGAAAGCTGCCACGCCTCCTATGAAACCTAAGAACGGCCCTAAGCACGATCTTGAGTGCTATGCGCAAGGAGAAGGGACACTGGAAGCGTAATTGCTCCAAGTATCTGGCTGATCTGAAGAGCGGCCTTGTCAAAAAGAAGAAAGAAGGTATATCTGATATACATGTTATAGATGTTTATCTCACTGGTTCTCGTTCTAGTACCTGGGTATTTGATACTGGTTCGGTTGCTCATATTTGTAACTCGAAATAGGAACTAAAGAATAAACGAAGACTACTAAAAGATGAAGTGACGATGTGCATTGGAAACGGATCCAAAGTCGATGTGATCGCTGTCGGCACACTTCCTCTACATCTACCTTCGGGATTAGTTTTAAGACTAAATAATTGTTATTTTGTACCCGTGTTGAGCATGAACATTATATCTGGATCTTGTTTAATGCAAGACGGTTATTCATTCAAGTCTGAGAATAATGGTTGTTCTATTTTTATGAATAATATCTTTTATGGTCGAGCACCTGAAAAGAATGGCTTATTTCTGTTAGATCTCGATAGTAGTGATACGCATATACATAACATTGATGCTAAGCGAATTAAATTGAATGATAATTCTACTTATATGTGGCATTGTCGTCTTGGTCATATTGGAGTGAAACGCATGAAGAAACTCCATACTGATGGATTACTTGAATCACTTGACTTTGAGTCACTTGATAGATGCGAAGCATGTCTAATGGGAAAATGACTAAGACTCCATTTTCTGGTATGATGGAGCGAGCTACTGACTTATTGGAAATCATACATACCGATGTGTGCGGACCAATGAGCGTATCATCACGCGGTGGTTATCGTTATGTTCTAACCTTCACAGATGATCTGAGTAGATATGGGTATATCTATTTCATGAAACATAAATCCGAAACTTTCGAGAAGTTTAAGGAATTCCAAAGTGAAGTAGAAAATCAACGTAACAAGAAGATTAAATTTCTACGATCTGATCGTGGAGGTGAATATCTGAGTTATGAGTTTGGCATGCATTTAAAGAAATGCGGAATACTTTCACAATTGACACCGCCGGGAACACCACAACGAAACGGTGTGTCCGAACGTCGTAATCGAACTCTCTTAGATATGGTTCGTTCTATGATGTCTCTTACTGATTTGCCTTTATCATTTTGGAGTTATGCATTAGAGACAGCCGCATTCAATTTAAATAGAGCACCATCAAAATCCGTAGAAACGACACCGTATGAATTATGGTTTAATAAGAAACCTAAGCTGTCGTTCCTTAAAGTTTGGGGTTGCGAAGCCTATGTAAAGAAGTTACAACCGGACAAGCTAGAACCCAAAGCGGAGAAATGCGTCTTCATAGGATACCCTAAGGAAACTATAGGGTATACTTTCTATCACAGATTCGAAGGCAAAATCTTTGTTGCTAAGAACGGAACCTTTCTTGAGAAAGAATTTCTCACTAAAGAAGTGACTGGAAGAAAAGTAGAACTCGATGAGATTGATGAATCTATACTCGTTGATCAGAGTAGCGCAGTACCGGAAGTTGTACCTGTACCGCCTACACCGGCAACAGAGGAAGCTAATGATAATGATCATGAAACTTCGAACGAGGAAACTACTGAACCTCGCAGATCGACAAGGGAACGTGCCACTCCTGATTGGTATGATCCTTGTCTAAATGTCATGATTGTGGATAACAATGATGAGGACCCTGCGACGTATGAAGAAGCGATGATGAGCCCAGATTCCAACAAATGGCAAGAAGCCATGAAATCCGAAATGGGATCCATGTATGATAACAAAGTATGGACTTTGGTAGACTTACCTGATAGCCGAAAGGCTGTCGAGAATAAATGGATCTTCAAGAGAAAAACAGATGCCGATGGTAATATTACTGTCCATAAAGCTCGACTTGTCGCAAATGGTTTCCGACAAATTCAAGGAGTTGACTACGATGAGACTTTCTCACCTGTAGCGAAGCTAAAATCTGTGAGGATTTTTTTAGCAATAGCTGCATTTTTCGATTATGAGATTTGGCAGATGGATGTCAAAATGGCGTTCCTTAATGGAGACATTGAGGAAGAGTTGTATATGGTACAACCCAAAGGTTTTGTCGATCCTAAAAATGCTGACAAAGTATGCAAACTTCAGCGTTCAATCTATGGACTGAAGCAAGCATCAAGAAGTTGGAACCGACGCTTTGATAAGGTGATCAAAGACTTCGGGTTTATACAGTGTCATGGAGAGGCCTGTATTTACAAGAAAGTGAGTGGGAGCTCTGTAGCATTCCAAATATTATATGTAGATGACATATTATTGATTGGGAATGATATAGAACTATTAAGCAGTGTAAAAGGTTATTTGAATAATAGTTTTTCAATGAAAGACCTTGGTGAAGCATCGTATATATTAGGCATCAAGATTTATAGAGATAGATCAAGACGCCTAATAGGGCTATCACAGAGTACATACCTGGACAAGATTCTAAAGAAGTTTAGAATGGACGAAAGTAAGAAAGGGTTCTTACCTATGTTACCAGGCAAGGTCTTGAGTAAGACTCAAGGACCGGCTACGGCAGAAGAAAGAGAAAGGATGAGTAATATCCCCTATGCCTCGGCAGTAGGATCTATCATGTATGCCATGCTATGTACTAGACCGGATATAGCACATGCTGTTAGTTTGACTAGCAGATATCAAAGTGATCCAGGAATGGAACACTGGACAGCGGTCAAGAATATCCTGAAGTACTTGAAAAGAACTAAGGATATGTTTCTTTGTTATGGAGGTGACCAAGAGCTCGTTGTAAACGGTTACACCGATGCAAGTTGGAACACTGATCCTGATGACTCTAAGTCACAGTCTGGGTACGTGTTTATATTGAATGGTGCTGCAGTAAGCTGGGCAAGCTCGAAGCAGTGCACGGTGGCGAAGTCTTCAACAGAATCAGAGTACATAGCGGCTTCAGAGGCTTCATCAGAAGCGGTATGGATGAAGAGGTTCATTGTAGAGCTCGGTGTGGTTCCTAGTGCATTGGACCCATTAATCATTTACTGTGATAACATGGTGCCATCGCCAATGCACAAGAGCCAAGGTCACACAAGAGGCTGAAGCATATCAAGCTGCATTACCACTCGATTCGCGAGTACATCGAAGATGGAGAAGTAAAGATTTGCAAAGTACACACTGATCTGAATGTAGCAGATCCGTTGACTAAAGCTCTCCCTAGGGCAAAGCATGACCAACACCAGAATGCCATGGGTGTTAGGTATATTACAATGTAATCTAGATTATTGACTCTAGTGCAAGTGGGAGACTGAAGGAGATATGCCCAAGAGGCAATAATAAAAGTGGTTATTATATATCTTTATGTTTATGATAAATGTTTATATATCATGCTAGAATTGTATTAACCGAAACATTAGTACATGATATGTAGACAACAAAGAGTCCCTAGTATGCCTCTTAACTAGCTTGTTGATTAATGGATGATTAGTTTCATAATCATGAACATTGGATCTTATTAATAACAAGGTTATATCATTGTATGAATGATGTAATGGACACACCCAATTAAGCGTAGCATAAGATCACGTCATTAAGTTATTTGCTATAAGCTTTCGATACATAGTTACCTAGTCCTTATGACCATGAGATCATGTAAATCACTTATACCAGAAAGGTACTTTGATTACACCAAACACCACTGCGTAAATGGGTGGTTATAAAGGTGGGATTAAGTATCCGGAAAGTATGAGTTGAGGCATATGGATCAACAGTGGGATTTGTCCATCCCGATGACGGATAGATATACTCTGGGCCCTCTCAGTGGAATGTCGTCTAATGTCTTGCAAGAATATGAATAAGTTCATAAGAGACCACATACCACGGTACGAGTAAAGAGTACTTGTCAGGAGACGAGGTTGAACAAGGTATAGAGTGATACCGATGATCAAACCTCGGACAAGTAAAATATCGCGAGACAAAGGGAATTGGTATCGTATGTGAATGGTTCATTCGATCACTAAAGTCATCGTTGAATATGTGGGAGCCATTATGGATCTCCAGATCCCGCTATTGGTTATTGGTCGGAGTGAGTACTCAACCATGTCCGCATAGTTCGCGAACCGTAGGGTGACACACTTAAAGTTGGATGTTGAAATGGTAGAACTTGAATATGGAATGGAGTTCGAATATTTGTTCGGAGTCCCGGATGAGATCCCGGACATCACGAGGAGTCCCGGAATGGTCCGGAGAATAAGATTCATATATAGGAAGTCATTTTATAAGATTTAAAATGATCCGGAAGGTTCTATGGAAGGTTCTAGAAGGTTCTAGAAAAGTCCGGAAGAAACCACCAAGGAAGGTGGAGTCCCAAAGGGACTCCACCTCCATGGCCGGCCAACCCTAGAGGGGGAGGAGTCCCAAGTGGACTCCCCCTAAGGGGGCCGGCCACCCCCCACATGGAAGGGGGGAATCCCACCCCAAGTGGGATTCCCACCTTGGGTAGTATTCCCTATCACATGGAAGGTTTTGGGTTCGGGTCTTATTCGGAGACTTGTAGTCCAACACTTGGGGCTTCCACCTATATAATGAGGGGCAAGGGGAGGGGGCCGGCCACCCCAACAAGACCAAGGTGGCCGCACCACCTAGATGGCCGGCGCCCCCCTCTCCCAAACCCTAGCGGCCTCTCTCCTCCACCACATCCCGCACGCTTAGCGAAGCTCCGCCGGATTTCTCCACCACCACCGACACCACGCCGTCGTGCTGTCGGATTCAAGAGGAGCTACTACTTCCGCTGCCCGCTGGAACGGGAGGTGGACGTCGTCTTCATCAACAACCGAACGTGTGACCGAGTACGGAGGTGCTGCCCGTTCGTGGCGCCGTGATCAAGATCTTCTACGCGCTTTTGCAAGCGGCAAGTGAACGTCTACCGCAGCAACAAGAGCCTCATCTTGTAGGCTTTGGAATCTCTTCAAGGGTGAGACTCGATAATCCCCTCGTTGCTACCGTCTTCTAGATTGCATCTTGGCTTGGATTGCGCGTTCGCGGTAGGAAATTTTTTGTTTTCTATGCAACGTTATCCTACAAATAGTTCCCAGGTGTAACAGGTGTAGTTTCTCGGTCAGGGTGGTCAATACTAATGTAGTCACCAGCTGAGTAAACTGGTGTGTGCACCACATTCTCCATAGGTTCTTTCCCCCTAGTCTCCTCCTTAGGTTCAGTAAACTCCTCTAGCATCGTATCAATTGCTCCCGTCAAATGACGGTTCAACTGAAAGAACAATGATAGTAAGTTGCGGCTATTGTCCATGTATTTTGCAGCTTCTATTGGTTTGCGTTTTGCATATTTGAAGTGGTTAAGCATGGGATCATCTTCCTCCTCCATATGAGGAATGTGGGTGAATTCGGAACCCATAAGCTCTTTCGTCTTATGCTCCCGAATATCGGTGATGGCTCTCATAACGGCTATATGGTAGGCTGTGTTGATAGTTCTGGCTTCACCTGCTGGCATTACTATGCTCATTCCCAACGATTCGGGAAGTCGCAGCCCTACCCTACACTTTGCCAATACAGTACCATCGTAGTACATGTATTTCTTTACTTGGATCTGGGGATCACACCCAAATTCAAGTAACATGGCACGTAGAATATCAGCAAATCCTCCTTCATATTCACTTAGTATTGAATCCATCACTTTCACGTTTCGTCCCGGACGTGAACTTGCCATTGTTGGCTGTAAAAATAGGAAGAATATAAGATTAATAATAATGCATCATAATAGAGATAATAAACAATTATTGCACTAAAAGATATGATTGATGTATTCTCAATTGAATATTCACCATATTTTTAGAGAATTCTTTACTAGTCCTATTTGACTCCTAACGTTTGGTCCCATTTACTAGGTTCCAACCTAAGGTCAAAGCTTTTGCTCTGATACCAACTGTGGTGACCCTGCATACCACTGCATGTTATAGTATGCCAGTAGTTGATATAACATTCACGAAGTACCATTCCGCAAATATTACATCCCTCAGAGTAGTACAACAGAACAAAGCAGGTCCATAACTCATTCATTTAATATTACAAACATAATACACATATCGTCTCGGAGCTCCTCTTGGGTCCTAAGAGGAATACTCCTGGGTTCGAGGCGAACCCAACTTAGCTTACAATATAGAAGTCTCATTAAGTTATACATTTATTCTCTCGAGCAGCTAAGTATTAAGAGTTCGGGCTGCTCGACTACTACTACTACTCGATGCTTCTAGGCTTGATCTCCTCCGGAAGCCTCCCCGGTTCCGTAGACTATGAGGTAGTCTACGCCTTCAATACCTCCAGAGAGGTCTGGTTCTTCATAGCCGATAATCTCGGCTCCTTCAGGGTTGTCGTAGTCCTCCTCCAGACGATTCAGACAATCTAAGCAAGGGATTTAAGAGTGGGATGAGTACGAGCGTACTCAACAAGTTCATTATAGATAAGAGGTGTTTAATGCACTAGCTACGATATTAGACCAGAAAGTCTAATACCAATGCAGGTTTTGATAAACATTTCTTCAAGAGATTGCTTTTATTTCAAAGAGCTATGTCCGCCAGCCTTCACCGGTTTACTAGAACTTCATGGAGCTCCTTTCCGGCCACGTTCGCAGTTCCATATCCCGGAACAGGGAGTGACAGGTCACGGTTCTTTACACTATGCAGAGGTGTGTTGCTTTACCCATAAGAGATCTTAACCTTGGTGCCAACCGGGCAGCTTTCCCGTCCACACTTCCTTCGGTGAGGCCCGGTATAAGGTCTAGCCAATCATGTTCCTCCGCTACCTCGAACACCCACCCTTTGTTGCATGCCCCGACCCTGGGTCCATGCCGGTCCCATGATTCCCGTAGATTTCAGGGTGGACCCCGACCATGACGACAATGCAGGGCTCTACCATACATTCCTACGCCGGTAGCTGCAACCCATCATAGACCGCAATACCGTGGGGACTTAGGACTCCCCAGCCTCACCGCTTGCTCCTTCGGGCGACAAGTGTACTACGGACAATGCCGTGGGGACTTAGGACTCCCCAGCCTCACTGCTTGCCCCCTTGGATTACAAGTGTACTACGGTAAAACGCATTCGTTGATGAACAAGAGGTGGAAACACTTTTGACTACTCCGTCCCACTCCGGATCTTATGGTTAACACGGGTATTACGGCACAAGAATCACTGGCGACATTTGTTTTTTAATCCTAGATGGATCTAACCCTTGCAATGGAACCTCCACCATATCAACACAATCGATCGTTCCATTGCCAACCACATAGTCATATTCATAGTTATGAAAATAGTGGTTTTGGTTTTTATGCGATAGTGATAACCATAGTACTTTGCAAGTAATTTGATAGAAATACTCAAATGACATGAGCAAGTGATGAACTTGCCTGAACACTGCAAAGTTTTGCAGTTGGATGGTGTGGACTGACCCTTGTCCTCTGTTTCTGAAAAATAGCATCATTGTCCAATAAGGGCAATGGTTAAAGAAGCAATTATGCATGATTCCAGTTTTAGGGTTTGTTCCCCCCTTCCGATGACATTATTATTTCATGTAAGAGGTTAATACTAAGATTGATTTGGAGATACTCTATTTAGGGTAAATACAACCTTGAAATGTTGTCAAGGTGTTTTTAAAGTCCAAATGCATTAATGGACTTATTTTCATTATTGAAAATAATATGTGTGATTTAAATTATTATTTAAATCACCAAATTAAGATTTATTCTTAGTTGTCTTCAAAAATTCTCTTTGATATTTTATTTAGATAGAGAATTTTATGCTGATCAATTTTCATATTTTTAATTATTTTTTTAGAGCTTTGAATCATTTTCTATTTATTTTCAAAGTTTCTTGTTTATTTTAAAATGTGAAATGACACATTTACACTTGGGCCCACCTGTCAGGGTGGCCCAGTGGGTTAACCCTAACCCGAGCCACACTTGGGCTCGGTCGGCCCACTCGCCCCTTTCTTCCTCGCGCAGAACCCTAATCTCCCTTGCCCTCTCGCGACGTTGCGGTCGCCTCGCCGCCGCCGCATCAATCCGACCGCCACTGGCCCTCCCCGCCGGCGAGGTCGGTGCCAATCGAGCCACCGCTCGACGGCGCACCTTTGGGTCCGCGCCGATTTGGCTTTCGCCGCCGTTCCTGCTCGCCCCCAACCCTGCTGCGCCTCAATCGCTTGGATCCGTGAAGATCTGGCGTTCACCGGCGTCCCTGGCGTCGTGGCGCCGCCGTGATGAAGCTGGCGTTGCGGCGAGGTGGTGGCCTGGCCTGGCCCGGCTTGGCCTGGCGCCGCCGTTAGCCCGGCGTGTGCCGCCGTGCCGCCAAGGTTGCGCGTCTCTGCTTCGCCTGTAAGTGGCTCCCTCTCTTTCTTCTACCTCTACTCCGCCTCCTAGCTGAGCCACGGCTGTCTCACTGATGCTGCCTACTTGTGCTATGGCTTCTAGCTAATGTGCTTGCTCTACTGCTATGCGTATGCTGCTTGCGATGCTGCTGCTGCCCTGCTTGCCCAAGTTTATGCTCATGTGCATAGCTTACTGTGGCTTGTGCTTCCTTTGTTTCTAGTCTCTGCTCACCCTTGGGTTTACACCTGCTATAATCTGTCTAGATGCTCATCTGAGCATTACTAGCCATTGGTGTTGCTTGCTGGCTTGTGCTGTGATATGCTCTGCCCCCCTTAGTTCATTACTGTGAGTGATTCTTGCTATTTAGCAAGAGAAAATGTTGTTTGTGTGGTGATTATTGAGCTATGGCTCATGGTAGGCTTGGCCTTGCTTTAATTGTTGATCATATACATCAATTCCTTGATGATATGCTTCTGGATACAATTATAAAATTGGTTTGTGTGTTAGCCTGTGATGCAATTGTTGCTTAACTGTGGCTGCTTAATTCATATAATTCCTATGTGATGTCATTAGTTGATTCTAGCATGCAGTGACATGCCCTAGCAGGCTCTGGTGATCAATTGATCACCACTTGCTTGTGGCTTACATGCTTACTCATTGCCTGTGCCTATCTGGTGCTCATCTTGGTGTCTGTGTGACACATGCACTTGTGTTAGTGAGTGTTAATGCTTGCTCAAGCATCATCTGATGCTTGCAGTGAGCCATTGGTTCACTGGCAGGATGTTAGTGCTTGGTTACTTGTCTGTTTCATTTATCTGTAATTCCTTGCTTGGCTAAATAGATAAGTGATGTGAACTGTGTATCAGTAATGATCATCTTACAATTAATAAGAATGAGCTAGAGGGATGCCAATCATTTATTGGGAACCCTAGCTCCATTTGAACCCTTCTGGGTAATGATATACTGCTTTGGTGACTTTCTTGTGTGGCTAGGTAGCTGTTGTGACCCTAGCAGGCTGTGCCTGCTAGAAATGGTTGCTCCTACCCCTGTTGGATGCTTCTGTGCACTAATCCTGGTAGTCTTTCATAGGCTGCTAGGTTATTTGATGTTGAAATCATTAGAATGAGATAAGCTGTCGAAGAATCTGATGGCTTTGCTATCTGTGTGTTGCTAGGTGAATCTGGGTAGCTAAATAGAAATTAGTTCCTTGCTGGATTTCCCTGGTTAAGTCACTTTTAATTCTATTGGCTTGATCAGTGTTCCCTTGGATCCATTCCTGATGGTTGTACCCTTATTTTGCTTGCATCATATGGCTGGTAGCCAAATGATGATACAAACAGGGTACTCACACCCTTTTGCTTGTGTGTGATTGATGCATATGCTTGTTTATGAGCAAGACAGATGCTTGCTCATGATTCTTGTATATACCTCACTCCAGCTCCTAGATTGAGTTGTTGGTGTAGAGGATTTCTTCTGATTGATTGGTTTAATTGTCCTGCTCCTCCTGGCAAGCTTGGGATGCTTGGTTTGCTTCTGTTTCTTTCTGGAATAGGTTTAACAGCTGTGGCTGTTCTTCCTATTCTTGTTGTGCTAGCTGTTCTTGGTGTTCTTACCCTGGTGATGCTTGTCGATGAAGTGGCTAGGGTTTGCTGGTGGAAAGTCTTTATACTGGCCCTCTCTATGTCTCTCTGGTCGACAGCCATGTCTGGTCACTTTGGTGACCCTCCCCTGGCTATGTGTGTGTGGCATGCATGCAGCACTCCCTGGCTTGCTGTTGAGCATGCACTCAAGCTGTGTAAGCTGCTTGTGTGTGTGTATGGGACTTGGCTCTGGGATGGATCAGCTCGGCTGATCTTTGATCATATCCACTTTATGTCTTTGTTTTTGCTAACCTGCCAAGTGGCAATGCCACTTGGCATAACACTTGTCTTTGGTCTTTGTTTGTGTGAATGCAGGGATCAAGCATTTGATCAGGATGATCCAGAAGATGAGCAAGTCCAAGATCAATGAAGACTACTTTGTAGTATTTAGGATAGATTCATTCCTTTGTAATCTTTCTTTTTATTTTCTTTTCTATTTTTCTTTCCAATTTGTGTAATGTGTTGTAATAATTCATATTACTATTCTGGATATTGTAAATGACATTGTATTATGTGTGATAATCAATAAAGCTCCCATTTTCCTTAATGAGCTTTATATAATTGTTGTATTAATTATATTCTTGATTATTTATAATTATTTCTTGAATTAACTCAAGTTTGAATTATGGATTATCCATTTGATGTTTGAATTTGAAATTTAATCATGCAACTTAAGATTTCAATGCAATATCTCTTCTCTCTTCTCAAAACCCTAATCTAGATAAGTAGGAACAAGTTCATCGCACTCTCGAAACCCTAACCCTGTAGGATGTCGAGAGAGAAACATGTTCCCCTTCGATGCAGTTTTGTTTTAAAAGCGCGAATTTTCCCCGTAATTTACAATGCAATGCACATCCCTTTCTAAAATCTACCCCTCGATCGTCTCTAAACCTGGAACATTACATAAACTGAAGTTTTCCTAACAATCAATATCTTATATATTTAAAATACTTCCTCCGATTGGTATTTATTATAACTAATATAGATGTATCTAGATATATTTTAGTTGTAAGGTAAAATCATACTACTGACAAATAATATGAATCGGAGAAAGTGATGAATAGATAAAGGATGTACAATTATGGCTTTTGAAACTGGCTCTCGTGAGTATACCCACAGCGGGTGAGCGCCACCCTGGTGCTCAGATCCCCACCCCTACCCCTTTATTGGTTCAGCAACCTCACCAGCTGAGATGGGTGTCGGCCTGCTACGACCTGCAGTTGGCAGCTCCGTGCTCCCCGTCTAGTGTCCGCCCAAGCTAGCGACGAAGGCCTCCTCGACATAGCCTTCCGCCGCTCGTGTCCTCGCCGAAGAGCTTGCCGTAGCTGCCCTCGCTTGTCGCATGTCTAACATGGCACTTGAAGGCCAGATGTCTCGTGCGCGGGCTCGCGCCTCATGTATTATAATTGCATCGATGGCCGCTCCAAAATCGACGCCCTCTGCCTCCCTGCGGCCTCCACCGTTTCTGGTCAGACCCCTTGACAAAGTTGTGGCGCCAACGACGGAAGCATTCACCCTGGCTCCAGGCTCTGGCTCCAACGGCAATGAAGACAAATGTGAAGACGCTGGCATGATGGTCCTTTCAAATCAGGTGCACTGTTGCTCCCCGTATCCCAGATCCGGCTCCAACGACATTGAAAACAAAAGTGAAGATGGTGAAGCGATGGTCCCTACAAATCAACTTCTCTGCTCCCACTCGGTGCCCTCGTTTGTGGTGGTCATCCCAACTATATAGTTATTGTTTCGTGTTGAGTTGATGATCTCACCACGTCTTCTACCGCTGGTGGGTGCGGAGACAATGTTGGGCATCTCTCCTACGCTGAGGCCATGGCTTCAATTTAGGCTCCCATGCCGGGTGCGAGGCATGAAGAGGATGTGGCCAGGGGATGGCAGGATGTGCCTTTGAGACACCGCAAATATAGCTCGGCCTTGTTCATGTGTCCTGTAGGCACATGTTGTCCTAGTCTTTGCGTACGGTACACTACTCCGGCGTGGCTAAGGGATTGATGCTTTCGGTGCCTCTCTGGAGGTCACTACGCCCCCTGCTGCAAGGATCCAATCCGGTGCACGAACTACCTCCATTTCGGCCATGTCGCTCGCTTCTGCCCTTCTGTACACCGCGTTGATCAATGTACACCGCTTCGATATGCTGCTTCACTACCTTTCCAACGGTCTCCACCCGCCTATGCTCCAGTCCTGACTGCGGCGCACATGACGATCATACTCCTATTGATGTGTATTTGCAACACATCATCGTGGAGGAGGTTGTTTGCATTGCTCTGAGCTTAAGGACTGCCTTGCACATGTTTAGAGTGTTTTGGTCAGAGCGGAGGACATCCCAAGGTCGTGACTCATGAGGCCAGCCGGAGGTCGAGGAACCGACTTAAGGTAGAGGGCTGGTTTCTTTTGAAGAGTATTAGAGAAAGTTACACTTGATTGTTTAAAAAAATCGCCAAACTGTAGTTTGATTGGAAACGAACAGAACGCGCATGCAGTTTGACGGTCGGGCAACCGATGGATTTTTCACGGCTTTGTGGCGTTCCCGGGCGGCGCCTAGGAGGGAGAGCAGTCACAAGACGTGCCGTGCAGGATGTGGAGTGGAGACCAACGTGTCCAGACCAGCTTCCGTGCCAAATCGGTGGTGGCGTTGCCGGCTCTGTCTGTCTTGTACTGCTCCAGCCGTCTCTAATTAGCAGCCAGGGGAGCCTTCATTAGTTGAAGTCCCCCTTTCCTGGAATTGTTGTAATCATTTTGCAGTTGGCACGACGAATTGGTATTTTTTTCTAGAATTGAAACATTGGTATGTATTTTTTGAATTTGTTTTCGGTCAGATAATGTTCATTAAATATAAGTTGCGACTCAAGTTGTAACTCATGACTACACGAGCTAGGGTACTTCACAACATTAGCGCTTGGTACTCCGTACTTCGTAGCTGTTTTCTTGGAGTACAGGCGAATTCTATCCACTAGATCTAAAGAAATACACATTGTATATTATTTCGTGGGTACCGTAAAAGTCCTTGAAGGTATATTCCACCGGGGAACCATGGTGCAAAGGATCTAAAGGGAATCTTCCCATCAAAGCGCAGAGTAAGAGCTATCTCCAGTTGCGTCCCCCAAACCGTCCTCCAAACGCCGGATTAAGCGTTTGGGGACGAGTTTTGTTCGTGACGCGTTTGGGGGACGTCGTTCCCCAGCCGCATCCCCTAAAGGTCGTCCCCAATGAGAAATTCAAATAGTTTGCATTCAAAAGAGATCGTTCCCGCCGAAATCATCGTGATCAGAGTAACGACGATCAAAGTACTGAGCGCGCGATCATATTAAAGGCCGACATATGAATTAAAAGAAGGGGTTGTAGTCTTTGTTGATGAGCTTGCGCTCATCGAACTCGGCTTTGATCCTCACCCAATACTTTCCGTATTTTTGGTTGACGCCGATGATGAAGTCATGGCTCACCGTCGCCCACGACTCGCACAGACATAGATCCTCCAGAACCGTCTACTTGGGGCCTCTTGTGCCCGACGCCTTCTTCTTCTTCTTTTTCTTCACGCCGTTCGCGTCAACCTCCACGAGATCATCGGCATCCTCACCGGCCCCCTCGTTGTCCTCTTCGTCCTCGTCGTCCTCCACCCCCTCCTCCACCCCGTCCCCCTCCCCCTCCTCCTCCTCAGCACCGGCGCCATCGAATTCGAGCGGGCCCATGCGGCCATTGAACGGGGCGCCCTCCGGACTGGGTCCTGGCTCGTACGTCGGGGAGTAGAACATAGTGTTGGGGTTGAACCGCCATGAGGCAGCGCATCCTCGTACCGCGGCGACAAGTTTGGCGTTACGCACTCGGGAATGTCGGAGGGGCCGTCGTTGTAGAACCCGGATATCGACGGAGACAGCATTCCTGGAAGGTACGGCGACATCGTGGTACTCCATGGGCTCGTGTTGGTGGCAGCGATACACCCGGCCAACGAGTGCAGGTGCTAGCGCTCCGCCAACGCCTTCTTCTCCAGCCGTGCCGCCCTCCGTCCTTTCCGCTCCGCCATCGACAACTTCCGGCGCAGACAGTCTTGATGCCACTGATCATCGGTCCAGCCTTTCGGCTTCTTCTTCGGAGCCGGCTCCTTCCGCGGCTTCGCGAAGGGCGCCTTCGCCCCTTTCGTTTCATTGCCTGGCGGCTTCTTGGTCCCTTTCTTGGCCATTTTTTGGCGGCAGTCGGTGGCGCCATGGATGGGGAGAGGGTGGCGGCGGGAGGAACAACGTAGCGACGGCGGGAGGGAGAAATGAATCGGCGGGCGAGATAGATCAAATGTGTTGGGATGGCAGAAATGCGCGGCGGGAGAAGAGCGATGTGGCGGGAGAGGCGCGATTAGGCGGGAGCGGTGAACGAATTTTCTTTGTGCCGCTGACACGTCAGACCCGCCTCGCTTCGCCTCGCTTTTCGGTGTGTCTGATATCTCCGAAGCGTCCCCTGTGTAGCGGGGACGGGCTCGAAGAGCCGGACACTGTATCGGGTCGCGCTGGGCAAAAAAAGGTTTTGGAGGACGCGACTGGGAACTTTTTTTGTCCGGCGAATCCTAAATCCCTTTGGGAGATGATTTAGGGGACGCGACTGGAGATGATCTAGTAATAGATCGCCGGCACCCTGCGCGCGCCTATTACGTAGAGAGAAAAATGTCATTGTTTGGTTTGTCCTCGGCATAAACCCGGTCTTGTGGTATTTTCATTGCACGTGCAGCATGGCATCTTACGGGCATATACTACAATGGTACACATTGAGCCGTTTGTAAAAAATAAGCCACGGAAGAAATTAGATGATGCAGTAAAAGAGGAGGAGGAAGATGCATCTCGGTTCCATTTTGCCCAGTTTATGAAAGGAGCGTTGATTTCCTGTTCTCCGTTGGCTCAAGCAAACCGTCTGGACCGTTGAATGCACTGAAAATGGACGGTCCGGGCATCGGGCAGTTAATGCACGGCCGATCGAGCACGACGTTTGTCTCGCTCGGTATCACTCTCTATCGTTTGGCGCGGGCGCGCGTGCGGCGTCACGGCAGCGGGGCACGGACGGCGACGGCGGTACGAGCGGCGCGCCGCGCGTTTGCGTGAGGGGAAGGGCTTACCTTACCAGAAAGCGGGAGACGCTAGTTGGAGCTTGACTCTTGTGGCTGATGTGCCTGTGGATGCCGGTGCGGCTGCCACCAGGAACTCGTGAAGCCAGCCAGACCTTGCCGGTCCACGGTGGGTTGACAATGCAAGCAGGATGTGTCACGGTTGACAACTCGGGCGGTGGACGAGGACACACGTACATACCTGGGCGCACATCGCATGAGGGCATCTCCAACCGGGCGACCCATCCCGCGCCCGCGCGTCCGGATGGGTCGAAACGGATAAAAACCCGGCCCAACGCGGGGACGCACCGCAAAAGCGGACGGCCGCGGCGTCCGGAACGACGCAAACCCGGCCCAAATCTGGGCCGGGTTTGCGTGGCCGCGAATGGCACGCGGCGTCCTCGCGTGTCCGCCCTGTCCGCCTGGCTGGCCCACCTGTCGGTGCCTGATACGTCTCCGACGTATCGATAATTTCTTATGTTCCATGCCACATTATTGATGTTATCTACATGTTTTATGCACACTTTATGTCATATTCGTGCATTTTCTGGAACTAACCTATTAACAAGATGCCGAAGTGCCGATTCTTTGTTTTCTGCTGTTTTTGGTTTCAGAAATCCTAGTAAGGAAATATTCTCGGAATTGGACGAAATCAACGCCCAGGGGCCTATTTTGCCACGAAGCTTCCAGAAGTCCGAAAACGAAACGAAGTGGGGCCACGGGGTGGCCAAACCCTAGGGCGGCGCCCCCCCCCCCCCTTGGCCGCGCCGACCTATGGTCTGGGCCCCTCGCGCCGCCTCTTGACCTACCCTTCCGCCTACTTAAAGCCTCCGTGACGAAACCCCCAGTACCGAGAGCCACGATACGGAAAACCTTCCAGAGACGCCGCCAACGCCGATCCCATCTCGGGGGATCCAGGAGATCGCCTCCGGCACCCTGCCGGAGAGGGGAATCATCTCCCGGAGGACTCTACGCCGCCATGGTCGCCTCCGGTGTGATGTGTGAGTAGTCTACCCCTGGACTATGGGTCCATAGCAGTAGCTAGATGGTTGTCTTCTCCCCATTGTGCTATCATTGTCGGATCTTGTGAGCTGCCTAACATGATCAAGATCATCTATCTGTAATTCTATATGTTGCGTTTGTTGGGATCCGATGAATAGAGAATACTTGTTATGTTGATTATCAAAGTTATATCTATGTGTTGTTTATGATCTTGCATGCTCTCCGTTACTAGTAGATGCTCTGGCCAAGTAGATGCTTGTAACTCCAAGAGGGAGTATTTATGCTCGATAGTGGGTTCATGCCTGCATTGACACCTGGGACAGTGACAGAAAGTTCTAAGGTTGTGTTGTGCTGTTGCCACTAGGGATAAAACATTGATGCTATGTCTAAGGATGTAGTTGTTGATTACATTACGCACCATACTTAATGCAATTGTCTGTTGCTTTGCAACTTAATACTGGAAGGGGTTCGGATGATAACCTGAAGGTGGACTTTTTAGGCATAGATGCAGTTGGATGGCGGTCTATGTACTTTGTCGTAATGCCCAATTAAATCTCACTATACTCATCATGATATGTATGTGCATGGTCATGCTCTCTTTATTTGTCAATTGCCCAACTGTAATTTGTTCACCCAACATGCTGTTTGTCTTATGGGAGAGACACCTCTAGTGAACTGTGGACCCCGGTCCAATTCTCTTTACTGAAATACAATCTACTGCAATACTTGTTCTACTATTTTCTGCAAACAATCATCTTCCACACAATACGGTTAATCCTTTGTTACAGCAAGCCGGTGAGATTGACAACCTCACTGTTTCGTTGGGGCAAAGTACTTTGGTTGTGTTGTGCAGGTTCCACGTTGGCGCCGGAATCCCTGGTGTTGCGCCGCACTACATCCCGCCGCCATCAACCTTCAACGTGCTTCTTGGCTCCTCCTGGTTCGATAAACCTTGGTTTCTTTCTGAGGGAAAACTTGCTGCTGTGCGCATCATACCTTCCTCTTGGGGTTCCCAACGAACGTGTGAGTTACACGCCATCAAGCTAGATTTCTGGCGCCGTTGCCGGGGAGATCAAGACACGCTGCAAGGGGAGTCTCCACTTCTCAATCTCTTTACTTTGTTTTTGTCTTGCTTAGTTTTATTTACTACTTTGTTTGCTGCACTAAATCGAAATACAAAAAAATTAGTTGCTAGTTTTACTTTATTTGCTATCTTGTTTGCTATATCAAAAACACAAAAAAATTAGTTACTTGCATTTACTTTGTCTAGTTTGCTTTATTTATTGTCTTGCACTCTATATTAAAAATACAAAAAAAATTAGTTACTTTTGTTACCATGTCTAGCTCTGAACCTGTTACTTCTTCGCCTGAAGAATTAGTCTTCACTTTTAAACAAGGGGATGAGGAAAGTTTTAAGGATGTTTGGTCTAGAATTTTTACTTCTTATCGTAAAACTGAACCTCAAATGACTCTAAGTTTGCTCCTTAGTAATTTTTATTTTGGTCTTATGGTTCGCTATAGATATGCTTTGGATACTTTAGTGGGAGGAGATTTCCTTCATTGCAATGGGGATCAAGCTTTTAATGCCATAAAGAAGTTGGTTGCATCACATGATTCAGCTAATAACTTTGATTCAGCCCTCACTAGCATATATAGTAGATTAACCAATCTCGAGATAAGTACATCTCGCTTGGATGATAACTATTGCCACGTTCGTAATCGTCTTGAACAAGTTTTAGTGAACTCTAAACTCTCATTGTGGGATCCTACTGTTAAAATTGTTATCGGTGATCGAACTCTCCATGCCTACTGTGATATTATGTATGAATTTTGCCTTATGCCTGAAAGTATTTATAAATCTTTGAAACTTTGGGGAGTTGATGAAGGAGGAGAAGAAATAACTCTCATTGATAACTCTACTATAATTCCTAATGGAATAGCCGCAGGTGTGCATACAACCATTCTTGGAAGAACAATATCCATTGATTATCTTGTTGTTGAAACAGGAAAACTCACACTCGGAAGATCCCTGCTGAAACTATTGGGAGCGGTCATTGATGTTGGAGAAGGCACTCTGAAATTCACCTCTATACCGGGGGGAAATCATATATTTCCTAAACCAAAGGGAAAGAAAAACAATAAGAAAGGTAAGGGTAAAGCCCAAGGTAAGGCTGACACGCCATCTCTTGATAATACTTGATACATACTTTCTGCGCCTAGCTGAAAGGCGTTAAAGAAAAGCGCTTATGGGAGACAACCCATGTTTTTACCTACAGTACTTTGTTTTTATTTTGTGTCTTGGAAGTTGTTTACTACTGTAGCAACCTCTCCTTATCTTAGTTTTGTGTTTTGTTGTGCCAAGTTAAGCCGTTGATAGAAAAGTAAGTACTAGATTTGGATTACTGCGCAGTTCCAGATTTCTTTGCTGTCACGAATCTGGATCCACCTCCCAGTAGGTAGCTCAGAAAATTAAGCCAATTTACGTGCATGATCCTCAGATATGTACGCAACTTTCATTCAATTTGAGCATTTTCATTTGAGCAAGTCTGGTGCCATTTTAAAATTCGTCAATACGAACTGTTCTGTTTTGACAGATTCTGCCTTTTATTTCGCATTGCCTCTTTTGCTATGTTGGATGAATTTCTTTGATCCACTAATGTCCAGTAGCATTATGCAATGTCCAGAAGTGTTAAGAATGATTGTGTCACCTCTGAATATGTTAATTTTTATTGTGCACTAACCCTCTAATGAGTTGTTTCGAGTTTGGTGTGGAGGAAGTTTTCAAGGATCAAGAGAGGAGTATGATGCAACATGATCAAGGAGAGTGAAAGTTCTAAGCTTGGGGATGCCCCGGTGGTTCACCCCTGCATATATCAAGAAGACTCAAGCGTCTAAGCTTGGGGATGCCCAAGGCATCCCCTTCTTCATCGACAACATTATCAGGTTCCTCCCCTGAAACTATATTTTTATTCCATCACATCTTATGTGCTTTTTCTTGGAGCGTCGGTTTGTTTTTGTTTTTTGTTTTGTTTGAATAAAATGGATCCTAGCATTCACCTTATGGGAGAGAGACACGCTCCGCTGTAGCATATGGACAAGTATGTCCTTGGTTTCTACTCATAGTATTCATGGCGAAGTTTCTCCTTCGTTAAATTGTTATATGGTTGGAATTGGAAAATGATACATGTAGTAATTGCTATTAATGTCTTGGGTAATGTGATACTTGGCAATTGTTGTGCTCATGATTAAGCTCTTGCATCATATGCTTTGCACCAATTAATGAAGAAATACATAGAGCATGCTAAAATTTGGTTTGCATATTTGGTATCTCTAAGGTCTAGATAATTTCCAGTATTGAGTTTAAACAACAAGGAAGACGGTGTAGAGTCTTATAATGTTTTCAATATGTCTTTTATGTGAGTTTTGCTGCACCGGTTCATCCTTGTGTTTGTTTCAAATAAGCCTTGCTAGCCTAAACCTTGTATCGAGAGGGAATACTTCTCGTGCATCCAAAATACTTGAGCCAACCACTATGCCATTTGTATCCACCATACCTACCTACTACATGATATTTTCCGCCATTCCAAAGTATATTGCTTGAGTGCTACCTTTAAAATTCCATCATTCACCTTTGCAATATATAGCTCATGGGACAAATAGCTTAAAAACTATTGTGGTATTGAATATGTAATTATGCACTTTATCTCTTATTAACTTGCTTGTTGTGCGATAACCATGTTCACTGGGGACGCCATCAACTATTCATTGTTGAATTTCATGTGAGTTGCTATGCATGTCCGTCTTGTCTGAAGTAAGAGCGATCTACCACCTTATGGTTAAGCATGCATATTGTTAGAGAAGAACATTGGGCCGCTAACTAAAGCCATGATCCATGGTGGAAGTTTCAGTTTTGGACATATATCCTCAATCTCAAATGAGAAAATTATTAATTGTTGTTACATGCTTATGCATAAAAGAGGAGTCCATTATCTGTTGTCTATGTTGTCCCGGTATGGATGTCTAAGTTGAAGAATAATCAATAGCGAGAAATCCAATGCGAGCTTTCTCCTTAGACCTTTGTACAGGCGGCATAGAGGTACCCCTTTGTGACACTTGGTAAAAACATGTGCATTGTGATGATCCGGTAGTCCAAGCTAATTAGGACAAGGTGCGGGCACTATTAGTACACTATGCATGAGGCTTGCAACTTGTAAGATATAATTTACATGATACATATGCTTTATTACTACCGTTGACAAAATTGTTTCATGTTTTCAAAATCAAAGCTCTAGCACAAATATAGCAATCGATGCTTTTCCTCTATGGAGGACCATTCTTTTACTTTCAATGTTGAGTCAGTTCACCTATTTCTCTCCACCTCAAGAAGCAAACACTTGTGTGAACTGTGCATTGATTCCTACATACTTGCTTATTGCACTTATTATATTACTCTATGTTGACAATATCCATGAGATATACATGTTACAAGTTGAAAGCAACCGCTGAAACTTAATCTTCCTTTGTGTTGCTTCAATGCTTTTACTTTGAATTATTGCTTTATGAGTTAACTCTTATGCAAGACTTAATTAATGCTTGTCTTGAAGTGCTATTCATGAAAAGTCTTTGCTTTATGATTCACTTGTTTACTCATGCCATATACATTGTTTTGATCGCTGCATTCACTACATATGCTTTACAAATAGTATGATCAAGATTATGATGGCATGTCACTCCAGAAATTATCTGTGTTATCGTTTTACCTGCTCGGGACGAGCAGAACTAAGCTTGGGGATGCTGATACGTCTCCGACGTATCGATAATTTCTTATGTTCCATGCCACATTATTGATGTTATCTACATGTTTTATGCACACTTTATGTCATATTCGTGCATTTTCTGGAACTAACCTATTAACAAGATGCCGAAGTGCCGATTCTTTGTTTCTGCTGTTTTTGGTTTCAGAAATCCTAGTAAGGAAATATTCTCGGAATTGGACGAAATCAACGCCCAGGGGCCTATTTTGCCACGAAGCTTCCAGAAATCCGAAGACGAAACGAAGTGGGGCCACGGGGTGGCCAAACCCTAGGGCGGCGCCCCCCCCCCCTTGGCCGCGCCGACCTATGGTCTGGGCCCCTCGCGCCGCCTCTTGACCTACCATTCCGCCTACTTAAAGCCTCCGTGACGAAACCCCCAGTACCGAGAGCCACGATACGGAAAACCTTCCAGAGACGCCGCCAACGCCGATCCCATCTCGGGGGATCCAGGAGATCGCCTCCGGCACCCTGCCGGAGAGGGGAATCATCTCCCGGAGGACTCTACGCCGCCATGGTCGCCTCCGGTGTGATGTGTGAGTAGTCTACCCCTGGACTATGGGTCCATAGCAGTAGCTAGATGGTTGTCTTCTCCCCATTGTGCTATCATTGTCGGATCTTGTGAGCTGCCTAACATGATCAAGATCATCTATCTGTAATTCTATATGTTGCGTTTGTTGGGATCCGATGAATAGAGAATACTTGTTATGTTGATTATCAAAGTTATATCTATGTGTTGTTTATGATCTTGCATGCTCTCCGTTACTAGTAGATGCTCTGGCCAAGTAGATGCTTGTAACTCCAAGAGGGAGTATTTATGCTCGATAGTGGGTTCATGCCTGCATTGACACCTGGGACAGTGTCAGAAAGTTCTAAGGTTGTGTTGTGCTGTTGCCACTAGGGATAAAACATTGATGCTATGTCTAAGGATGTAGTTGTTGATTACATTACGCACCATACTTAATGCAATTGTACATTGCTTTGCAACTTAATGCGGAGGGGTTCGGATGATAACTTTGAAGGTGGACTTTTTAGGCATAGATGCAGTTGGATGGCGGTCTATGTACTTTGTCGTAATGCCCAATTAAATCTCACTATACTCATCATGATATGTATGTGCATGGTCATGCTCTCTTTATTTGTCAATTGCCCAACTGTAATTTGTTCACCCAACATGCTGTTTGTCTTATGGGAGAGACACCTCTAGTGAACTGTGGACCCTGGTCCAATTCTCTTTACTGAAATACAATCTACTGCAATACTTGTTCTCGTTTTGCAAACAATCATCTTCCACACAATACGGTTAATCCTTTGTTACTGACAAGCCGGTGAGATTGACAACCTCACTTGTTTCGTTGGGGCAAAGTACTTTGGTTGTGTTGTGCAGGTTCCACGTTGGCGCCGGCATCTCTGGTGTTGCGCCGCTCTACATCCCGCCGCCATCAACCTTCAACGTGCTTCTTGGCTCCTCCTGGTTCGATAAACCTTGGTTTCTTTCTGAGAGAAAACTTGCTGCTGTGTGCATCATACCTTCCTCTTGGGGTTCCCAACGAACGTGTGAGTTACACGCCATCAGTGCCCCAGTCCTATTAAATGTGGACTGGGGAAGGGGACTGTCCCTATCCAGTCCCCACTTTCCACTCCGGCCGCACGCGCGAGCTCGAAGCTTCCGCGCCGCCATGGCCCCGAAGCGCGAGTTCGAGCCGTCCGCCAACGACCACGAGGCCGGCAGCGCCGCAAGTCGCGCCGCCGGCGTTCGCAATGGGGCCGCCGGCGCCTCCCGAACGCGACCGGATCTACGTCACCGTAGCGGTGGCGCAGATGTTACGGGACGCCGGCGTCCCAATGCCGTGGGGACGTGCACCTCCCCACGGGCGGCACCTGAGCCCCGGATCGGGTTCGGTGCCGCCCATCCGCTCCGGCGCGCCCGCTACGCCGAGATCCGGAGGCGCCGCGCTCAGCTGCCGGCGGACCTCCGGCGAGGACCCGCGTACGGCGACGCAAGTCCCAAGCGGGACTTGTGGTTCGAGGTGGAGCACGATGCGCGCCGGCGCACATGCTTCACATCCGCGACGGCGCGGCCTCGCGCGCGGCCACGGCCACACACCGCTAGGCGGGCTGGCCGCCGCCCGGCGGCCTCTACATCAACGAGCCCGCGCCCTAGCCCCGGCCGCAGCCCCGGGAGGAGGAGAACGACCGGAGGCTGCAGGCGGCGCTCGCGGCGTCCGCGGCGAGCGGGACCTCGACGAGCGGCCAAATGGCCGCACCTCGCCGAGGCGCTGCGCACCTCGCGCGGAGGAGGCGGCCAGGAAGGCCCGGGAGGACGCCCGAGGCGGAGGCGTGGGCCTTCCTCGAGCCGGCGCGCCGTCGGAGGAGGCTACGCGTCGGCGGCGCTCGGGAGGAGGAGCGCCGGGCCGCGTGCTGGCGGAGGAGGCGCCGGGCCACGCGCTGGCGGAGGAGCGGCTCCGGCGGAGTCCGCGCGAGGGCACGGCCGCGCGAGCCGGCGAGCCCGCCGAACCCGCACTCCGCCCGGGAAAGGGCGCGGTGGGAGCCACGGCCGGAGTCCCCGGTGCCCTCCGGCGTGTCGAGCCGGAGCAATGCGTCGCCGCCGAGGCGTCGTCGTCATCGACGCCGACGATGACGAGTACTACTGGGGGTAGTACTGCCGGCGGCCACCGTGCTCGCAAACCCTGTGTAGGGTTTCTTTTTTTTTTTTTAGTTTAAAGCCCATATAGGGCTTTTTTTTTGTGTAAAAATTGCCCAAAATAGGGCTAAGTTTAATTAACCACTAGTTTAATGTTTTTTTTTGGCTGTTTTCCTTTTTTATTTTTTTTTTTGTTATTTTAATTACATATGCGGTTCGTCCGCGCGTTGGGCGCAGCGTGCGACCCAAACGGACACGCGGACGCGGGGCGCTGTCCGGGTGTCCGTTCGGCCATCCAAATGGCCCAAAACGAACGGCCCAGCGCCGTTTGGGTCGCCCGGTTGGAGATGCCCTGAGAGGAGGAAGCCACCGTCTCGGCAAGGGCTCTCCTATCTAGGCGTGTGACTCTGAGTGAGCGTGACGTGATGTGAGGTCCATACAACAGAGAGCAGGGGGAGCTGGGAGCGCGACACCTGTGCCATGCGCGTCGGTGGCCGCTGGGCGCTGCCGTGCAGGTGCTACTGGTCCTGGGAGAGGCATGCCAAGGTTGCCAACATGCCGCGCGCGGCGCGCTCCTTTGGTCTACGAGTTGCCATGTTGCTGCTGCTGTGTGTGTGTGTGGATCGGCCTCTGCCACGTCCATTGACGACCCGACGACGCCTGTCAGGCTGCCTCCAAAATGCAGGTGCCGGTGCGTGCATACTGCATGCATGAAAAGCGCAGCGAGCAGGCGCGGCCGTCGTTGCCCGGTGCAGCTGCTATCCGGAGACGGCGTGCCCGGTGTACGAGCTAAGAGCATCTCCAGTGGCGTCCCCCAAACCGCGCCGGATTGAGCGTTTGGGGGACGTGTTTTGTTCGTGCCGCGTTTGGGGGACGTCGCTCCCCAGCCGCGTCCCCCAAACGCCTCCCCCAAACATTTAAATTACTTTTTTTTGGCTTTTTATTTTAATTTCCACAAACTAATACATAATTTGGAACGTGGTTTACACGAAAACATAATTGGGAACGTGGTTTTCCACAAACTAATACATAGTTTGAACCGTCGTGGACACAAATATAAAATTTTGCAAAGAAACTAAACCTAACTAGGCCGTGCATCGAAGGTTTCCTGTGTTCGCTGCTAAGAAAGAACACTCGAGGGCACACCCAGTCACCTAAACTGGAAAATCCAGCGGGAGGATGGTGCCCTTGTTGGTTCTACCGATGAAGCGAACAGGCAGAAACCTCCGTGCACGTATTCGCTGCGAAGAAACAACACTCATTCAGTCGTCCTCCTCGTCGGTCTTTGTCGTCGTGGGAGTCCTGTCGACGTGGTAGTCCCGGAGGCAGCGCCTCTCGTCGAAGACCTTGACTTTCATGTCCCTGTTGCCGAAGTAGGAGAACACGAGGATGAAGCCGGCTTGGAGGCTGTGGTGGCGCGCGAACTTCTCCCAGCCGATGTTGAGGTACATCTTGCCGCGCGCGTCGTAGATCGCCTTGACGATCCACCGGCAGTAGCCGCACGAATGCTCCCGCAGATGCATCGTGCGCGGGCGTACGCCGCCGACGTACTCGGCGAAGGAGTCCGGCAGCCTCTGGATGCCGCGCGGGTCGCCCTTGAGGACGTGGACGAACTCGAACAGGACGTCCGGCTCCACGTCCATCTCCGACGATGATGAAGGCGGCGGCGTGGAAGGCGACGGCGAGCGTTCAGCTATGCCGCGGCCACGACCACGACCACGACCACGGCCGCGGCCGCGAGGTCCGCCTCTACCAGACATAGCGTCGAGTCTTGTTGAGAGATGGTGGCGGCTAGGGTTTGGGAGAGAGGCGCTAGGGTTTGTGTGTGAGAGGGACGATGAGAGGCGCCCCTTTTTATAGGCCGGAGGGAGGCGGAGGAGCGGTGGCGCTCATTAACGCCGGCACGCAGAGCTAGGCGCGACGGGACGCGTCGCTGCGGGAACTGCACCGTCGCTGCGTCGCTGCGGGAACCGCACCGCCAATAACTTTCGTCGCGAGGTAGGCGACGGTTAGGTTAAAAATTTATTGTGCCGCTGACGCGTCGGCCCCGCGCCTCCTCGCCTCGCTTTTCGTTGTATCCGGCGTCCCCGGTGCGTCCCCTGTGGGACGGGGATGGGCTCGGGGCGCCGGACACCGAATGGGGGCGCGCCGGACAAAAAAGGGCTTTGGGGGACGCGGCTGGAACGCTTTTTTTGTCCGGCGCGCCCCAAATCCCTTTGGGGGATGCTTTGGGGGACGCGACTGGAGATGCTCTAACAAGTTTGGATCTATCGATATCTCTCGCGCGCGGGAACGCGGCTGACAAGCTGTACGTGCATGCGGTGAACACGGACACGCACTCGGGCGGGTCAAGCGACCGGCGTGAAGAACTCTTTGTCCAAGTGCAAGAGCATCTCCACTCGTTTAGCCTTCCCACGCCGAAATCCAGACGAAACAACCACCGGATTGAACGAAATAAAATCGTGGGGAGAACCATATTTCCAGTCGTCCACCCGGAGTTCGCCGGACATAGTCGAAATTCAAACAAATCGTCGTCCCGCTACAAATACGGCCAGTTGATCGGCAAAAGGATCAGCCACAGATCAGCGATCGGAGGAAAATTACACTGAAACAGGGGCGTCGGCAGTCCCGTCAGGCACGGCGGTGTCCGACGGCCCAGTTTCCTCACACGTCGTGGTCGAAGCGGTTGCCGACGTCGCAGCGGCGGCAGTCGACGTCGTAGACGGTGAGGAAGACGAGGTAGGAGCCGGAGACGAAGAAGAACTGAGTGGGTCGGAGGATGTGGTGCGATGGCCCTCGTACCAAATCCTCGTCTCCTCGTCCATCAGGGCTGTGTTGCCGCCCATTAGGAACGCCAAGTCTGTGTTCCTCTTCTTCGCCGCGGCCATCGTCTTCAGCAGGGCGATCCGGGCGCCTTGGTTGGCGAGCATATCCCTCCACCTGCCGTCGAACTTGTCGTTCCTCCCGTCGATCGACGCCTGCATCCTCTCGGCGGGATGACCCATTTTTTTGAGATCTTTGAGCTTTTTTTGGCCGAGTTCCGGGCGGCCATCCGACGATCCTGGCGGCGGAGCGTCGCGATTGTACTGTTCGGTTTTGCTCTTCGAGAGGCTCGTGCGGGTTTCCGTCCACTTCTCGCACTTCTCGATGCGGGAGTAGACATTCAGGAACTTGAACGTCAAGCCGGTGTCGTCGTGGTACATGTCGAAAGCCCGGCGCATCTGAGAAAAAAGAGGACGGGGAGACGGTCAGCTCACGGCGATCAGTACGTGCAGGGTCGACGGAAGAGCCACGACGCATGCATAACTTGGCTTCAAAGTCTTCGCCGCTCACCGGCACGTTTTTGATCTCCTCCTGTATGCCGTGCCATTTGATGCACGCCGTCTGTATGATCCCCCAATGTGTGGCCATGGCCTTGTCTCCCCGGTTCATGATCGTCTTGTTGAAGTAGGGATCGATGAGCTTGCGCTCATCAAACGCCTGCTTCACTCGAAGCCAGTACGTCTCGTAGTTCTGATTCGCCCCGGTTATGGCGTTCATGGACACGGTCATCCAAGCTTCGGCGAGGCACTCCTCCTCCCTCGGCGTCCATTTGATGCGCGGTTCGACCGGCGGCGAGTCTTTCTTCCTCTTCTTCTTTGCCTTCGGCAGGTTGGCGTCGGCGACCCCGGCTTGAGTTGCTTCTTCCTCTTCTTCTTCTTCGACGGCTTGGCTTCCGTCGGCCACGTCCTCCGCCCAGTCGTTGCGCGCCGCGACAGCTGCCGTCGCCCTCGCCTTCTCTTGCGTGAAGAACCCCGGGCTCGCAGCGGGGGCCATGGAGCCGGAGTTGATCATCTCGTTCATCACCTCGTCTTTCGGCGCCGCCGTCGCACCGAACGGGAGTGGACCTCGTCGCAGGGCCGGCGAGAAACCCTCGTTCAGATTTCCGTCGGCGAGCTCGGGCGGCGACGGCGTGAACCTGGCCGTTTGGCCGTAGGCGCCCTCCTGGAACATGGCAGGCGACACCGGCGAGAAGCTCGACGGGGAGAAAGCCGACGGGGAACTGCTCGTACCTTGGATCGGCCACTGGCCGGGGAACACGGCGGCGGCGCCGCCGCGAGCATGGCCCATGCTCATGGCCATGGAGGCCTTCCTCGCTTGTTCGTCCTCCGCCGCCAACGCCACCCTCTTCGCGTTGAGTTTCTTCTCCCTCTCCGCCCTGGCGCTTGTTTCGATCTGGCGCCGAAGCTCGTCCGCCGCCCACTCTGCGTTGGACACACCCGGCGGCCGCTCCTTCTTCAGCCGCGACTTCCTCGGCTTCGGCGGCATGGTGGTGGACGAGACAGAGGAGGAGGAGAATGGAGATGGCTACACAGATTCGGCGGGAGAGAAAGGGGATATGCAAGAAAATTAGAGGGAAATCGACAGGATTTGGCGGTCCAGTCGCCGACTACGAGGGTCCACACGATGTTTAGCGCCAAATTCTTTCGTCTGGAGTCCCCGAGCGCGCCTCGGGGAACCTGGGATGGCGTGGGATCGCCAGATGGATTAAGGGCCAAATCCGAACGAAATCGAGAAACCGGGAGCGCTACTGGAATTACGCCGTCCGGATGGAAAAATCGTCGCTCGGGGGCCTCGTCGGGAACGAGTGGGGATGCTCTAAGAATGCAGGAAATCCTGCTTCAGTTTAAAATGTAGGAAACTCCTTAGCCATTTGCTTCATCTTCGGTTCCTTTTCTAGGAATCAATATGGCTATTCCGTAAGCTTTGTTGATTATCGATAAAAATCACGTGCCGTTTACGATGCTTATCACTAAACAAGCTGTAGATAATTCATGTGCAATTTTATCTGCCTCCCTAGGGAGACAATGTGTTTTTTTGCCTATGTACGCCTAGCATACATTACATAGTTGGTACAAGCAACATAATATAAGGAGGGTACAAACGGATGTACTCCCTCCGTCCTCAAATAAGTGGACATCTAGCCTCAAACTTTGTCCATGAAAGAGTGTACTTCTATGTTCCCAATGCACTTTAAATTAGTAAAAGTTATTTCTCTCTCATCGCATGGAAATCAAACCCAATAATATTCAACACATGTTATCTTAATTTTATACATGCACTTAGCCTATTGGAGATGAAATAATTAAAGAGGAGAGAGATGTTGGTTGCATCTTCCCAATACAATTTTTCTCTCTTTTTACTAATTTACCTTGAAAATCCCGCACGTCCACTTATTTATGGACGGAGGGAGTACTGCTGCAAACTGCACCACCACAACTAGCAAGAACACACACCCTCCGCCATCGTCGGAGAAGAAGAGCACTAGCAGTCTGTCCACAATTTAGCGCTGAAGAAACCCCTATCCATGAGGCATTAACGAGCCGCAATAGCCACCAGCTCCGTAACACTAGATCTAACCCGATAAAGAATATCAGTAGGAGGAGCACTCCGAGCCTCTTCAACACCGGATCCGGACCAGCGTCACCCCGCCCTTCAAGCTGTCGGATCTCCCACCATGTTCCACAAACATGCCGCAGTTCAGGCCGCCACACTCTAAGAGCGGCCAATCCTTGCCGCCACGCCATGACGCAACGCCAAAACGAAGCCACTCCAACAACTTCGACTCCACAAGCCTCTCATCAGCGTCAACAACACGTCTGTTGACCAGTGACATGGACTGGGAGACCATTATTCTGAAGACCACCATCAACATGTGACCCACCATGATGCTGACAGAGGAACCTCGAAAGCCAGAAAACCAAGAACTACAACACACACACACAAACGATAACCGAGTCTCCCCTCCCCATCATGATGCCAGAATGGCGATCGAACGGGAAGGGGAGCGGCAAGCTCGTCAGCGAGAAACCACGCAATATCCAGAAAACTAGAACTTCCACCTCTAGGCAACATAAAGACAACATAAACACGTTCACGGCTGTGTGCATCCTAACTATACAGAGACCGGATCTATTTCTTAAAGTAATAAAGAGCCCATTTTCAAAAAACATAAACACGTCCATTCTTTGCCAGCCACTTGTATCACTTCAGTACTTCACAACTAAAATCGTGGAAGAAACTTGCAGCAGGCAGCCACAAATCAGCCCTCATTCTCGCGAATTACCGCACCCCAAGCACTAGCAAGAGACTCACAACGAAATGGAGGCATCAACATTTAGAGCATCTCCAGTCGCGTCCCCCAAACCGTCTCCCAAACGGCGCCGGATTGAGCGTTTGGGGGACGTGTTTTGTTCGTGCCGCGTTTGGGGGACGTCTCTCCCCAGCGGCGTCCCCCAATCGAGGTCCCAAACAGTTTTTTTTAACACTTTTGCTTTGTCATTTCTACAAACACCTTGTGGCCGGCAAGCTCCGGCGAGCTGCTCTTCCGTCCATACCGCCGTGGCAGAGCAGAGGCGAGGAGAAGGCGGCCAAACAAAGGAGAGCGTAGCCGGCAATGGGCAACAACATCGGCGGGCGGCGGAATGGCGCGAAGGCAGTGGCGGAGCCAGTCGGGCTAGCTAGCCCGGGCAGACTCCCAAAGTTCATGGCGATGGAGTATTTTGCCCAGCTGAAGCTCCGCCACTGCACAAAGGTGATACAGCTGGACGGCACAGCGTTCCGAGTGAAGTCGCCGGCGTACGCGGGCACGGTGCTGCGTGAGCACCCGGCCTCCAGCTCCTAGACTCCGAGCAGGTGAAGCTGCTGGGCGTCCGCACACGCCCGTTGCAGCTCGACGCGCAGCTCCGCCCCGGCCGGCTCTACTTCCTCGTCGCTCTACCCCAGCCCACGGCGCCCCCGCGCCGCGCCTGGTGCGGCGCGCTCCACGTCGGCGCGCGCGAGCGGCTCGAGTCTCTCATGCTCACGCGCCGCTCCACCTCCGATCTCACCTTCCCCACCGCAACGGCGTCGCCCGCGGCGTCAGACGGCGGCGAGCCCGTGCAGCTCAGGAGGCGCCTTCCCAAGGAATGGCTGTGAGGTCGTCGCTTTCCTCATAATTAGGCTGTTGGAGAAGACAACAAGTACAGAGAAAAAGGAGAGAGAGAGAGTGACATGTGGGCCTGCTGCATGTGGGAGATGAGAAATCTGCTGTCCGGCGTCCCCGCACCATCCCCTATGTATCAGGGACGCACCCAGACGCCGGACGCTATTTGGGGGACTTCCGGACAAAAAAAAAACGATTTGGAGACTGCGACTGGAAGAGATTATTTGTCCGGCGTCCCCTAAATCGCTTTGGGGGACGGTTTGGGGGACGCGACTGAAGATGCTCTTAGTTTTGCCCGTTGAGGCTTTGGTTTGCTTCCGTTTGATTGCGCCTACGTTTACACATTGTTTAGACGCCATTGCAGAATTAGCAACAATAGGGAGGATGGACATTTTGCATTGACGTTTGAGGTTTCCTGTAGACAAGTTAGGGGAGGTGCGAAGTTGTCTCGGAGGAGGATGCTTGACCGCAATTTAGTGTACACATGCGAACTTAGAATTTGGCTTGTAGGAGTATTTTTCTTGTGAGAATTGGCAAAACATGACTCTCCATTCGAAACTGGGCTCAAACGACTATCCATTCAAACATGACTCTCCTCGGTGCTAGCCATTTCAGCAACAGGTCTTGTTAATTTAACATTTTTGTTAGCAAATAAACAACGATTCACGGTTCGGGGCCACCATTGTCAATACTAAGGCTTGAGAAGTCGGTGGAGTTTTCTTTGGCGCCAAACCATTTAGGCAAGCAAAAAGGTCTATAGGCCAACACAAAGGTAAAAAATGTCGAGATCTCAAAGCTCTGTGCCTGGGCTGGTGGTTCTGGCATGTTAATCGTTGTTACGTTCGCCAAACCATAAGTTGTTCTCCGTGTCAATACTCACCCCTGATGTTGACCTAGTTAAGTTCGATGTCGGAATGGCTAGCACCGAGCAAAATGGGTCATATTTGGTTGGCTGAAGTATCATGCTATGATCATCTTTACCTGAACTTTCAATTTGGGGATAATTTATTCAAAAACATGTACTATATTTTCTTCTGCGGTCATTTGACCTTGTATCGAAATGGTTAGATACAGTGGCGGAGCTTGACAGGAAATCGAGAGGGAGGGGGGCAAAAAGCAAAATACGAGTATTTAGGGGGACAAAAGCTCAGAAAATTTCCTTCTAAGCTGCTCCAAAAAAATCCTTCAGAGTTTGATGCAAAGCTAGGGGGTGTTGCCCCCCCCTCCCCAACTTGCAGTAAGCTCCGCCACTAGTTAGATATGAATTTGCATGCCAAAATATAATTTAATTTTCTGGCTAATTAATTAACAACTTGTTCCCAACATATTTATAATTAAAACAAGTCATGAAACAGAGTGAAATGTTGATGTATTTTTATATTATGCACCCTTTATAATAGTGTAGTCTCATATTTTTTTGTACTCCATTGTTTCTGGTTTATAGGTCTTGTGTATATCGTAGACCATTAATTTGACCAATATAATATAATATGAAACCTGTGCCATTATAAAGTATAATATATGAAAATTTCGAATGATACATCTTTTTGATATATACCTCTTATTAGCTGGCAACTTGACAATATAGGGGTATGTGGAGAATCTACAAACCGTAACAGAGAGGGTACATGATTCACAAATTTTATAGTTTTTATATGAAATTTGTGGGAACTTTTTAATCTAAAGAGAAATTACTAAGTCAAACTAATGCTAGATTTTTGGTCAATTTACATCATATTATGTTTGGATATTTTTCAGTTTTGAAATTTCATATTTGACTAAGGCTAGAATATTTATGTAACCAAAATCTTAAACCCTGGTAAGGACCATGTATGATGTATTTAAGTAATTTATATGGTAATCTCCATTATCTATTGTACTTCTTTTTCGGACTTCCAAACATTTCAAATGCAGCTTTCATCATTATTTATCACATTGTTGCATCTGCATAAGCTAATAAAATTACAATAGCATATCAAAATAATTGTTAATAAAAAATAAGAATAACAGGCAATTTTTTTTTTTTTTGCGGCGAACAGGCAATGTATGATACAAGTTAGTATATCCACTCAAATTTTGTTGACACTAGTTCCACGACATCAATAAGAACCGAACGGATGGATTAAACCCAACCAATACATCTGAGCTTCGTTTATTTATCTTTGTTCTTCCAAATATTCCTAGCTAGTACTACTATTTGGAATAGGATTCCGGGGCAGGAGATAACACCGTCACTAGCTGCGGCTGCCCGTTTTGCCTTTCTTAGAAGCAAATTACAAGACTTCACAAAATGGCATCACACCTTATTTGTCCTGCACACGCTAGGAAAGATGTCTGGCTTTTCTCGTACAAATAGTGTGAGGGGGAGGATGTCGTCCCGCCGCGCACATCAACCACTGCCTTCAAATATTCTTGGCAACTTGATATATCTTATGTACGTAGGCATGTCTCGAATCGATGCGGGCACATGCATTTTTGAGCAAAAATGAATAGAATCAGTTCACAGGTTTTCAGTCAACTCGGAGATAACACTAGATCAATATTTTGCCATGGAATATCACTGTTGAGATTGAGCAGCACAAGGAGTCAAGGAGTTGTACATGTCGAAGTGGGATCCGCCAAAATCTATTTACAATTTATAATATTATTTCTGTAGTGTAGTTCTGAGACCAAAATTAATAGCAAAAATAAACTAGAAGTGGAACTTTGGTGGGATCCCACTTGCATCTCTACATGTCCTTATATATGCAAATTAGAGGTTGGAGCTTTTTTCTTGGAAAATTATATCATGCCCACTTTAGTTTTTTTTTGGTTTGATACATGAATACGGAGTACATGATAATTGCTAGCCGTTCGAGTTTTTCCCTGTGGTCGGATGCAATTCTCAATTTCTGACGTGCCACATGGCGAATTTTCATTGGGTCACGTAGAAAATTTGGCGTGCGCCATTGTATTCCTTTTTTTTATGTTATATATATATCATTTTCTAGGTCAAACATAATCTTCTCAAAAAACAAACAAAACAAGATAAAACCTCACAGAATAAAAATCAAGTAGGCCTAAGACTCTTTCCATTTTTTCCCGTTATGTAGATGCGTGGCTAAGACTCTCTTGGTGACCTTGCCTCGCAAAAGAAGCAAACTTTTATTGCAATTATTATTCTGCTGCACTGCCTATCGAGCTGGTGATCTGATCCATGCTTATCCGAGTCAGAGCGCGTAATATATGACCCCAAAACTCTTCTCTAGGACCCGTATCTGCACCTTTGATCAATGGGGATATACAATTTGTTTATCATGGAATTAACCTATGAGAACAGACCCTGTAACCGACCCGTGCAACACGCTTGTAGCACACTATTTTTCGCACAAAAATTCGCACGCGTTATGGAGTTCAGTCGCTACATGGGTCGCATTGCAAACGGCCGATGACCTCACTCACGGAGTACATGTTGTTCATGTGCCAAACCAGCACCAAACTAAACGTGCAAAAGGATTTGGAGCTACGAAAATAGGAACGCCAGACCCGCTCTTTAAAAAACCGCCCTGTGCCAAACACGCACTACACACGTTTGGTCACGGCCTTTCTAGAATGCACCACGCCATGAGCACATTGAACGCTATTTTTAGCTAGAAAACTGGTGGATATTTGAGAGAAAATTTGCAACGAGAACGGTAAAACTTTGGGGCACGATATTTCAGTAGTAGCGCTGTAAAATTTTGGAATTTGGTCCGTGCGAGAACTAGGTCAGAACTGAGGAAGGCGTAAGCCGGTTGGGTTCGCGTCCGACTCAGCGCTGGCTTGGAGGAGCCGCAGCCTGGCTCGAGCGGCCCGGACGCAACCGCGGCGGTATAAATAGCCTCCCACGCCCCACCATTCCTTCCACCGCAAATCAGTCACCCGGTTAAATCGAGAGCAATTTTACCGTTTCCGTCCGGCAAATTCCACTCTTCTTCTTCCTCCCGTCGGTCGGCCACCAAGCAAGCACAGACCCAGTCGCGAGCAATGGCGGCCGCGCTCAGGAGGGCCGTCGCGCAGCGCTTCGCGGCCGCGCCGCAGGCCACCTACGGGATGCGCCGCTTCACGCAGGAGCGGCCCGCGTTCCGCCCCACCATGCCCCCGGACGCCGGGTTCTTGCCCCTGGCCGACCGGATCCGCGACCACCTCGGCGTTTCCTTCCCGCGCATCAACCTCGACGGCCTCGTCCCGCCCGCCGCTCCCCCTGCCCCGGCCCCGGCGCCGGCGAGAGAGGAGGCGCGGGCTGATGTAGGCAGCCTGACGGTGGCGGAGGCGCGGAAGGTGCTGCGCGCCACGCAGATGGAGGCGGCGCGGGCACGGGTGCGGGCGTCCCGCGAGGGCGCCGTGCCCTACGCCGACTTCCTCAGCCTCTGCTGCGACGCCGCGGGCGCCGACGCCGGACCCTCCGTCGCGCGCGCGCTCGACGAGTCCGGATCCGTCATCGTCCTCGGCAAGACCGTCTTCCTCAGGCCCGAGATGGTACGACCCTACTTCTCCCCACCACCATTCATTCCAAATCCATTTTTTACGTTGCTTGATCCGTCTGTGCTTCTTTCCCCAACCTTGTTTTCGTCTAGTTGTGTGCTTTGCAGTTAGCACAGAGAAAGACACGTTTGCTCCTCCCTCTCTTGTACTGTTCATTTTAAATTGATCCGGGCGACCGGGTGCGCATTTTCACAAGGCTCGAGATCTGACGAGATTTTCCGCGTGTTTTGCATGTTTCTTCCCAACAGGAAAACTACCAAAGAAACCGGAGGTGTTCTAAAACAATAGAGCAGTTCGTTGACAGACACCCAAAGTTTCGGGGGGATTTTATCCTATCCCCCCGTTCCTTCCTCCAAGATGGGAGTGTCTTTTCTTCTCTCAAAACCACAAGGAAACATAACATCTACTAATATCTATCTAGCCCCTCGATCTAAATCTGAGGAGGGAAGAAACAATTTTCTTTTCTTTTACAAAAAAAAAAAAAACTCCGATGAATGAACATGAGGAGAACTAACTTGCCCCTGGGCACCCTAAATCTTCGAAAAGAACTTTTGCACGTTATACAGATTGGCTGGCGTCTAGTCAGCGTGAAGAGGATAATGGCTCCATTATTTGGGGAATTGGGCTTTGGTCCATATTATTTCACCACATGTTTCAAATCAAACTAGTATAATGTTTCATAGTGAAGTATTTCACTGGATATTCAACTCATTAATGGTGCCAGCATACACCCATCATATGCCAGTATGGTGCTGCTAGATTGATATACCTTTTGAGCATGTCATACATCCCAACAAATTTAGTTACTCACATATGGAAATATTTGTGCCAGTAGCAGTTTGCTCAAAAGTCCTTCCATGGGTGCCGGTATTCCCTGTTATGGTCATGAGATCAGCCCTTTCTGCCAATTGTGACATGAATGTCCCATCATGCAGTGGTGTCCTTGTCACTAGTTCATTTGATAGGGTAGAAATCGTTTGGTCCAAGAATAATAATAATGGATATATTAGAATTGCTTGAAATTGGAGAGTAGACTCCTAGAGAAATGAGACCTAAATGAAAAGAATTAAACATTAGATACTTTGGCATAATGATAGGAGTGAACTATAAGATGGTTGTGTTTTTAGAGTAGATATGTAGCATACATGTAGTAGGCATTTCAGAATTCAATCAACTGCGTCCAAATGAAGTTGATTTTGTTATTAAAGTTGATCTTGTTAGTACTATTTGTTTTTGAGATGGAAACTATTGTGACTAAAATTAAGTCTCGTCTTTGTTCCTGATGAACACATAAAGCTTCATGCCTTCCGAATTTGAATAATAGTAGACTAACAGGGTGCTAACAAGTCATGACAGATCTACTTTTCTTATATTCTGGGTGACCTTCCCCCCAAAAAAACAATGTTGTCTGGTGACCTAAACAAAAGTTAGGGAACAGCATCACATGCCATGTGGTTCAGATTAGGTCATAACACTCATAGACAAGATAAGTGTACCATTTATTCTTTATTTTCCGTTGGTCCAGCTGTGGTCGCAGTGACTCGGCAAGTTGTCCCTTGCAAGTTGTGGAGGCAGGCGGTGGCAAAAATAGTTTTGGAAAATCTTTTACATGATTTAGTCCTGAGTACAGATTAGGCCATAGCACTCATAGACAAGATATGTAGTACTATTTGATCTTTGTTTTTGCGTGGTCCAGTTGTAGTCTCAGTCAGACTCGTGAAGCCGCCCCTTGCAAGTTGTGGTGCTGGCAGTCACTGTAAAATATTTTCGAAAATGGTTTACATGATTTAGTCTCATAGCTACAACATTCCTTCAAAGATCAAAACCTTTTCCTTGTACTTTCTAAAACCTATTTGATTACGTGTTGAGGACACATACATTTATTTAGGTATATGAAAAACAGTTTTCACTTGTTTTGAAAGGTCTAATTATGTTCAGTTGTAGACAGAGTTTTCTCCTATCAGCATTGCTGTTTACTTTGATAGAACTCCCTTAAAAAGAAGAGCAGCCAAGTAAATTTCGGAAATGTTTTTGTCCTTGTTATTCAAATTGCAGGTTGTGAAAGCAATTGAGAAGGTGATACCCATGCCGCGAGCCCCAGCCATCGCCGAGAACGACCCTGCAAGGGAAGAGCTGAAGGCGATGGAGGCCGTGAAGGCGGACATCGACCGCAGAGCCACGCTCCAGGTGCGGCGGGAGCTGTGGGGAGGGCTGGCTGCCCTGGCCCTCCAGACGGCCGGCTTCATGAGGCTGACGTTCTGGGAGCTGTCTTGGGACGTGATGGAGCCCATCTGCTTCTTCGTGACCTCGACCTACTTCATGGCCGGCTACGCCTTCTTCCTCCGGACCAAGAGGGAGCCCTCGTTCGAGGGCTTCTTCCAGAGCCGCTTCCTGGTGAAGCAGAAGCGCCTGATGAAGGCCCGGGACTTTGATCTCCGCCGCTACAGCGAGCTCCGGCGAGCCTGCGGCCTTCCGTCGCTGCAAGCTCAAAGTAGTCCCTGCGAGTTCGCCCAGGATAGCAATTGCCATTCTTACTGCCAGTGTCATTGATCTGTTATTGCCAATTCTTTGTGCCCATTTGATGTGGCTGCTCTTCATGTACCGTTCTGGAACGCGGAGCGTACTCATTGGAGAATTTTAAGTTGGATTCAGGTTAAAACTCGAAATGGGGAGTGTCCTTGTGGATGCATCTGAGATCTGAGGTAGACGAGGGAGGATCAGCGTGTATATACCGGCTGTAAACAATCTTTGAGATAAAAAAAAAATTCATAAGAGAAAAAAATCGTCCCATGACAGAGCAGGTGTCGCAATCGTCATCCAGCAACTTCTGACACGGCAATAGTCCATGTAAGAATGTCTATTTTTTTTCCCTAGTTGGTCCTCCTGTCTTATTCTTTAACCTAATCAAAATGATCTTGTAAAGAATCAAAAGCATCAAAAAGGCATCCTCAACGGCTACACCGCTGAAAGCACCGGAGCCGTCAGCATTTCTTTCTGCCCGTCCTTTTCTCGCTGTCCGTTTGGACTCTGTCATCATCCCCCACAAGTTTGGTGGGCTTTGATGCTTCCCCTCGTGACCGTCCGTTGCTATCGCCTCCCACGCCCAGCTGTAGTTTAACTCGTCACAGCAAGGAACTAGTGGCTGGCACGACACGACACCGCAGATCAACACGTACCCAAATACCGGGTACCTCCGTGGTTAACTCGCGTGGAGGAAGAGGAACCAGTGGCTGGCACGGCACCACGCAGCCATAGGCAAATTTGACACGCACTGCTGTTCCAGCAATCTACCATTGCCTATTCGTGAACAATTAAGAGAACCAACTTTTGTTAGATGGTTAGCGGCAAGCCGGCAATGGTATCCAGCCTATCAAGCCTATGAAACATCAAATCTTAGGTTTAACGTTTTTAGTTGTTCTAGATTATTAGGCAATTTTCGAGTGAGTTTAATTAGCGAAAGCAACATACTTAATCATACATCAGACTAAACACATGCATTAGATCCGAACATGGAACAAGTAGTAGTGCAAGATAAGAGATGAAAAACACGTACATCACGACTGAGAAGGTTAAAACAGCAGCAACACCATGGCCATCGTTGATGTCGCCTATAGTGTAGTCAGATTTGTCGAGGAAGCAGTCGAACCGACGAAGTAGAAAACAAACAATAGCGAGCAGTCGCGCCGAGATGCTCCCCAAAAACCTTATCGCCCGCCTCCCGGTGCAGGATCTCGACGGACGGAATTTCGGAGGCCTGCTCTCTCGAACGGCTTTGCACGCAATCACCGGGATGGGGAAAGCTAGAGAGTAGCGAAGCAAAAAAAGAACTTTTTTGTTGAGAGAGAGACAGACTTGTGAGCGTGAGACTCCAGATCTGTTCGGTCTCCTGGTCTCCTGGTATAGCCTGTGAGGAGAGCCGGCTTCCTCGAAGGTATCTCGAACTCGAACTCGAGTCACGAAACGCGACGTGCGTGACAAGACGAGGCGAGGCGGCCGGCCGAGGAGGAGGAGTGCGTAAGGGATCCTTCTCTTCTCACTCACTTGGAAGGACTAGAAGAGCAGCCCTTATATACCACTCCAACTCTTTCAACTAGCAATGTGGGACTAAACTTTGTGCCCCAAGGATGTCCCGAAGCTACCAACGTGATGGGCCTTGAGATTTTAGGATTTGTAGGTTACATGGGTTGTTTTACTGGGCTGCAGCCCATCTATATCCAACAACCTCCCACCAGATCTCAGAGGCACATCAGATGGCACATTAGTTTCATTCGTTATTTAATATACCTGCACTTCAGTGCAGACTGTTAAGTTAAACCTCCACCTAGGCAAGGAGCTGCGCTTAACTACAGCTGAACAATGGACTATGCCTTCAGTTGTCAGCCTTGTGCAGCAAGTTTCACTCAATGTCGACACGGTACTAGGCTACCATAGCCTTCCCCTCGGGTGGAGCTTATAAGTCATACTCCTCGGTCCTTGATGAGCTTACTAGAGATTCACCCAAATCTCTCACAATGTGACCAACAATGTGAAAGAACATCTCTCACATTATGTTTTGAGTGTATGATATCAATATATGTGATACACTAATGTTTGTTTAAGTGGTACAGGGATTACATAGATTCATATTTATGTGTGTTGGATTTGGTCGGTCTGTCAAAAGTTAACAGCAAAAAGATGGCCAGGCCGGATAATCCGGGCCGGATATTGTTGAAATATCCGGCCCCCAGATTTCGGCTAAGTCAAATGAGGAAAAGCAATAAAGATAGGGGCGGATTTTTGCCCGGATATTGTCCCGGTATTGTACCAGGGCCGGAATATCCGGGCCGGATATTTTGGGAATATCCGGCCCCCTCGAATTTGGCTAAGGACTGGACGAAAAACAAGTCTGGCATAGGGCCGGATATTTGGCCGGATAAAGTCACTGTTTTGTCCCGAAGGCCGGATTATCCGGGGCGGATTATCCGGCCCCTACTTAGGCCGGAATATCCGGCCCCCCGGAAGCTGCAACGGCTCAATTTTGAGGGGAGGTATAAATACCCCTTCTTCTACCTTGGTTGCTTGCTCAATCATTACACAAGAAATCTGCCAAGCCACCTCCATTAGAGCCACCTCAAGAAACTCAAGATTTGCAAGATCTCCTTCCTCCCCCAACCAAAGCTCTTGATCTTTGGAGATTCGAAGGAGAAGACACCGATCTACATCCTCACCGAAGCGTTCTTCATTTCCCCCTCTCTTGTTTGAGAGATCTCATGCTAGTGTTCCTATTTGATTCCCTAGTTGATTTGTGTTGATGTATTGTTGTTGATTGTTGTGTTGTAACAGATTTGGGAGCCTCCAATTTGGTTGTGGATGTGTGCCCCAAGAACCTTGTAAAGGCCCGGTTTCCGCCTCGAGGAAATCCCTTAGTGGAAGTGGGCTAGGCCTTCGTGGCGTTGCTCACCGGAGATCTGAGTGAAGCCTTCGTGGCTGTTGGTTTGGCTTTCGTAGCAACCACACTCCTCCAAACATAGACGTACCTTCTTGCAAAGGAAGGGAACTACGAGAATCATCTCCGTGTCATCGCGTGCTCCACTCTCGGTTACCTCTATCCTATTCTATCTCTATATTGCTTAGATATATCTTGCTTAGTTGTTAGCCTTGTCATATAGGTAAATTCACTTAGTTGCATATCTAGAGAATTTACCTTTTGTGTCAAGCCTAAATTGAAAAAGAACTAAAAATTGGTTAGCACCTATTCACCCCCCCTCTAGGTGCGGCATACGATCCTTTCAATTGGTATCAGAGCCTCGGCTCTTATTTCGGGCTTAACCGCCTAAGAGTATGCCGGACGATGGACCATCGGAAGGGGAGACTAGGCCGGTCACCATGAAGGATATCAACTCGTTGAAATCATCCATGGATGCTCAAATGGAAAGCATGAGAAAAATGATTTCCGAGCTTTTGGCTCCTCCCCGTCCCGTGGCTCCCACCATAGAGGTTAATATCACGGATGCGGTTGTAGAGGGTGATACTTCGGTATTACCCTCCGCTACCACACCCATGGATGGTGATAACTCAAAAACTGACAAACCCCCCATTGCATCTCCTAAGGGAACTAGTGGAAGTGAGAGCTACAATCGAGTACCTCCACCTTTCCAATCACCCGATATACCGGTTCCCCATCCTCATATAAACATCCGGGGCGACCCACCTAAGTTTTCCGTTAATGATTACGATACTTGGCAATTTGAGTTTAGCTCTCATGTTCGCAGTGCCTCCAATGAACTTTGGAGAATCATCGAGGAAGGCTTCAATCCTTACAACCCCAAGAAGTTGACTAGAAGAGAAGCGGTTGATAGTCAACTCAACAACACCGCCTTGCACATGATTCAAACCGCCGTGGGGACAAAGGAGTTGACTCGTGTTCAGCATTTCACCACCGCCAAGGATGCTTGGGATGCTTTGGCCGCGAGTTTCATTGGAAGCGAGAGCACAAGAAGGAACAAGTATAATGCTCTTCGGAATAAAGCCGAATGATTCATGAGGCTTCCGGATGAAGATCATGAAGACATGTATGGAAGACTTCTCACCGTTGCCGACGCCTTCCGGATTGTTGGTGCCTCTCACATTAATGACTCTTGGATCAAGGAGAAGTACATTGAGTGCATGATGCCGTTCGAGCCTATTGATGTCAAGACTCTTGTCGGAAGAGAATGCTATGCCTCTCTCACCTCTCAACAAGCCGTGCACGAGATGCAAGCTCTCAAGGTCCTTGAGCAAAACTCTCATGATTCCCGTAATCGTGCCATTGGGATGACAAAAGGGTCCAACCTTGCCTTGGTGGTCAACCCCGTGCAAGAAGTGATTCCTCAAGAATCTTATAGGGCATCTTGGAGCATGACCTATCCGGAAGACTTGGAACACCACTACCATGACCACATGGCATTCCATGCAAACACCTTTTGGATTGATCCTTCCAAGGCCAAGGAGGACAACATCAAGAGAAACAACTCAAGGGGTCCCTCAAGCTCGGGCCCAAGAACAAGATCTTGCTACAATTGCAATGACAAGCGTCATTTCATTGCCGAATGTCCTTATGAGAATAGGGAGACTCATGGTGGAAGGCTCATCCCCAAGGACAAGAGCAAAGACTCAAAGGGCAAATATTCAAAGCCCCTCAACAAGAAATTCTACAACAAGAACAAGAAGGGCAAGAGGCCCTCAAGGATTGTGCTAGTGGCTAATGAAGAATACTCTTCCGATGAGATTGCAAGTGCTAGTGATGATGATGAAGAGGAAAGCTCAAGAGAAGTGGCCGCCATTGTCACCACCAACATTCCCTCTTCATCTCTCTTTGATTCACCCAATGAGAACCCTCAACGCAAGAATGCACATTGCTTCATGGCAAGGTCCACCTTGGACACATCTATTGTGCTATCAACTCAAGAAGAGTATACCTCCGGAGATGAAGATGTTGATGATGAAGAAGATGCAACCTCAAATGGATTGGTTGCCCTTGCCTCCCTCGCTACTAGCTCTTCATCAACAAGTGAATCTCCCAATGAGGTCATTCATGTGGAGGAAGAAAGTTGCCTCATGGCTAAATCTTCCGAGGTATCATCTCCTAACCCCTCTATGCCTAACATTGCTAATGATCTAGGGGTTGATCCCGTTAGTCTAAAAGTGAAACAAGAAATGCTAGAGTTTGATGATTTCATTAGTAACCTACAAGGTAACACTAAGAAGCATGTTTCAAGTCTTATGGTTCGTATGGCTCAACTAAATGATACTCTTGAGAAAAAGTGCCAAATAGAGAGAGAGGACTCTCTAGAAATACATGCTCTTAAAAATGCTCTTGAGGAATGTCAAGAAACTATAGCATCTCTTGAAGAGAAGCTAGAAAGTCTTGAAGAACCTCAAGATAAACTTAACAAGCTCACTAAAGCTAGAGATCTTGCTAGAGCTAAGACTAAAGTGCTTATAAAGGAAAAGGCCAAATTTGGTGTTGATCATGAGAAACTTGTGAAGGATCTAGATGAACTAGTCAAGGCTCACAAAGCCTTGAAGAGTGAATACTCTCTCCTCTCCGAGTCTTATGAGCAACTTCAAATTAGGCTTGCTTCATATGACATACCTAGTACCTCTACTCCTTCATGTGATCATGCAAATATAATTGAGGAAAATGCTAGGCTGAAAGATGAACTTGCTAGGACCTCCTCTCCCCAAAGTAAACTTTCCTTGGATGATCTTTTGAGTAAGCAAAGGTCAAACAATGGGAAGGAGGGACTTGGTTTTAATACCAAGGCTAAAAAGGCAAACAAGAAAAAGACCAAGCCCGCACATGAGAAAGCTAATGGTGAACCCCGAAAGGGCAACACCATTAATGATGATGGTGCGGGAATAGATAACCCTCACTATGTTCTCTTTAAAGATTATTATGGTGATGTTTATGCTAAATATGTTGGTCCATATGATGGTTATGTTGCTTGGTCTATTTGGGTTCCAAAGACCCTTGTTGCTAACAAAAGAGGACCCATTGAAAAATGGGTACCTAAATCTAAGAATTGATCTCATGTAGGACTATGCCGCCGGAGGTTCAAAATGGGTACTTGATAGTGGATGTACAAGTCATATGACCGGCGGCAAGAACCTCGTCAAGGAGTTGAGGCCCAACATAAATAATATCACCGTCTCCTTTGGCGATAATTCTACATCCGAGGTATTGGGTTTTGGCAAGGTTGTGGTTGCACACAACATTACTCTTGTGGATGTCATGCTTGTCAAAACCCTTGGTTACAATTTGCTTTCCGTTTCCGCCCTTGGCAAGATGGGTTTCGCCGTCTTTATTGATAAAGATATTGTGGTCCTCTTGTGGAGCAAGACTCTAAAAGTCGCATTCGTTGGGTATCGCGAACACAACTTGTATGTGGTGGACTTTTCGGGGACCACCACGACAAGTGCGATGTGCCTATTCGGAAAGGCGGACGTGGGTTGGTTGTGGCATCGCCGCCTAGCCCATGTCAACATGAGAACTTTGCAAAGTCTTCACAAGGGGAACCATATTGTGGGACTAATGGAAAATGTGTCTTTTGCCAAAGATCGTGTTTGTAGGGCTTGTGTTGAAGGCAAAATGCATGACTCTCCGCACCCAAGCAAGACCATCATCTCTTCCAAGAGGATCTTGGAGCTCCTTCATGTGGATCTCTTTGGTCCCGTTACTCATGCAAGTCTTGGTGCGAAGAAACATTGCTTGGTGATTGTCGATGACTACTCAAGATACACTTGGGTCTACTGATGGCGTGTAACTCACACGTTCGTTGGGAACCCCAAGAGGAAGGTATGATGCGCACAGCAGCAAGTTTTCCCTCAGAAAGAAACCAAGGTTTATCGAACCAGGAGGAGCCAAGAAGCACGTTGAAGGTTGATGGCGGCGGGATGTAGTGCGGCGCAACACCAGGGATTCCGGCGCCAACGTGGAACCTGCACAACACAACCAAAGTACTTTGCCCCAACGAAACAGTGAGGTTGTCAATCTCACCGGCTTGCTGTAACAAAGGATTAATCGTATTGTGTGGAAGATGATTGTTTGCAGAAAACAGTAGAACAAGTATTGCAGTAGATTGTATTTCAGTATAGAGAATTGGACCGGGGTCCACAGTTCACTAGAGGTGTCTCTCCCATAAGATAAACAGCATGTTGGGTGAACAAATTACAGTTGGGCAATTGACAAATAAAGAGGGCATGACCATGCACATACATATCATGATGAGTATAGTGAGATTTAATTGGGCATTACGACAAAGTACATAGACCGCCATCCAACTGCATCTATGCCTAAAAAGTCCACCTTCAGGTTATCATCCGAACCCCCTCCAGTATTAAGTTGCAAAGCAACAGACAATTGCATTAAGTATGGTGCGTAATGTAATCAACAACTACATCCTTAGACATAGCATCAATGTTTTATCCCTAGTGGCAACAGCACAACACAACCTTAGAACTTTCATCCTTTGTCCCAAGTGTCAATGCAGGCATGAACCCACTATCGAGCATAAATACTCCCTCTTGGAGTTACAAGCATCTACTTGGCCAGAGCATCTACTAGTAACGGAGAGCATGCAAGATCATAAACAACACATAGATATAACTTTGATAATCAACATAACAAGTATTCTCTATTCATCGGATCCCAACAAACGCAACATATAGAATTACAGATAGATGATCTTGATCATGTTAGGCAGCTCACAAGATCCGACAATGAAGCACAATGGGGAGAAGACAACCATCTAGCTACTGCTATGGACCCATAGTCCAGGGGTAGACTACTCACACATCACTCCGGAGGCGACCATGGCGGCGTAGAGTCCTCCGGGAGATGATTCCCCTCTCCGGCAGGGTGCCGGAGGCGATCTCCTGGATCCCCCGAGATGGGATCGGCGGCGGCGGCGTCTCTGGAAGGTTTTCCGTATCGTGGCTCTCGGTACTGGGGGTTTCGCAACGGAGGCTTTAAGTAGGCGGAAGGGCAGGTCAGGAGGCGGCACGAGGGCCCCACACCACAGGGCCGCGCGGCCAAGGGGGGGGGGGTCGCGCCGCCCTATGGTTTGGGCGCCTCGTGGCCCCACTTCGTCTCCTCTTCGGACTTCTGGAAGCTTCGTGGCAAAATAGGCCCCTGGGCGTTGATTTCGTCATATTCCGAGAATATTTCGTTACTAGGATTTCTGAAACCAAAAACAGCAGAAAACAAAGAATCGGCACTTCGGCATCTTGTTAATAGGTTAGTTCCGTAAAATGCACGAATATGACATAAAGTGTGCATAAAACATGTAGATAACATCAATAATGTGGCATGGAACATAAGAAATTATCGATACGTCGGAGACGTATCAGCATCCCCAAGCTTAGTTCTGCTCGTCCCGAGCAGGTAAAACGATAACACAGATAATTTCTGGAGTGACATGCCATCATAAACTTGATCATACTATTTGTAAAGCATATGTAGTGAATGCAGCGATCAAAACAATGTATATGACATGAGTAAACAAGTGAATCATAAAGCAAAGACTTTTCATGAATAGCACTTCAAGACAAGCATCAATAAGTCTTGCATAAGAGTTAACTCATAAAGCAATAATTCAAAGTAAAGGAATTGAAGCAACACAAAGGAAGATTAAGTTTCAGCGGTTGCTTTCAACTTGTAACATGTATATCTCATGGATAATTGTCAACATAGAGTAATATAATAAGTGCAATAAGCAAGTATGTAGGAATCAATGCACAGTTCACACAAGTGTTTGCTTCTTGAGGTGGAGAGAAATAGGTGAACTGACTCAACAATGAAAGTAAAAGGATGGTCCTCCATAGAGGAAAAGCATCGATTGCTATATTTGTGCTAGAGCTTTGATTTTGAAAACATGAAACAATTTTGTCAACGGTAGTAATAAAGCACATGTATCATGTAAATTATATCTTACAAGTTGCAAGCCTCATGCATAGTATACTAATAGTGCCCGCACCTTGTCCTAATTAGCTTGGACTACCGGATCATCACAATGCACATGTTTTAACCAAGTGTCACAATGGGGTACCTCTATGCCTTTGTACAAAGGTCTAAGGAGAAAGCTCGCATTGGATTTCTCGCTATTGATTATTCTCAACTTAGACATCCATACCGGGACAACATAGACAACAGATAATGGACTCCTCTTTTATGCATAAGCATGTAACAACAATTAATAATTTTCTCATATGAGATTGAGGATATATGTCCAAAACTGAAACTTCCACCATGGATCATGGCTTTAGTTAGCGGCCCAATGTTCTTCTCTAACAATATGCATGCTTAACCATAAGGTGGTAGATCTCTCTTACTTCAGACAAGACGGACATGCATAGCAACTCACATGAAATTCAACAAAGAATAGTTGATGGCGTCCCCAGTGAACATGGTTATCGCACAACAAGCAACTTAATAAGAGATAAAGTGCATAATTACATATTCAATACCACAATAGTTTTTAAGCTATTTGTCCCATGAGCTATATATTGCAAAGGTGAATGATGGAATTTTAAAGGTAGCACTCAAGCAATTTACTTTGGAATGGCGGAAAATACCATGTAGTAGGTAGGTATGGTGGACACAAATGGCATAGTGGTTGGCTCAAGTATTTGGATGCATGAGAAGTATTCCCTCTCGATACAAGGTTTAGGCTAGCAAGGCTTATTTGAAACAAACACAAGGATGAACCGGTGCAGCAAAACTCACATAAAAGACATATTGAAAACATTATAAGACTCTACACCGTCTTCCTTGTTGTTCAAACTCAATACTTGAAATTATCTAGACCTTAGAGAAACCAAATATGCAAACCAAATTTTAGCATGCTCTATGTATTTCTTCATTAATGGGTGCAAAGCATATGATGCAAGAGCTTAAACATGAGCACAACAATTGCCAAGTATCACATTACCCAAGACATTAATAGCAATTACTACATGTATCATTTTCCAATTCCAACCATATAACAATTTAACGAAGAAGAAACTTCGCCATGAATACTATGAGTAGAAACTAAGGACATACTTGTCCATATGCTACAGCGGAGCGTGTCTCTCTCCCATAAGGTGAATGCTAGGATCCATTTTATTTAAACAAAACAAAAAACAAAAACAAACCGACGCTCCAAGCAAAGCACATAAGATGTGATGGAATAAAAATATAGTTTCAGGGGAGGAACCTGATAATGTTGTCAATGAAGAAGGGGATGCCTTGGGCATCCCCAAGCTTAGACGCTTGAGTCTTCTTGATATATGCAGGGGTGAACCACCGGGGCATCCCCAAGCTTAGAGCTTTCACTCTCCTTGATCATGTTGCATCATACTCCTCTCTTGATCCTTGAAAACTTCCTCCACACCAAACTTAGAACAACTCATTAGAGGGTTAGTGACAATAAAAATTAACATATTCAGAGGTGACACAATCATTCTTAACACTTCTGGACATTGCATAAAGCTACTGGACATTAGTGGATCAAAGAAATTCATCCAACATAGCAAAAGAGGCAATGCGAAATAAAAGGCAGAATCTGTCAAAACAGAACAGTTCGTGTTGACGAATTTTATTAGGCCACCAGACTTGCTCAAATGAAAATGCTCAAATTGAATGAAAGTTGCGTACATATCTGAGGATCATGCACGTAACTTGGCTTAATTTTCTGAGCTACCTAGAGGGAGGTAGACCCAGATTCGTGACAGCAAAGAAATCTGGAACTGCGCAGTAATCCAAATCTAGTACTTACTTTTCTATCAAAGACTTTACTTGGCACAACAAAACACTAAACTAAGATAAGGAGAGGTTGCTACAGTAGTAAACAACTTCCAAGACACAAAATAAAAACAAAGTACTGTAGGTAAAAACATGGGTTGTCTCCCATAAGCGCTTTTCTTTAACGCCTTTCAGCTAGGCGCAGAAAGTGTGTATCAAGTATTATCAAGAGGTGGTGCATTCTCAGCGGGGTGTGGAGTTTTCTCAACTATGCATCTTATATTTTCTATGTGAGTTTCAGAGGCTCCCTTTTCATTAGTCTTGGGCTTGCTACACTCATCAAACAAATCTTCAGGAACAATCCAATCAAAATTCTTTTCTAGTGCCTCACACATTCCCAAGAGCTTGCAAGGTATTGATGTTTTAATATCCCCCTCATAATTAACTTCATTAGTGTACTTTTGTCTATCCTTTTCCATCCTCTCAAGGGTACTGGCAAAGTTGGTATAAGAGCCTAGCATATTATATTTAGTGAAGACTTTTCTAGCTTCTCTCGCTATTCCCCCAAATTCTTTAAGAAGGGTTTCTAATACAAAATCTTTCTTTTCTCCTTCTTCCATATCACTGAGTGTAAGAAACATATGTTGAATCACAGGATTAAGATTAACAAATCTAGCTTCTAACGCGTGTACTAAAGAAGCAACAGCAATTTCATAAGTGGGGGCAAGTTCTACCAAGTGTCTATCTTCAAAATCTTCGACCGTACTAATATGAGTGAAAAAATCTTCTATATTGTCTTTCCCAAGGATAGACCCTCGGCCTACCGGTATATCTTTAAGAACAAACTTAGGAGGAAACATGATGAAATAAGTAAAGTAAATGCAAGTAACTAATTTTTTTGTGTTTTTGATATAGTAAACAAGATAGCAAATAAAGTAAAACTAGCAACTAATTTTTTTGTATTTTGATTTAGTGCAGCAAACAAAGTAGTAAATAAAACTAAGCAAGACAAAAACAAAGTAAAGAGATTGAGAAGTGGAGACTCCCCTTGCAGCGTGTCTTGATCTCCCCGGCAACGGCGCCAGAAAAAGAGCTTGATGGCGTGTAACTCACACGTTCGTTGGGAACCCCAAGAGGAAGGTATGATGCGCACAACAGCAAGTTTTCCCTCAGAAAGAAACCAAGGTTTATCGAACCAGGAGGAGCCAAGAAGCACGTTGAAGGTTGATGGCGGTGGGATGTAGTGCGGCGCAACACCAGGGATTCCGGCGCCAACGTGGAACCTGCACAACACAACCAAAGTACTTTGCCCCAACGAAACAGTGAGGTTGTCAATCTCACCGGCTTGCTGTAACAAAGGATTAATCGTATTGTGTGGAAGATGATTGTTTGCAGAAAACAGTAGAACAAGTATTGCAGTAGATTGTATTTCAGTATAGAGAATTGGACCGGGGTCCACAGTTCACTAGAGGTGTCTCTCCCATAAGATAAACAGCATGTTGGGTGAACAAATTACAGTTGGGCAATTGACAAATAAAGAGGGCATGACCATGCACATACATATCATGATGAGTATAGTGAGATTTAATTGGGCATTACGACAAAGTACATAGACCGCCATCCAACTGCATCTATGCCTAAAAAGTCCACCTTCAGGTTATCATCCGAACCCCCTCCAGTATTAAGTTGCAAAGCAACAGACAATTGCATTAAGTATGGTGCGTAATGTAATCAACAACTACATCCTTCGACATAGCATCAATGTTTTATCCCTAGTGGCAACAGCACAACACAACCTTCGAACTTTACATCCGTCCCAGTGTCAATGCAGGCATGAACCCACTATCGAGCATAAATACTCCCTCTTGGAGTTACAAGCATCTACTTGGCCAGAGCATCTACTAGTAACGGAGAGCATGCAAGATCATAAACAACACATAGATATAACTTTGATAATCAACATAACAAGTATTCTCTATTCATCGGATCCCAACAAACGCAACATATAGAATTACAGATAGATGATCTTGATCATGTTAGGCAGCTCACAAGATCCGACAATGAAGCACAATGGGGAGAAGATAACCATCTAGCTACTGCTATGGACCCATAGTCCAGGGGTAGACTACTCACACATCACTCCGGAGGCGACCATGGCGGCGTAGAGTCCTCCGGGAGATGATTCCCCTCTCCGGCAGGGTGCCGGAGGCGATCTCCTGGATCCCCCGAGATGGGATCGGCGGCGGTGGCGTCTCTGGAAGGTTTTCCGTATCGTGGCTCTCGGTACTGGGGGTTTCGCAACGGAGGCTTTAAGTAGGCGGAAGGGCAGGTCAGGAGGCGGCACGAGGGCCCCACACCACAGGGCCGCGCGGCCAAGGGGGGGTCGCGCCGCCCTATGGTTTGGGCGCCTCGTGGCCCCACTTCGTCTCCTCTTCGGACTTCTGGAAGCTTCGTGGCAAAATAGGCCCCTGGGCGTTGATTTCGTCCAATTCCAAGAATATTTCGTTACTAGGATTTCTGAAACCAAAAACAGTAGAAAACAGCAACTGGCACTTCGGCATCTTGTTAATAGGTTAGTTCCAGAAAATGCATGAATATGACATAATGTGTGCATAAAACATGTAGATAACATCAATAATGTGGCATGGAACATAAGAAATTATCGATACGTCGGAGACGTATCATCTACTTTCTCAAGACGAAAGATGAGACTCAACAAATATTCATTGACTTTGCTACCGAGGTGCAACGCCAACACAACCTCCTCATTATGGCAATAAGAAGTGACAACGGCTCCGAGTTCAAGAACTACACACTCAATGATTTTCTTAGTGATGAGGGGATTCGTCATCAATGTTCCGCTGCTTACACCCCTCAACAAAATGGTGTTGCGGAGAGGAAGAACCGGACTCTTATGGATATGGCAAGGTCTATGATGGCGGAGTATAAATCCCGCTATAACTTTTGGGCCGAAGCCATCTCCACCGCTTGTCACTCCTCCAACCGGCTCTATCTCCGCAAGGGCTTGAACAAGACTCCATATGAAATACTCACCGGGAACAAGCCTAATATCTCATACTTCAAGGTGTTCGGGTGTAAGTGTTTCTACAAAATCAAAGGAGTTCGTTTATGTAAATTCGCTCCTAAAGCTTTGGAGGGTATATTTGTTGGTTACGGTGCCGAGTCTCACACTTATAGAATCTTTGATAAAGCCTCCGGGATTATCATTGAATCTTGTAGTGTGAGGTTCGAAGAAAATGATGGCTCCCAAGTGGGGCAAGTTGATGTTTGTGCAGGTGATGAAATACCTCAAGATGCCATAGTAAGAATGGGTGTGGGATTTTTCCGCCCCGTTGAGGGACACGGTGTGGCGTCTCGGGAAGGACTATGCTCTACCACGGTGGAGCCCTCATCTTCTCAACATCAACAAACCCCATCAAGTGAAGCAAATGATGCACCAACCCAAGAACAAGAACAAAACCCTCCCTCTAGTGTGCAAGATCAAGGACAAGATCAAGGACAAGATCAAGGTCAAGATCAACCAAGAATTCATGATGGTTCCGACGAGTATCCATTTGATATTTGCTCCGCACCAAATGATGTCCAAGATCAAGCACATGATGTTGAGCACTCACAAGAAATTGTAGTTGCTCAAGTTGAAGGTCAAGACGGGGACCCAAAAGATCAAGTTGATCAAGTGATACCTCCAAGGCCAAGAAGAACCAAGGAGGAGATCGAGGCCCGTCGTCTAGCAAGAAGAGAAAGGAACCTTGAGCTTCGTGATCACACTCATGATAAGGTTCTTGGTGATATAAGGGCAAAGGTTTCCACAAGAAGGCAATTGGCTAATTTTAGCAACCATCATGCTTATATCTCCTTAGTGGAACCCAAGAAAGTATTTGAAGCCCTTGAAGATTCGGATTGGTTGGAAGCTATGCACGAAGAACTCAACAACTTCAAGCGCAACAAAGTGTGGACATTAGTAGAGAAGCCAAAGGGGTGCCGCAATGTTATTAGCACTAAATGGATATTCAAGAACAAGCAAGATGAGTTTGGAAGTGTTGTGAGGAACAAGGCAAGATTGGTGGCTCAAGGGTTCTCTCAAGTTGAGGGAATTGACTTTGGAGAAACCTATGCTCCCGTGGCTCGTCTTGAGTCCATCCGTATCCTTCTTGCTTATGCATCGCATCATAACTTCAAGTTACAACAAATGGATGTGAAAAGTGCATTTCTTAATGGTCCTATACATGAAGAGGTTTATGTTAAGCAACCCCTGGGGTTCGAGGATCTCAACTTCCCTAACCATGTCTACAAGCTCGATAAAGCTCTTTATGGTCTCAAACAAGCTCCTAGAGCTTGGTATGAGCACCTTAAGGAATTATTGGTAGACCGTGGGTTTGATGTTGGGCTAATCGATCCCACTCTTTTTACTAAGAGGGTCAATGGGGAGCTTTTCGTTTGCCAATTATATGTTGATGATATTATCTTTGGCTCTACTAACAAAGCTTTCAATGATGAATTCTCAAAGCTTATGACCGATAGGTTTGAGATGTCTATGATGGGAGAGATGAAGTTCTTCCTTGGTTTTGAGATCAAGCAATTAAGAGGAGGAACCTTCATCAACCAAGCAAAATATCTCCAAGACATGCTCAAGAGGTTCAAGATGACCGAGATGAAAGGTGTTGCCACTCCTATGGTTACCAAATGTCATCTTGCACTTGATCCCAATGGTAAAGAGGTGGATCAAAAGGTATATCGCTCCATGATTGGATCCTTGCTTTACCTTTGTGCATCTAGACCGGACATAGTGTTGAGTGTTGGTGTGTGTGCAAGGTATCAAGCTTCTCCTAAGGAGAGCCACATGATAGCTCTCAAGAGAATCTTTCGATATTTGGTTGATACCCCAAGATATGGTATTTGGTACCCCAAAGGCTCAAGTTTTATTCTCAATGGGTACACCGATGCGGATTGGGCGGGAGACAAGGATGATAGGAAATCAACCTCCGGGGCTTGCCAATTTCTTGGTAGGTCCTTGGTGTGTTGGTCATCTAAGAAGCAAAATTGTATATCTCTCTCCACCGCCGAAGCCGAATATGTTGCCGCCGCAAGTGGATGCACTCAATTGTTATGGATGAGGCAAACTTTAAAGGAATACGGTGTCATTTGTGACAAAGTGCCTCTATTATGTGACAATGAAAGTGCTATCAAGATTGCCTATAATCCGGTGCAACATTCAAGAACGAAGCATATTGAGATCCGGAATCATTTCATTAGGGATCATGTTGCCCGGGGTGATATTGAGCTTATCTATGTTCCTACCAAAGATCAACTTGCCGATATATTCACGAAGCCTCTTGATGAAGCAAGGTTCACTTATTTGAGAAATGAGCTAAATATCATTGATTCAAGGAGTATAGCTTGACCATCTTGCAAACACACCTTCGTCTCAAAACTTTATTTGGTTTAGATGTGGGCATGGAGATAGGGGGAGTGCGGTTTAAATTATTGAGCTATCCCTCCCCCCATAATGCCAACATTAAGAAATCATTCTCTTAATATCATATGTTGATATGTGAGCTTCAATGATGAGTAGTGGCTTGGACCCAAGATATATCTTCGCGGTGCCATGCCACAACACTCATATATGGTGGCCTAGGCCACCACACTCTTCTTTGTGAAGAGTTGGAGTTATTTGGATCTTATCGCTTTTTATTTGACAACTCCATGTTCTTATGGGAAATCACTCTAGTTTGGCCTTATTTGCTCATATCTTGCAATCTTGAGTGACCATGTACCATTAACAGTTTGTATCTTCTAAAACCTAAGCCTACTCTCTCCTATAAGCCATTTCCATCTTGCTCATTTGTCATGTTTGGTAAAAACTTGGAGTTTGAGGTTTTTCGGTCGGATGATCTAGGTTGCTCCATCTTATTGGTAAATTTGCACCTTATATGTGACGTGATACATTATTGCATAGCATATGGGTCATGCAAATAACCAACGAAAGATGGGCCGGATTCCCGGTGATTCTGGAATTTTCCAGAACCCCGGATAATCCGGCCCCAGGAGACCCCGGAAAATTCGGCCAGGCCGGATTATCCGCCCTAAGCTAGGGCCGGATTATCCGGCCTGGGCAGATCTTGAAAGGGTTGAGGTCGAGGCCGCGGGGGGGCAAACGGTTCACACCACCCCCCACGCGCCTCTCTCTCCTCTTTCTCCTCTCAAGATCGCCGGACCTCCTCCTCCTCGCCGGAGATGCTCCGTCCGCCCCCTCTCGGAGTTCTTGGGTGGATCGGGTGCATCTCCTCCCTAGCTACCTTCTCCTCCAAGCGGTTTCCACAATGGATGTGGGTACGATTCACAATCTCTAACCCTAGATGTTGTGTTTTATATGTGCTATTTTCTTGGTGGAATTGGTGTCTAGTTGTTCCAAATCACGTGTAGTGTACTCCTCTTGCATGCTATGAGGCCGATCTAGTCTTAGACAAGCTTTTGATTGGAAAACTGCAACTTTCGCAGGGCCGGATTATCCGGCCCCCGCGCTGGCCGGATTATCCGGCCTGGCCGGATTATCCGCCCCCTGGGGACCCCGGATTATCCGGCCTGGAGCTTCATCGCCGCTGCAGTTTTTGCTTCAATCTATCATGTCTAGATTTGTACCGACTTATAGCATGTTTCTCGAGTATATTACTGTATCTTACATGACTTATGAGCATTACCTTCTCTTTGCTACCCGCCTTTGCTTCTCACAGGTGGTGCTTCTCGGGGTGGTCGGAGACGCTCAAGGCATGATCGATCTAGTGACGAGTATGCACCCAATGCACCTCGCAAGTCCGTCGCTTCAAGGCGGAAGAACAAGGAAGTGAGGGAGAACTACAAGGCCATGGACCCAGTCTCTTATTCCGCTATCCGCATGAAGAACTGGTATGAAGATGTTCCAAGGGATGAAGAGATAGAGGGCAGGAGATACTGGTGCATGGAGCAGGAGTTCATCTACAAGGATGTCTATGAGCCCATGAAGAATCTGAGACCCATGCAAGCTATCAATGTGGACATTCTGGCTGTCAACAATCACTTTGAAGATGCAATCTGGGTAGCTGGAAGGATGGGCTTGCTTGATATCATGAAGATTCAATGTGACTATAGCCCAGATTTGGTGAAGCAATTCTTTGCCACTTTGGCAATCAAGAAAGATGAGGAACGCACTATGGAATGGATGACTGGCTCCACTCACTGCAGTGCCACTCTGCGCCGATTTGCTGGTATTCTTGGAGTTCCTGTTGATGAGGGTCGTCGCATTCATGGACCACAACAGACAGATAAGAATGCTCTTGTGGATCTCTATACCTCAGCGGGAAAAATTGGTTTTGCTAAGGGGCTGCTTCCCATATACAGTCAGTTGCTCCGGTTCTTTCGGGCAACTATTTGCCCAAGTGGTGGTAACAATGATGCTCTCCGAGGAGCCCTTGTGGACCTTATGCACCTCAGCTATAAGTGTGCTCGTGATCTTAATGAGGAACGGGACTACACTCTTGATGTCATGGACTTTATCTTCCATGAGATCCATGATGCCATGGTCTCCCGGACCACCATACCCTATGCACCCTACATTCAGCTTCTCATCAACAACTCTGTGGCTTTGGATGGTGAAGACTTGAGTGGGTATCCTTTGGTGAAGCACAATGTCAAGAAGGCCTACAGGCTTAAGCCAGTCTCTTCAGCTGTACCTGCACCTGACACTTTCATGGGTGATGCTCGTTCTAGTGGTTTTGCTCCTGCTCGTCATCCTGATGTCCCGGCTATGAGGAAGCAAGTGAGCCGGCTTAGTTAGTTTCAGCGTCACATCCTTTGCATGAACATTGAGATCCATAAGGAGAACTATGCAGCTAGCCGAGAGCGTTCTGAGATTAAGCATACTCAGGCGGTTATTCTACACAAGCTCAGTGGTGATCAAGGTCCCCCGCCTCAGCCTCCAGCTCACCAGGGTTACAGTGGATGGCACTCTGCACAGGTTCCATGGAGTGATCTTGATGATTGCCTTCAAAGGTCCAACACCTCTCGCCGCTCTCCGGATGCATCTAACACTGATGAGGAAGAAGAGGAAGCGGCATACCAGTCCGATGATGAAGAAGCCTCCGAGTGATTCCCATGGGACGTGTAGCATCGCGCTTGTCCCCTTTTTGGCGTCTCGATGCCAAAGGGGGAGAAGTGTTCTATTAGGATTCTCGGGGATTTGCATGGTTTGGGCACAAGCATATGCGTTTATCATTCTTATATTGCTTGTGTTCCCTCTTATTTGAACTATTTGGTTTGTTGGTGTGTCGTTCAAAACTATGTGCTATGTGGTGTGAGACATTGTTATGGTTTTCGGATTTCTATTTGTTGAGATCAAGGATATTACATTATGTGTGATGCTATATCTCCGCATTATATATCTACACATGGGTATGATTTCTTGCATCCTATCTCAACTTCATATGTGTCAATGTCTATTGTTAGAGCTCATGTTGGATATCTCTTGTGTTGAGGCACCATACTCCTATGTGTTGTGTATTTGTATTCAAATGCAAATTACTTATATGCACACATGTAGGGGGAGTGCCTCTGTGTTTTGCCATCATGCTTGTCTCTATAGTGATTTTCTTGCAAATCCGTATATTGTCATCAAACACCAAAAAGGGGGAGATTGAAAGAACATCTCTCACATTATGTTTTGAGTGTTTGATGTCAATATATGTGATACACTAATGTTTGTTTAAGTGGTACAGGGATTACATAGATTCATATTTATGTGTGTTGGATTTGGTCGGTCTGTCAAAAGTTAACAGCAAAAAGATGGCCAGGCCGGATAATCCGGGCCGGATATTGTTGAAATATCCGGCCCCCAGATTTCGGCTAAGTCAAATGAGGAAAAGCAGCGCAGTATAGGGGGCGGATTTTTGCCCGGATATTGTCCCGGTATTGTACCAGGGCCGGAATATCCGGGCCGGATATTTTGGGAATATCCGGCCCCCTCGAATTTGGCTAAGGACTGGACGAAAAACAAGTCTGGCATAGGGCCGGATATTTGGCCGGATAAAGTCACTGTTTTGTCCCGAAGGCCGGATTATCCGGGGGGGGGGGGGGAGGGCGGATTATCCGGCCCCTACTTAGGCCGGAATATCCGGCCCCCGGAAGCTGCAACGGCTCAATTTTGAGGGGAGGTATAAATACCCCCCTTCTTCTACCTTGGTTGCTTGCTCAATCATTACACAAGAAATCTGCCAAGCCACCTCCATTAGAGCCACCTCAAGAAACTCAAGATTTGCAAGATCTCCTTCCTCCCCCAACCAAAGCTCTTGATCTTTGGAGATTCGAAGGAGAAGACACCGATCTACATCCTCACCGAAGCGTTCTTCATTTCCCCCTCTCTTGTTTGAGAGATCTCATGCTAGTGTTCCTATTTGGTTCCCTAGTTGATTTGTGTTGATGTATTGTTGTTGATTGTTGTGTTGTAATAGATTTGGGAGCCTCCAATTTGGTTGTGGATGTGTGCCCCAAGAACCTTGTAAAGGCCCGGTTTCCGCCTCGAGGAAATCCCTTAGTGGAAGTGGGCTAGGCCTTCGTGGCGTTGCTCACCGGAGATCTGAGTGAAGCCTTCGTGGCTGTTGGTTTGGCTTTCGTAGCAACCACACTCCTCGAAACGTAGACGTACCTTCTTGCAAAGGAAGGGAACTACGGGAATCATCTCCGTGTCATCGCGTGCTCCACTCTCGGTTACCTCTATCCTATTCTATCTCTATATTGCTTAGATATATCTTGCTTAGTTGTTAGCCTTGTCATATAGGTAAATTCACTTAGTTGCATATCTAGAGAATTTACCTTTTGTGTCAAGCCTAAATTGAAAAAGAACTAAAAATTGGTTAGCACCTATTCACCCCCCCTCTAGGTGCGGCATACGATCCTTTCACAATGTCACTCATTTAGGTGTGTTCTTCAAAGATCGCCCTGTAGGACAGCGTCTTCGCTCATCAAGAGACGCACAGAGCATAGTAAGACATTGTTAACCTGCCTTACAGTAACTATAAGAGCATTTTGCATCTGCAGTGGAGTGGGAGTATATAGATTTTCTCTCAACTCAGTTGCTCCGGTTTGTTTTCGTAGGTCCTAGTTCGAGGGATCTCCGATCACATAGGTTGGGTTACTCCTCGGCAACTCACGTGGGTCTCAAATCCATCTCTCTCGATGCAAGGTCTATCATGTTTCTTGATAGTCCTTTTTTGAAAGGATCTGCCTGATTCTTAGCACTTTGGACATAATTCAAAGCTATCACTCTGGAGTTTTTTAGTTTTCTGACAGATTTCAATCTCCTGTTGACATGTTTAGAACTTTTCATGTTATCCTTAGAACTTTTCACTTTGATAATCATAGTTTGATTATCACAGTTCATGAGGATAGCCGGTATTGGTTTTTCAACCATAGGCAAGTCCGTCAAGAGCACACGAAGCCATTCCGCTTCAACAGTAGTTGTATCTCATTCTGTAAGTTCTGCTTCCTTAGTTGACCTCGTTAAGATGGTCTGCTTGCAAGACTTCCAGGAAACAGCGCCACTAGCAAGAGTAAAAACATATCCACTTGTGGCCTTCATCTCATTAGCATCTGAAATCCAAATTGAATCACTATACGCTTCAAGTCCTCTTGGATACCCGTATAATGAATTCCATAACTCATGGTTCCCTTTAGATAGTGCATTACTCTTTCAAGAGCATACCAATGATCATCTCCCGGATTGGCCACAAACCGGCTAAGTTTGCACACAGCAAACAAGATATCAGTCCTCGTAGCGCAAGCTAAATACATGAGTGAACCAATGATTTGAGAGTATCTCAATTGATCTCTAGTTGCCTTTTCCTTCTTTCGAAGCAAAACACTAGGATCATAAGGTGTGGGAGAAGATTTGCAATCATCATAGCCAAATCTGCTCAACACCTTCTCAACATAATGAGATTGCACAAGTGTAATCCTATTATTCCCATCTCTCAATAACTTGATGTTTAATATAGCATCAGCTTCTCCAAGATCTTTCATCTCGAAACACTGAGATAAGAAGGTTTTGACCTCCTTAATCACTTTGAGACTTGTCCTACAAATTAGTATATCATCCACATACAAACATAGGACAACTCCCTCACCCCCACCATGGCGGTACTATACACATTTGTCGGCTTCATTAATTAACAAGAAAGCCCACATATGTCAAAGTTCTTTCAAATTTTTAATGCTATTGTTTGGGCGCTTGTTTGAGACCATATAAAGATTTCTTTAACTTACACACATTTCTTTCTTGACCTTCTAGTACAAAACCATCAGGACGTTCCATGTAAATTTCCTCGTCCAACTCTCCATTCAGGAAAGTCGTCTTAACGTCCATTTGATGAACGAGAAGACCGTTTGAGGCAGCTAGATAGTAGTACTCGATTGTGGTCAATCTCGCCACATGTGAGTAGGTATCGAAGAAATCTTCGCATTCCATTTGGGTATAGCCTTTGGCTACAAGCCGAGGTTTGTACTTCTCAATAGTACCATCAGCTCGAAGCTTCTTCTTAAATACCCATTTACATCCTACATGTTTGCACCCATAAGGACGCTCAATTAACTCCCACGTTCCATTAGTCAAGACAGAATCCATCTCGCTTTGAATCGCTTCCTTCTAGTAGTCTGCATCAGGAGATGCGAGAGCTTCTGAAATGGAAGTGGGAGTATCATCCACAAGATACACAATAAAGTCATTACCAAAAGACTTTGCAGTCCTCTGTCTCGTTCTCCTTATGGGAGCTTCATTGTCATCCTCATCAGAATCTGAACTCTCATCATCAGATTCCTCACTAAACACCATAGAAGTTTCATGAATTGGATCAGATTTCCAACTAGACATGCCATGCATATCTCTCATAGGAAATATATCCTGAAAGAATGTAGCATCTCTTGATTCAAAGATGCTGCCAACATTCATGTCATCCACTCCAAATTTCAGCACAAGAAATCTATAAGCAATGCTATGGGCATCATAGCACAGAAAGACACATTCCACGATTTTTGGTCCAAGCTTTCGCTTCTTGTTGATTGGCAAATTCACTTTAGCCAAACAACCCCAAGTTCGTAGGCAGGAGAGTGTTGGCCTTTTCTTTTCTCATTCCTCATATGGGGAAACTCTTTATTCTTGGTTGGAACACTGTTTAGGACATGAAACGAAGTCAATATAGCCTCCTCCACCATTCCTTGGATAAACTGGAAACATCTAACATGGCGTTAACCAAATCTGTTAGAGTACGGTTTTTTCCTTTCCACAATCCCATTGGATTGTGGGGAACTGGGAGACGTCCTCTCATGGATTATGCCATGTTCCGCACAGAATAAATTGAACTCGTTAGAAAAGTACTCTCCACCACGATCGTACCGAACCCTTTTTATCTTTCTTTCAAGCTGGTTCTCAACTTCAGCTTTATAGATTTTGAAGAAATCAAGAGCCTCATCTTTAGTTTTTAGGAGATACACACCTAGTGGAATCATCAATCAAATTCATAAAATATTTCTTTCCACCTCTTGTGAAATCACCATTCATGTCACATAGATCTGAATGTATGAGCTCTAGTGGTGCCACGATTCTTTCCTGTGCAGGCTTGTGAGGCTTGCGGGGCTGCTTTGCTTGCACACAAACATGACACTTAGAGCCTTTGACAAAGGTGAATTTTGGAATTGAACTCATATCAGCAAGCCACGACATACAACTAAAATTAACATGACAAAGTAGTGAATGCCAAACATTGGTCTCATTAACAGTAGTGCTTACATGGTTCACAACATTATCAAAGAAGTCTTCAAGAGAGAAGCGAAACATTCCATCACATTCATAGCCCTTTCCAAGAAAGGTTCCATACTTAGATAGTACAACTTTGTTGGACGCAAACACCAACTTAAACCCATCTTTAATAAGACAGGAGCCACTAACAAGTTTCTTCTTGATAGAAGGGACATGCAGCACGTTCTTCAATTGCACGATCTTGCCCAAGTAAAATTCGGATCTACCGTGCCAACACCAAAAATAGTAGCATGTAACCCATTCCCCATTATTACTGAGAAACATCGGGCCTGATAAGAGGTAAACATGGAGATGTCAACACACACATGAACATTAGCACCCGTATCAACCCACCATTTCGTAGGCTAAAACACTAAAATAATAGTAGGTAGTATATTACCATACCATGTAGTTCCTTTCTCTGCGTTGCCAATGACCATGTTGACATAATTTGAGTTCTGTCCAGCCCGACCTTTCTTTCCTTTGCGTTGTGCACAACGATGAGCCCAATGGCCCGTCTCGCCACACACCCAACAAGGATCTTTCTTCTCCGTTTTCCCCTTCTTCTTGAAGTTGGTAGTCTGGGAGACTCCCTTGTTCTTTCCCTTGGACTTGTGGGCATTTTTCGGCACCATATTGGCAGCAGAACGTCCCTCGGTTCCTCTAGTGTGTTTGTCTTTTGCCATCGCTTTCTCCTCAACATCCAGAGAGCTAATGTTATTCTCAACAGAGAACTCATGCCTTTGATATTTTAGAGAAGTGGCAAAGTTCCTCCACAAAGGGGGGAGCTTAGCGACAATGCATCCCGCGGAAAACTTGTCTGGTTGCACACACTTAAGGAGCTCAAGTTCCTTTGCCATGATCTATATCTCGTGAGCTTGTTCCACTACAGATCGGTTCTCAACCATTCTGTAGTCATTGAACTGCTCCATAGCATACAGTTCACCTCCAGCATTGGCAGCACCGAACTTAGCGTCCAGTGCGTCTCACAATTACTTCCCATTTAGGATGTGCACATAAGCATCAACCAACTTGTCTCCAAGCACACTCAGGACGGCACCCACAAAGACTATGGTGGCCTTCCCGAACGCTTTATCCTCATCAGGAGTAAGCGGACCTCTGGGAGTACCATCCGCAACTCGGTGCACGCCCATAACAGTGAGCCACAAGAGGGTCTTAGTCTGCCATCTCTTGAAATGAGAACCCATAAACGGGCTAGGTTTGAGCGCAGAAGCAAAACCAGACGGTGAAAATTGCCTAAGCATATAAGATTTTTGGATTGTTAGATTATTATGCAATTTCCGAGTGAGTTTAATTACCGAAAGCAACATTATAGAAGCACTACCATACTTAAGCATACACATCAGACTAAGCACATGCATCAGATCTAAACATGAAACAAGTAGCAGTGCAAGATAAGAGAGGAAAATCACGTACATCGTGATCGGGAAGGTCGAACCAGCAGCAACACCATGGCCATCGTTGATGTTTCCCATGGTGTAGTTGGATTTTTCGAGGAAGCAATCGAACCGGCGAAGTAGAACACGAACATCAGCGAGCAGTCGTGCCGAGACGCTCCCCAAAAACCTTATCGCCCGCCTCCCGGTGCAGGATCTCGACGGACGGGGTTTCGGAGGCCCGCTCTCCCGGATGGCTATGCACATAGTCGCTGGGATTGGGAAGACTAGAGAGTTGCGCAGCAAAAGAAACTTTTTCGTGAGAGAGATAGACTTGTGAGCGTGAGACTCTAGATATGTTATGTCTCCTGGTATAGCCTGGAAGGAGAGGCGACCGACCGTGTTGCAATGCATAGGAAACCAGGGACACGCGGCGAGCGTGCATATGCATGGTCAACACGTACCTAACTCAGTTGGTGCACCAAGAAAAAAATTAGGTTTCCTCGAAGGTGTCTCAAACTTGAATCGAGTCACGAAACGCGATGTGCGTGCGTGCGTGACGAGGCGAGGCGAGGCGAGCAGCGGAGGAGGAGGAGTGCGCGAGGTCTCCTTGTCTTCTCACTCCATTGGAAGGACTAGAAGAACAACCCTTATATACCACTCCAACTAGCAATGTGGGACTACACTTTGTCCCCCAAGGTTGTCCCCAAGCTACCAACATGATGGGTCTTGAGATTCCAGAAATTGTAGGTTACATAGGTTGCCTTAATGGGTTGTAGCCTATCTACATCCAACGATAGTATCTAATAAAAGACAGAATATTTTTCGATGGGAGGTGATGTTCTTGTCGATGGCGAGATGTGTGTACTAACTTCTTTAATCTCAATACCTATTGAATAGTTCTTTTAGATCCATTTTTTCAGAGTTTCTTATAGATTTTTTTACGAAACACTGTACAGACGTAGACGCTTACATATACGCACATACACTCACCCCTATAAATGACGCACACCCTACCCCTATGAACACCTCCGAGAGACTGCATCCAAAAACTTCATCCGACGGGTCTTGAGATTGACGAAGTCACCATACGCACTTCGTTGTCAACAGAAACGTCGCCTCACACTGAAGAATATTCCACCTTTAATGAGACACCAAACTGTTAAACCTAGGATTTAAACTCTGTTAGGCTGAGGCTGAGGTTTGTATATGTGCATTCATAAAGATGAATGTATGTACGTATTTGTGAGGGTCCATGTTTTGCAAAATAATATGCAAACAATTTAAAAAATATGGCACTGGCTCGATAGGATTTTGGCAAGGAAAAATCTATTTTAAATAAACCATGCACTTTAAACCTTGTCATTTGTATCCTAAAATTAGTAATTCAAATTCACAGTGAAACCTTTTTTTTAAGTAGGAACTGTTGACCACCAAAACCCACCGACGAGTAGCGACGGGCAACACGAAGAGCCGGGAGGCTCCCAGGACTGCTGGTGGGCCCTAGTCCCTCGGACGACGGCCCGCAAAGCTCCGGCACGCACGTCCGATGCTGGTGCAAGGGCGTGCCACCTGACCTATACCTGGTCAGGAAGGTGATGGATTGCTTCGACTAGTTTCCTGCATGGCATACACGTAAACATTAAATACGAGCCTCGATCGGCTCTCAGGTTGCCCTGTGAATCGGCTCAAGGAGCCGATCCACCCATGATTCGTATGAGATCTACGATGACATGGTGGTCCTGCTTGATCAATATTAAGTTAAAACGATCTACGACGATCTAGGGTTTTCACCACATAACCGGAACGTCCTACACGTAATTGAGCCTGGTAGACACGAAAGATGATAATAAACCAGCCCTAGACAAGGCCTAAAAACCAACGTGAAGTTGATTCCCGGAACATCTCCTCTAGGACTAGCAAACTATACCTTACGTGCTACTGGATCCTTCAACTCGTTTGCAAGGCCTAACTATGTAGATATCAAACTAATCCTTGAAGAACAAGGAGCAATCGTAACAGATTGAATCTACTAAACAATGACTAAGCAAGGTGCCACCCTTGCACCTAAGATCGGTACAAGGGTGGCTAGATATCAAGGAATAGCATGACTAATCAAATACATCGAGAAAGTACCGATGCTAACCCTAACATATCCATGATAACGGTGTTGCTCGCCATCAAAAAGGCTTCAGTACGAGCAACACATGAACAACGAATAAACAAGATTCTACCTAGATCGCAAGATGCGATCTAGGCAGCATAGCGCTTACCCGGAAGAAACCCTCGAAACAAGGGGTGGCGATGCGCCTAGATTGGTTTGTTGTGAACGTGATCGTCCTCTTTCTCAATAACCCTAGATACATATTTATAGTCCGTAGACTTTCTAACGTGGGAATAATCCCAACAGTGCACGAGCTAAACTCTGCCTTCTAATTCTAACCGACACGTATCCTACTATATTTACAGATACACGGGCAATTTAGCCCAAACTCTTTATACAAGGCCGATTCATGAATAATTTCTACGTATATTTGCTAAGCCCATCTCAATCACGGCCCACTTCTGATTTGGTTAAAATCTGGTGATAACACATGCCCCCCTGGTTTTGGTAATGATAATTCCAAAACCACTCTGCTTTTTCTTCGTCGGGTCATGTCGTGGCAGAGCAGAACCGTCGCAGTATCCTTCATCATGATGCCTTGCCTTCTCAACTTCTCCGCTTGATTTGACAGTTTTTTTTTCTTTGGCACCACTTCCTCGGAAACTGCTGTGGCATTAAATCTCCACTATATCCCCTTTATTTAACCGTGCCGAACAGTTCGCCTCTTCATCCCCTTGCTCTGTTCTAGCCATCGGCACCAAAAAAACCCCATCTCCTGTAGCAATGTCTTCCTCTTCCTCCTCCGTCTCGTCGGGTCTTTCTTTTCAGTCCTCCTCCCCCGGCGAGCCAATACCAGAACAGGATGAAGAGTGGGACTTCACCGTCAGGGTGAACAACAACCTACCCCTGACCGCTGTTGGGTCGGACAACGACCTGTCCATGACCGACGGGGAGGCGGACCTCCGGTTCCTTGTTGATGGGGAACTGGAGGGAGAGAGTGAAGATGACCTCTACTCCTGGGCGAGCTTTACATCCTACGATGAAGAGGAGGAAGAGGAGGAAGAGGAGGAAGAAGAGGAAGAGGAGGAGGATGACTCCTCCTCCGCCGGGTACCCGCCGGCAAAGCGCTTCCGCGCTTGGTCGGAGGACGACGACGACGATGATGATGAAGAGGAAGAAGCCCCGGCCGAGGGCTGGGGCAGCAGCGACGAGGAGTTCTCCGGGAGGAGCGCCGACGGCAGTTACGACGCCGACGACGAAGCCAGCGACGGCCCTTAGAACAGGAACTACTAGTATAGGATTAGTAGTAGTTCTTGAGCAATCGGCTCTTCTTTTGTTCTTCCTTCCTTGAGCAATCGGCTCTTCATTGTAAAAAACCCCCTTTTATTAATGAAGAAGTGTTTCCAATTAATCTTGCCGATAGTCAAAGTCGGTCAACTCCCAAAGAGCCGATGGCATCGCATCGGCCTTTACCATAAAACGCAAATAAGGCTAAATCAGTTGCCTCTTCAAACGGTAACCTGCAACCTTCGTCTGAGAGAGCGAACTCAGATCCCCAAATCGCCGCTCGAACAGATCCAACTCGCGGCCACATGAATCTCAGATCTCAACCGCGCCAAACCAACTCCGCAGCAAATCCAATGGCGGAATCATCCAACGCCAACGCCATGGTCTCCGGTCTGAAGGTAATCCTAAACCGCTCCTCGCCTCCGAGTAAATGTTAAGATTAACGGCAAACACCTGAATTAATGGCCTATTTTGTTATTAATTTTAGGTTTCAGACATCCTGCTGCCGCATCCTTCTCTCCCAAATTCCCTTTGTCTTGGCCCCCGTTCTTCCGAGAGTCCTGCTCATTTAATTTCATGCGAGGCCAATAGAATTCCCTTTGTAAACCAGAATTTAGATCTGACTTCTTGGGCCGACTGCCTACGAGCCTGGCCTAATCCTCCTGAGGGTTGGGTGGCATGGTACAGTAGAGTATCCAAAACTCACCATGCCACATGGGAAACTATAGGGATAGCCGATGCTTTGTCATTATCACTGTCTCCCCTTGAGAAGCACGAAAACCTTCTGAAAACCATCGGCTACTTCTGGTCTGATGCACTGAATTGCTTCATGTTTGGCCATGGTCCCATGACACCAACTCTGCTGGATGTGGCCATGATCACGGGTCTGGACATTGCATCACCAAGCCCCTCTGCTTTTATGCTGCCAAAGGTTCCTTTCACCCTCTCCTCCAAAACAGAGTGTACCAGCTGGGGTGCCTACCTTAGGCGTTACATGAAAACCAAAGGGCCTGTGACAGAGAAAGAGCACATAGCCTTCCTGAACTTCTGGTTGGAACACTTCATATTCTGTGGTCCTTCACTCGCCCCAACCAAGAATTACCTGTCTCTGGCCTATGAACTCGCCAAAGGCACTCAGCTTGGCATCGGCAAACTATTCCTTGGAGAGGTCTATCGATCTCTCCAACTTATGTCTGTCAAATTGTTTTCCCAAAAGACAGTTAAAACAGGGGGGGTCCCTGGTGGTTTATTCAGCTATGGGCTCAACTGTACTTCCGAAACCAGATCCCAAACTCCCCACCTCTGGCCACTTGCACCTTCCCAGATGCTAATGGGAAGCAGATCCGATGCACTAGCTACGGCCAAGCCCTCTATAGCCTTCCAGGTAGCAGGCTGATCCCTAAGGAAGCATCAGAGTGGTTCAGAATTTTCTTCCAAGGTCTGGACAGTCCCCTGTTATTTCCTTATACTGAATCTGAAAACTTTGAGAATCCAGTTTCCTTTAGGTTGGACAGTTTTTCCGATGACCCCAGCACTCGGCACTTGTACTCCATCATGATCCGTCCTTGCTTCCTCCCAGTTGGCATGAGTACCTCCAACAGGATCATCAAACCCGGTTATGAATCTTATCAGCCGGTGGTAGTAGCCCGGCAGTTTGGTCTCGGGCAAGTGGCTCCACACTTCTTCCTACACCACTTGACAGAAAGCAGAGCTGAGCTGCCTGATATCCTTACTGGCCAGAGGTGCTATTCCTTCTTTGATGCTCTAGCCATTCCAATCCCTCACAACCTTCGTTTCACCACCACTACCGATGGTTTTGATACTTGGTGGTCAATGTGGAAGACCCACGCCTTCAAGAGAGCTCTAGGGCCGTTGCTGACGCAACTTGATGTTGAATACGACATTCCTGCAGAACAGGTACCACCACTTACAATTTTCTTGCAGTGGCTCACAATGATTGTCTGTAACCTGGCTCTACTTCCTTGCAGCAACAAGATGGTCCAGAACCTGTGCAGGCTGACGGCTCCTCCTTCAAATTCCTTCCACCAGTTCCAGTGGTTCTCTTCTGCAAGAGCTCACCGCCCTTGAAGAAGGTTATGATGCAGAGCCAGCCGATTTCACCGAAATCGGCTCCCAAGAGCAAAGAATCCTCGGGGCCAACTGCCCCCCGAGCCTCAATCCAGGCGAGGAAAGCAGTGAGGAAAGTAGCTGCCAGGAAGACCTTGAAGCGCCAAACCCCTGCTCCCGCTGAAGAAAGCTTGCACGTAAGCTGATCCATACCTTGGCTAATTTCATCTGTCCTTCTAGGCTTCTGCAACATGCTTGTATTTCTTTTACAGACCTCCACCGAGGAGAACTCCAGCGAGGAAACACAGTCCAGCCGAAGGGACTCGAGCTCAGGTAACTCTGGGAGAACCGCCACACAGAGCCAGACAGACTTGCCAGCGTCGGCTTCCAAGAAAAGGTCAGCTCCCGAACCTGCTGCTTTCCAAGCTCCGATCAGAGCAGGGCTACGCACGAAGAGTCGATGCGTCAAGCGGGCTCGCAAAGAACCGCGAGCTTTCTCACCAAGCCAGGAGGTTTCAAATGTACTTACTCCCCTGGTTCATATTTCATACTACCCCATCGCTACTCGGATCGGCTAACCATTCCCTTTGTAGACTGATGACACCTCTAGCGGGGACGTCAAAGAGATACTGATGCCATCCGCCACGCTGGATCTAGCAACTTCAAAGAGCGCGGCTGACAAGGTGGCCAACCTAGCCCAGCCCATAGAAAAACCGATCACCACAACATCGGCTGTCCCCCCGTCTTAGGAGAGGTACACTCCATTCCCTTGGCTCTACCCTTTTCTTTTGCTGCATACTGACGCTGTTCTTGTTTGTCTGTCAGAGTTATGACCTCTCAAGCTTGCTGACGTTCGACCCTGAATCCATCGAACCAGCTACTTCCAGGGCAGGTGAAGAGCCAAGACCTAGCACAACACATGGCCAACTCCAGCGTCTCAAGGCTTTGCTCTCCTCCTCAGTTGAGACACTGGTTGAAAACCCCGAGGAAGTAAAGGGCATCCTCGAAGACCTTCAGCCCCATCTCCCGGTGACACTGCAGGTGAAACTTTGGCCAGTTGTGACCCTGTCAGCCTTCAGGTCAAGAGTGCAGTTGGCTCGTCAGAGAATTGACCTTCGCCACGCTCAGCTACCGTTGAAAGCCGATATTGCAGATAAGTGTCAATGGCTCAATGAGAAAAAGGCTGCCTTGGACGCCAAAACTGACACCTCTGCCAGCAGTGCCGAACTCGAGACCATGCGTAAAGAACTGGAGAACCTTGAAGAGAGGGTCAGAGTGACCAAGCAGCTTATCCAAGACAAGGAAGCTCTTATTGCCCGCTCTCAAGAGGAAGCAAAAGGCCTCACAGCTGAACTGAAGATTGATTTGGCTGAAATACGTGCCCTAAACAGTCAGCTGGTGAAGGGGAAAGACGAGGATGACAAGGCTGAGATCGCCGAGGTGGATCGTATCCGTGCTGACGCCCTTCATGCCCTCAACATATTCCTTCAGTAGAGCCTTTATGTGTAAACTGATAAATGCTTCATTGAACTTGTACCTCTAGAGTCGATGGCTATACATCGGCTTTTTTATTCTGGAGTCGATGTCTGTGCATCAGCTGTACTTGTATACCGTTGTCTCGCATATTTTCTCAAGTCGATGTCTGTGCATCGGCTGTGATTTGTGTGTACATTTTTTTTACTGGCCGATTTTTTGTGCATCGGCCCCCATATTCCCCATATTTCATTGCTTATGGGTTACGTGCCCCCCGAGCCGAATCTTTCAAGTAATTGAAGATATCGGCTCTCCAGTCATCCTGTCTGTATGGCTTGATGAACCCGGCGGTCAACATTTTCTCGACCTTTTTCTTGACTTCTTCTAGGATATCGGCCTTCATCTGACGTGCACGTTGTTGGAACGGCTGAAATCCTTTCTTGAGAGGGAGCCGATGCTCAATGATGCTCCTATCTAATCCAGGCATCTCTGTGTAAGACCATGCAAAGCAATCTGGGTATTCTTTTAGCAGAGCTATCATCTGGCTCCTGAGATGTGGAACTAGCTTTTTGCTGATAAAAGTTGGTCGTGGCTTATCCCCAGGACTAATGTCAACCTCTTCTAGCTCATCAGCCGATGTAAACCCATACCCTAGCTTTCCGTCGCCTGCTAGATCGATGTTAAACAGAGGCAAAACGTATGGCGAGGATAGTATGGGCCGATTGCTGGAATCGGCCCCCGTTTTTATTGCATTGCTCAATGAAGGTTTACATCTTGCTCGTGCTTTATTACAACTACGTGGCATGCTCGAGACGAGATCATCACTTTTTATTTTTTGGGGCCGATCACAGGAATCGGCCTTGCCACGTATATCCGTTGCCTTTGCTCTTGCTATACTGTCAGGCCGGTGGATAAGACCAGCCTCACCCCGTTTTTTGTCACGTCGATGAACTCGCAGCCGTCCAAACTGATTCCGGAGAGTGGCTCTTGGCCTCCCGCTTCCCAAATGTTCATGCCAGCCGTTGAAATTTCGGCTGAATCATCTGCATGGACGACCTCCACTTCATCTCCATCCCACTGTATCAAGCATTGGTGCATCGTGGATGGAATGCAGCAGTTAGCGTGGATCCAATCTCTCCCTAGCAGGACAGCGTAAGTGCTTTTGCTGTCGACGATGAAGAATAACGTAGGGATGGTCTTTCGGCCTACAGTTAAATCCACGTTCAGAACGCCTTGCGCCTCTGATGCTTGGCCATTGAAGTCGTTCAGAGTGACGTTGGTTTTGATCAGATCTACGCTAGAGCGTCCCAAGCGACGTAGCATGGAGTATGGCATTATATTGACTGCTGCTCCCGTGTCAACCATCATCTTGTTGACAGGCTGCCCGTTGATATAACCTCTCAAGTACAGGGCCTTCAGATGTCTGTAGCTCCTTTCTCGTGGCTTCTCAAAGATAACTGGCCGTGGGCCGCAGTCGAGCTGTGCTATAGGTGCCTCTTCTGTTCCTGGAGCACAGAACTCCGACGGAAGAATGAACACCATGTTCGTGCCAGCCGATGTCTTATCATCGGCTTTCTTTTGTTTGGGGCACCACTCTTTCTTCTGTGGGCGACCCTCCTCATCCAGAGTTTGCTGAATTTTCGCGGCCAGATCAGGCCGCGCTTTCCTTAACGCGTGTAGGTATCGTCTCTCGGCTTCCTCTACGCTACGTAGTCGCTGAACCCTACGTTTTTGAGAATGGCTGAGTCCATCAGGGCACCACCTTGGCCGGTGGTATCTATCTTCTTCTTCTTCATCTTCATCTTCTAACTCCTCGAGATCTTCCACCCGAGAGGACTCAGCTTGCTTGTTCCGAGATGGGAGAGGCCCTAGACGCTTGAACACTGACACGTCTCCTGCGTCCCTCTTTTTCTGTCTACACTCTGGGCAGTTGCCGATTGTAGGCAATCGGCTCATCCCTGAATCCTAGCAATGCTTGAAGAAAGGACAATCCCAGTGCCTGTCAATGTCGTCTTGCTCTCTTGACCTTTCCTTGACGCGGCGCTCATATCTTTCGTCGTCTCGATCATACCGACGATATTTCCTGTTATCCACACTAGACCGACGATCTTTTTCGTCGTCGCTGTCGTATCGCCGGCGCTGGTCGTACTGACGCTCATATTTGTTGAGGAGGTGCTCGGAGAGAGGTCGCTGGTATCGCACATTCCTCACTTGCTCCTCTGTGATGTAGCGCTTGTCATTACGTTGGGGCCGGTCGCGTGGAACGGCCTCCTCCTTTTCTTTGCCACGAGAGCGGCTGCTCTCGCCTTTGTCCTTACCAGGGTGGTACACAGGTCCTACCATGTTGATGCTGAACGAGAAACCTGGTTGGCACCTCCCGGGGTAAGTGCACTCCACCATGTTAACGGCAGGGAAGGGGTGCGTGTCAACTTTCATGGCATACTGGCTGAAAATTAGACGGCCTTGTTCTATCGCCATTTGGATCTGCTGACGCCACACCCTGCAGTCGTTGGTGGTATGGGTGATCGAGTTATGCCACTTGCAGTATGGCCTTCCGTTCATTTCTTGCGCCTTGGGGATTTTATGGCCTTCGGGTAACTTCAGCTGTTTATCCTTGAGTAAGAGATCGAAAATCTGCTCAGCTTTGCTTACGTCGAAGTCAAACCCCTTTGCATGACTTTTGTCCCACCGGGCGTGCCAGAATGTGTTGACCACCAAAACCCACCGACGAGTAGCGACGGGCAACACGAAGAGCCTGGAGGCTCCCAGGACTACTGGTGGGCCCTGGTCCCTCGGGCGACGGCCCGCAAAGCTCCGGCACGCACGTCCGATGCTGGTGCAAGGGCGTGCCACCTGACCTATACCTGGTCAGGAAGGTGATGGATTGCTTCGACTAGTTTCCTGCATGGCATACACGTAAACATTAAATACGAGCCTCGATCGGCTCTCAGGTTGCCCTGTGAATCGGCTCAAGGAGCCGATCCACCCATGATTCGTATGAGATCTACGATGACATGGTGGTCCTGCTTGATCAATATTAAGTTAAAACGATCTACGACGATCTAGGGTTTTCACCACATAACCGGAACGTCCTACACGTAATTGAGCCTGGTAGACACGAAAGATGATAATAAACCAGCCCTAGACAAGGCCTAAAAACCAACGTGAAGTTGATTCCCGGAACATCTCCTCTAGGACTAGCAAACTATACCTTACGTGCTACTGGATCCTTCAACTCGTTTGCAAGGCCTAACTATGTAGATATCAAACTAATCCTTGAAGAACAAGGAGCAATCGTAACGGATCGAATCTACTAAACAATGACTAAGCAAGGTGCCACCCTTGCACCTAAGATCGGTACAAGGGTGGCTAGATATCAAGGAATAGCATGACTAATCAAATACATCGAGAAAGTACCGATGCTAACCCTAACATATCCATGATAACGGTGTTGCTCGCCATCAAAAAGGCTTCAGTACGAGCAACACATGAACAACGAATAAACAAGATTCTGCCTAGATCGCAAGAGGCAGCATAGCGCTTACCCGGAAGAAACCCTCGAAACAAGGGGTGGCGATGCGCCTAGATTGGTTTGTTGTGAACGTGGTCGTCCTCTTTCTCAATAACCCTAGATACATATTTATAGTCCGTAGACTTTCTAACGTGGGAATAATCCCAACCGTGCACGAGCTAAACTCTGCCTTCTAATCCTAACCGACACGTATCCTACTATATTTACAGATACACGGGCAATTTAGCCCAAACTCTTTATACAAGGCCGATTCATGAATAATTTCTACGTATATTTGCTAAAAGCCCATCTCAATCACGGCCCACTTCTGATTTGGTTAAAATCTGGTGATAACAGGAACACTTTATATAAGAACATCAGGCCTCCTCATTAAAAACCTTCCAGTCCCCTTCGGTACCATGGTAAGGAAAAGAGTGCGTAAGAAACCTGCTGTTCCGAGATTACACAATATTCATACAATCGCGATCAACCAGGTCCGAGACGCAGCTCGGTGGTGATCCCCAAGAAATACCACTAGAACCTGCTTTTCCTAGTTGGCCTAAAGCATGAGCAGGTCTATTGTTCCTACGATCAGCCTTACATACCGAAATCTGACTATAAATCTTTAGAAGCTCCTTGATCTCGCTATAGAGAGCCCAGTGTGCAGATCTGTTAAGAGACTCTTCCTGGCTTGCAATGACAAGACGATGACAATCAGACTCCAGGGTAGCTGGTCATTGGCTCGTAGAGATAAGTAGTCGAAGGCCAAGTAAACCAACATGAATCTCGGCTTCTTCCGGGCTGAAACACCCCTCGACCGGGTTCCACGCCGCCACAACCACCTGTCCGCCATGGTCTCGGACTATAGAACCAATACCAGTCTTTTTTGTTATTGGATCCCAGCCAGCGTCCACATTAGCCTTCAGTTCACCCTCCTTCGGCGCGATCCAGGCGATCTCCTCACAATGCTCCGGGATTGCTTGAGTAGGATGCATCGGTGTCTTCCCCTTAGGGTCAGAACTAGTAGTCGAAGCTGCTTGAAACAAATTCAGATAGTTAATCAGGTAAGGAGCCGATGTCGTGAAAGATGCCTTCCCGTCTACATGAATAATATCATTCCTATGATGCCACACTCTTCAGAATAAGAAAATAACTTGTGCGCGCCCCGCAGTAGACGTGTTAGCAAGAAGATGAAACAGCCATTCTTGACCAGTATGATAGAAGTCCTCCTCTGGTGGCAGTTTCCAATTCTTTCGCGGTTCATCCCGAAGGGCGTGGGAAATAGTGCACCGAACAAGAGCATGATGGTCATCCTCGCCCTCAACACCACATATAGGGCACATGGAATCCACCGAGACAATGTGGCGATGGACATTCTCGCACACGGCCAGGGTCGAAGTGGCTACTTTCCACGCAAAGACTCTCATTTTGTGCGGCACTCTAGCTTTCCAAACCAAATCCCAAATGCTTCGATCTCCATTAGGTTCAGAGCTTGACTACCTCCAGCTTAGACCTTCCAGGACTGGTTGCATACCCAACCTATAGGTCGATCTAACTGAGAAAATATCAATACTTTCAGGAAACCACGCGACAAAGTCATCACACCTTCTCGCTGGTCGCTTGATGGCAAGAATTGCTGTCGCCTCCCAATGAGTACAGCATGATCGGACCATGTTCTCATTCCAAGTCATGGTGTCGAGATTAATTAACTCATAAACCCACCGACTTCGACAGTTTGGTCGCGGTCTAATTACCTTCAGCCCATCCGATCTTGGGATCCAGTTATCCCGATAGATTTTTATCTGTGAGCCGCATCCAACTCTCCATATAGCTCCTTTTTTAAGCAGCTCCAGGCCATGCATTACACCTTGCCACGACTGAGACGTATTCTAAATGAATGCCGTGTCCAACAGGTTACCAGTCGGGTAATATTTTGCTTTCAAGATGCATGAGCCGCCACCCTTGACGCGCAAGAAGAGCTTGATTGAAAACCATCAGATCACGAAAGCCCATGCCACCATGCGCTCCGGTCATGCTCATCACCCCACCAAAAGTCTCTAATAATATGTGCTAATTCATCAAGCAAACCCACTGGGAATTTAAAAATGCCCATGGCATAAGTAGGCAGGGATTGCAAGACAACTTTAATAAGGATCTCTTTAGCTCCTCCCGACATATATTTCTCAATCCAATCGGATGCACGTTTGAGGAACCGCTCTTTGTGGGATTACAGCTCTTTGTGGGATTGCAGTTTTCCTTTCTTGATTCTGCCTTCAGGAACAGGGAGACCTAAGTACTTCTCCTCAAAACAGGTTGTCTCATATTTCAAAATACCTTTAATATCATTCTGGACATCGTGCATTGATCTCCATAGAGAATCGAGCATTTACCCAAACTCACCAGTTGGCCCGTGCTTCTCTCATATCGGTCCATGATTGATTTACAATAAGAGCTTGCTCGGTAGATGCCTCAATGAAAAGTAAGCTGTCATCCGCAAAGAGGAAATAGGAAATCCCCAGGCCATTTCTACTAGGGATTTCTATTTTCGTGCCCCTGGTTCGTTAGTTGTGCTCAGTTTTCCCCAGCCTCTTAACTTTTCCCCAGTTTTCTCCTCCCTCTAGTTTGAAACCCCTCGTAGACGCTCGGACGGGAGGGTTGCCGTCAGGTCAGAGGCCTTACCGTTACCGTTAATCTAACGGGTGGGGCTGCACAGAGTGCAGTTCCTCTCTGACCGTCTCGTGCTGACGGGTAGCCATCCATCTGTCGCTGACGCGTGGGCCATTTTATTTCCTGATTGTATACGCGGTGCTGCCAATGACAAATGGGGCCGCTCTATAGGGCTGCCGCAGCCAATGACCAGTGGGGTCGTCTATTTTTCAGGAAAAGACATATATAACCGCTCTGTGGGGCTGCCGCAGCCAATGACCAGCGGGGTCGTCTATTTTTCAGGAAAAGACATATATTGCCGCTCTGTGGGGCTGCCGCAGCCAATGACCAGTGGGGTCTTCTATTTATTTAGAGAAAATCATATATTCCCACTCTGTGGGGCCTCCGCAGCCAATGACCGCTGGGGTCGTCTATTTATTTAGAGACTATCATATAGAGCCGCTCTGTGGGGCCGCCTCAGCCAATGGCAGGTGACTATTTTTGCAGCTTAATCTAAAGTGAATCTTATGCTAAACATGGTGCTTCCCGACGGTGACCTAGCAGTGGCGGCGAGCATAGCCGTTCTGACCATGCCGATATCGGCATCGTTTGGAGGTTGTGGTGCTCGAATCATGGTGGAAATTGCGATATAATTTTTTAAATGCATAATATATAGGAAAATAGCTAGATCTCTAAATCGATGCATATGAAGCTACATATATATTCTTGGTCATAATCCCCTTATCTAAAGGGGATGGATGCATGGCTTCACGTTGTCGTCGCTTTCATCGTCAGTATCTTCGTCGTAGTAGTACTTCCTGCACATTGTTCCGTCGAACACCTTCACTGTGAGCACATCATCGCCTTCATATTTGAAGTGTACGAAGCAGCCGAAATCCACACCGTGCGCGATGGTGAAATTCTCTCAGCCCTTGTCGAGGTACATCCGGCCTTGACCGTCAAATAGGACCTCCACGGTCCAGAGACGAGGACCACAGTCAGCTGCTCGCAGATACACCTTAGCTGGCTCCTGGCCATCAAGATAGTCCGCAAACTTTTTTGGGAGTGCCTGCAAAGAGATCGAGCGCCAATCGTTTGAAATTAAAGGTTTTTTAGAACATGCCCATAATTAATCACATGCATCATATATGTGGGAACGCGTACGTACCTTCTTGACCAAAGGATCTTCATAGACGACGATGAAGAACTCCTCTATGATCAATGGCAGTGTTGACGGTGGTGGTGGCAATGATGATGATCCACCACCCCGGCCGCCCTTCCCCTTCCCCTTCCGGTCCGCGTCCGAGACGTGGAAGCCATGGCAATGGATCAAGTGTATGTGAACGAAGAAGAGAGGCAGAACCTATAGACACAAGGGATGGCCGTTGTGGGTGTTTATAAGGGAGAGATGACCGTTGTAGGGGTTTACGCAATAAATTAAGGAGGAGGTGACCGTTGTGGGGGTTTACACAATAAATTAAGGAGGACATGACCGTTGTGGGGGTAGTCATCTAGGTTTTGTGTTTAGTCAAACTTTTTAAACTTTGACCACATATATAGGAAAAAGTAGTATCATTTATGACACTAATTTAGTATCCCGAGATTCGTTTTGAAATGTAGTTTCAAATTATACCAAAATCTCATCATATATGTTGCTACTTTTTTATTTACGGTTGGTCAAAACTTTAAATATTTGACTTAGTACAAAAGCTAAAAGTACACTTATTTGTGGACGGAGGGAGTATATCTCAACAAAAAAGTAATGCGGACTATCTTGACAGAAATGGAACTTCGTGATATAGTTTATCATTTTACCATGAAAAGTAATGCCTAAAATAAATGGTAATTCATGATGGTTTATCATTTTACCGTAATGGCTACAAGAAATCGGTGATTGTTCATTATTTTTTGCGTGGAAAGTAATGGCTACAAGAAATGGGTGATGGTGTATCATTTTTTGCGTGGAAAGTAATGGCTACAACAAATTGGTGATGCTGTATCATTTTTTGCGTGAAAAGTAATGGCTACAACAAATGGGTGATGGTGTATCATTTTTTTGCGTGAAAAGTACAAATCGGTGATGGTTTATCATTTTTTGCGTGAAAAATAATGCCTAAAAGAGTTTATAATTTAGCTCGTGAAAAATAATGCAGAAAACCAAACTTTAGCCTACTGGGTAACCACCCTTTAGCATACATAGAGGGTGGAAGCTAACCGCCGACAGAGAGAGAGAGGGTGGTGGCCCCGACCAGAGAGAGATAGGGGTTATCCTGCCCGTTAAATCATACGATCAACGGTCGGCGGGCACGATCCGCGTGACATGAGCTAGAGCAATCAGGGCAATGTTGGGCGTCTATGAGAATTTTTGAAGGAAGAGGGCAAAACTGAGTAGTATCAAGAAACCAAGGACAAGTGAGTAGTAAACGGACTAAGGGATTCAAATATGAGATTTAAAAAATAAAAAATGTGTGTTTTGTACAATGAAACCCATCTTGGTCTACCTCAAACTATTTGCAATACAAATATACATGAGTGTGAAAATTATGGCCTCATTCAGACAAAGTATGTTTTGGGGAAATCTGTTTTGGGTAGGGCTTATTGTGGAAAACCATGCACCTTCATAGCTACTAGGTGATTTGAGAAGTGGCAATTTGTGGTAAAACTTGATTTATCTATGATTTGAGAAGTGGCAATTTGTGGTAAAGACTCCATGAGTAAGTGCCACTCTTTTTCGGATTTTTTTGCACATTAAATAACTCATTTAACTGGTTAATCCCATTTGTTGACTCTCTGTTGACCAGCCATTTGAGGGTAAAACTGAGTATATTGCACTAGCCAGTATTAACACTCAAGGGGAAAACTGAGCACATAAAAAATGCTAGTATATGACTCGAGGGTATACCTGAGTATATCTAAATTTCCAGGGTTAGACTCGAGGACGCGTATTGCGGTGCAGAAGTGGAAGACGTGCCATTGTTGACACGTGTCGCGGTGCAAACGTGCACTAGTGGACGCGTAGGACGCGGGTCGCATTTAGGACGCGTAAGCCCCTCTCTCCCTCCCTCTTCACACAGTACGTTTCATTCTCGCTCACGCACGAAACCACGCCTCTCACGTCCCATCAACTTCTCCAAATCGAAGGAAAAACTCCAACCGCCGTACGAGCCCTGCCGGCGATGGGAAGAAGAATGCGCCGGCGGCCATCGCCCCCGAGCCCATCGCCTCCGAGGCCGTCGCCTCCGAGCCCGTCGCCTCCGAGCCCGTCGTCTCCGAGCCCATCGTCTTCGAGCCCGTCGCCGCCGAGCCCGTCGCTGCCGAGCCCGTCGCCTCAGAGCCCATCGCCTCCGAGCCCGTCGCCGCCGAGCCCGTCGCCTCTGAGGGCGGCGCATCCAAGCGCGGCGCCTCCGTGAGCTGGGCCTCTCTCATGGGTGACAGACCACTTCACAAGATCGGCGAATGCTTACTGGCGAATGAGGAGTACGTGGACGCCTACTCTGCTATGAGGCAAGTCTGTAGAAATTGGCGCTCAGGTTTACCTGAGCCCGACGTGCACCTGCACGAATGGATCATGGTAGACCACGCCCTTCCACGCGCCGCTGAGTTCACCTTCCTCCAACTCGGCACATCCCGCTACGTCACCATAGATCTATCGGAAGTTCGTGCAAGGTTCAAATTCCTCCAAATTCCTCCATATCTATAGGGTTAATCTATTCTTATTTTCAATCTTAGTGCTGAATGTTATCTTCATCAATATATTTTAGATACTACTTCGTCGGCTTTTGCCGTGGCGTCATCGTGCTTGCCCAGAAGAACCCGCCGCACAAGATACGGCTTCTGAACCCACTCACAAAGGCATCGAACACTATGTTTGAGGCGCAGATGCCATCTATTTTTCTGGATCCAGTCGCTGTAATCAAATCCCCGACTATGGTCTTCGTTTGCTCACATTACCCGAACGAAATTAGTTGGGTCGATGAGAGCACTCCAACTAAGGATATATATGAAGATTGGGGAGATGGAAGTTTTTCGATTGAGAACCATGGTTTGCGTTGCATTACCCCGTTCAATGGTGAACTGTATGCAATAGCTGTGGACAATTTTGAGTCCGGAAGAATAGTGTGCACTAATGTACAGTTGCAGCAGCGCGCGAGCACTGTCAAGATGGAGACACTAATTTCATTTCCACAACTTGGAAATGACAAGTTCGATCTTGTGAAGTCGGATGGTGATCTGCTGCTTGTGTTGTTGGACAACATGCTTTTGGAGGACCAACCATTGGTGTACCGTGTGGACACTCAGAGCC